>NC_057356.1:68432266-68734766 GCF_016509475.1 Prionailurus bengalensis | reverse complement strand
ATTGGATTTTAATCCAAAGCATAAAATAAATATCCATGAAGGAATTCAGACTGATGTGAAGAAATGACTGATGCGTCAATAAATAAATGGGAGAGAAGAGTCACATCTCCCACAGAGGAAATGCCATATAATCTATGTAGATATTCTCCCCTCCAGGAAGTGGAGCTCAATCCCTCCTCTCCTTGAGTGTGGTCTGCACTTAAGGACCTGCTTCCAAAGGGTACAGCATAGAAAGGGTGGCAGGAGAGAACAACTTTGCAGCGGAGAAGCCTGGCGAGCGCTAGCTCAGCTGGGTGATCAAGATCATTAGTGGTAAGTCACGTTACTAGCACGCATCCCTGATGTGACCTGATGAGAACAGCACTGTACCTCTTCTCCAAACCCTAGCCTCACCATGAGGAAAACATCAGACAGACCCAACTGAGGGACATCCTCTAAAAGACCTGGCCAGTACTTCTCAAAACTGTCAAGATCATTAAAAACAAGGAAAATCTTGAGAAGTTATCACAGCCCAGAGGAGCCCAAGGAGACCCAAGGAGACACAAGGAGCCAATCAAAGCTGGGATCCTGGAAGAGAAAAGGATGTTAGGAAAAACTGGTGGAATCAGAATGAAGTATGGAGGGGTGCCTGGGTGGCTCAACCAATTAAGCATCCAACTCTTAGTTTTGACTCAGGTCATGATCTCACAGTTTGAGAGTTCAAGCCCCACATTGGACTATGTGCTGACAGTGCAGAGCCTGCCTGGGATTCTCTCTTACTCTCTGTCTCTCTCTCTCTCTCTCTCTCTCTCTGTCTTGAAAAAAAATAAGCACTAAACAAATTTCTGTTAAGGGGCACCTGGGTGGCTCAGTCGGTTAGGGTTCCACTTGGGCTCAGGTCATGATCACATGGTTTGTGAGTTCGAGCCCAGCGTCAGGCTCTGTGCTGACAGCTCAGAGCCTGGAGCCTGCTTTGGATTCTGTGTCTCCCTCGCTCTCTGCCCCTCCCCGACTCATGCTCTGTCTGTCTGTCTCTCTCTCTCAAAAATAAATGAACATTAAAAAAAACAGTTTTTTAATTTTCTGTTAAAAAGAAAAAAAGAATGAGGTATGGAGTTAATAGTATACCAATGCAGTTTCTGGGTTGTGACAAACGGCACCATAGTAACAGATGTTAACAATAGAGAAAAATTAGTATTGAGCACAGGGTATATGGGAACTATCTTCACTCTCTCTGCAACATTTTTGTAAATCTAAAACTGTTCTAAAGAAAAGGCTGAAAAAAACCAAACTGATCTGTCTTGGGTTTTAATATTACACGATTTAGGTGTCCTAAAGAGAAGGGGACCCACTAACAATGGAGCCCAGGGACCCTAAGACTGACTGCTGAGACTCGGTGAGTTGATCAGGCAGAGTAAAATAAGTTGGTTTTTAAATTGTTTCATGGTCTATACAGGGTGGTTTCAAAGCAGCTTGCTGCCTGATGCCCAAACGAAAAACATTGCCGTCTTGAAATTCCTCTACATGTAAACTTAAATTTTTAATTGCTTAAAAAGAAAGACCATTTTAGCGGTGCCTGAGTGGCTCAGTCGGTTGAGTGTCCGATTCTTAATTTCGGCTGAGATCATGATCCCAGGGTCGTGGAATCAAGCCCCACCCGGGGCTCTGTGCTGAGCATTGAGCCTGCTTAAGATTCTCTCTCTTCCTCTGTCTCTCTTCCCTGCTCATGAGCGCACTCTCTCTCTCAAATAAAAAAAAATTTTTTTTAATTTTTTTTTCAACGTTTATTTATTTTTTTTGGGACAGAGACAGAGCATGAATGAGGGAGGGGCAGAGAGAGAGGGAGACACAGAATCGGAAACAGGCTCCAGGCTCTGAGCCATCAGCCCAGAGCCCGACGCGGGGCTCGAACTCACAGACCGCGAGATCGTGACCTGGCTGAAGTCGGACGCTTAACCGACTGCGCCACCCAGGCGCCCCAATAAAAAAATTGTTTAAAGAAAAAACATTTAAAACTAACGTGGTGGGGTGTCTGGCTGGCCTTGTCAGAAGAGTGAGCGACTCTTCCATCTCAGGGTTGTGAGTTCAAGCTCCACGTTGGATGTAGAGATTACTTAAAAATAAAATCTTAAAGAAAAAAATGTGGCGATCCCATTTATACAAAGTTCAAAAGCAGGCAGAAGTAATATCAGGTGTGAGGAGTCAAAAAAGTGGTTCTCAGTGTTGGGGGGTGGCTGGGAGGAAATGAATGAGGGAGCTTTGAGGCACTACTGATGTTCTGGGTTTTGACCTGGGACCTGATTATATGGATATATTCGCTTTGTGAAAATTCACCAAGGTGTATGCTTTTGATCCATGCACTTTTCTGTGTGTAAGTTATCCACCAATAAAATGTCTAAACATGATCAATTTATTTCAAACATTAAACTTTAGATCTTGGAAAGACCACTATGCCTCTCTCTTCCCCCCAGGAGGCAAAATCTAGAGTGGCCCAATAGTTGAGCCCATCTCTGCATAACCAGGGTTTTCCACTGGACAGCTCTTTGGAACAGTTAAGAACTCTTTAATCAACTGACAGATCTGGGTACAGACACATCTTTGAGGAGGGAACCACAGGGAAGGGCAGTACCAGCACCAACCCGGGGTGACCTTACACCAAACTTTTATTCATCTGTGCCTCAGTTTACTCACTGTTAAAGAGGATCTTCAACCGCTATACTGTGTCTGTAGATCACCAAAAATGTCACTCTGTCATTAGTCTGGCTAGTCCTGGTCTGTCACATTCTTCAGATTCTATTGTGTGCTTAGATCCCTGAGGTTCTATGCCTGGAAAATCAAAGGTGGGGGTGATATTGATGACTATAAAGGCTGCTGGAATGACAGAGTCTTCCTGTAGCTCTGTCTCAAACTCTGACCTCCAAGACCATCAGAGGACTGACCTGTGGTCCAGTGAAGGGGATGCTGAGCCCCATGGGGATAAAGCAACTTACCCAGGATCACCAGGCTAATACTTCCTAAAGGTTCTTATGTCAATAATGTCCTCCAACAGTCTGGCTAACCAGGCTGCCACTGTGACCTCGAGTTTTATTGTTTCCTTCAATGTTTTTTGCTTTCATAATTTCTTTTATTGAGTAAAATCTAGAAAATATAGAAAAGTGGAAAGCATAACCACCAGAATTTACTTGTCATTCCAGCATTCAAAGATGCAACTGTCTGAAAGTCTTTGCACTGTGAAAGAACACCTATCATGGCATCACATCTTTGTATTTTCTAAATATGTAACCTTTGTGGCTAAGTTAAGCAGGAGAATGGGAATTCTTGGTTTGCCATTGTTGGGAGTTGAATAGGTCTCTGGAGATTTCTCCGGAGGTCTGGAGATGGGTGGAGTAGAGTCATGCTCAGAGGGGAGGAACAGGGCACATGGCCAAATTGCCCCGTACCCAGGACATCCCATGGAGGCTTCTCGAGGGGTTTCTCTCTTAAAGAATTATACCATCAAACTCACAAATGAGGGGCGCCTGGGTGGCGCAGTCGGTTAAGCGTCCGACTTCAGCCAGGTCACGATCTCACGGTCCGTGAGTTCGAGCCCCGCGTCGGGCTCTGGGCTGATGGCTCAGAGCCTGGAACCTGTTTCCGATTCTGTGTCTCCCTCTCTGTCTGCCCCTCCCCCGTTCATGCTCTGTCTCTCTCTGTCCCAAAAATAAATAAACGTTGAAAAAAAAAATTAAAAAAAAAAACTCACAAATGAGACCTTTGAGAACTGAATTCAGCTTTTAGGTTGGGTTGTCTTTTATTTTCTTTAAGTATTTTTATTTATTTGTTTATTTATCTTTAAGTTTGTTATTTATTTTGAGAGAGAGAGCAAGTGAGCAGGGGAGGGGCAGAGACAGAATCCCAAGCAGGCTTCTCGCTGTCAGCACGGAGCGTGATGTGAGGCTCAAACAAACTTCGAGATCACGACCTGAGCCAAAACCAAGCGTCAAACACTTAATGGACTGAGCCAGCCAGGTATCCCTATTTATTTAAGTAAATTTTACCCCAGCATAGGGCTTGAATTTATAACCCCAAGATCAAGAGTCACATGCTCCACTGACTGAGCCAGCCAGGTGCCCCAAGGTCGGGTTATGATGTTTTTTGACTATTGTTTTTCAGAGCACTGTAGATTTCACCTGCAGTTGTGCAAAACACTATGGAGAGATCCTGTAGACCCTTCAGTCAGTTTCCCTCAATGAGAACATCCTGCATTAAGACTGTGTTTTGGAGGTTCCCGACTGGCTCAGTTGGTAGAGCAGCGGCTCTTGGTCTCAGGGTTGTGAGTTCAAACCCTACGTAGGGTGTAGAATTTACTTAAAAACAAAACCTTTTTTAAAAAAGACTTTTTGCATGATCTGATGGACTTAAGAAAAATAGTTAAAGATCATCAAGATAAATCCTCTTCTTGGCAAGAAAACTGAGCCCTGAGGCGCCTGGGTGGCTCAGTTGGTTAAGTGAATGACTCTTGATTTCAGCTTAGGTCATGATCTCACAGTTCATGAGATCAAGCCCACCCAATGTCAGGCTCTGTGCTGTCAGCCTGGAGCCTGCTTGGGATTCTCTTTCCCTCTCTCTCTGCCCCTCCCCTGCTTGGGATTCCCGCTCCCCTCAAAATAAATAAACTTTATTTTAAAAAGAGAGAGAGAGAAAGGCAAATGGAGGCCTGGGTAGGTAAGTGACTTTCCCAGGCTCACGGCTGGGAATGGGAGGCTCCAGACCTTCTCCAGCTGGGTTCTGTGGCTTTGTGTACATGGGGTTTCATTTTCTGTTCTGCAAAATGCCTGGGAACAGGCTAGTTTGGCAGGTGGAAGTAGACACCCCCTTGGGTTTTATTCTTCCCCAGTTGAAAAGCAACAAAGGTTTTTCACCTGTATTCCGTGTCCGTCACGGGTTGGTTGGGAGAGGGGAGCTCTTCATGGTTCCGTCTGAGAGGGGTGTCACCTCCGTGGGAAATTGGTGGGAAAATGGGAACATGGTGATGGGACCCTGGTCTTCCACTTGCATTTTACTCTCAAGATATGTGGCTACACCCACTTCAAGGGGGCAAGGAAGCGGGTTTCAATCTTTGCCTGTGAATGGAACCAGAAATATTTGTGGAGTAGCTCCAATGAATGTCTCTCAGGAGAGACAGGCTTTTTGAGTTGGTCACTGGCGAGCTTCTTTGTGTGATTAGACTGCTCCTCTTCTGATTTCGCATTTCTTTGTTGCTGTGCTGCCTTCTTTGTCAGTCTCCCAGAGGGGTGGGCATCTGTCAGTGGGTCCTACAGCCTTCTCTCCCCAGGGAGAGAGAGGCTGGGGAGGCACGCCTACATCCCCAAGCCAATGATCCGGAAGCTTCTCGTGAAAATGTTAACATAATCTGAGGCTGTGGTAATACAAGGGAGATGATACTTCTGATATATTATGTTGCTAATTGGACTACTCTGTTCATTCATTCATTCAACATTCATGCCTAGGATATTCTAGCCCCAAACTACTGTGACCCAGGTACCATACCCAGCAGGAGTACTAACCAACCGAGGATCCCCAGAGCAGGGTGATCATGGTGGTGAAGGATCCGGAAATCTTGTCCTGGGACAATTGCCTGCCCGGACAGGGCATGTTTGGTTCATAAGGAGAGGAGGTGAAGGAGGACGTCGTAAAGTGTTCGAGAGCCGGCAGGCGGACGTAGGTTGTCTGCTTGGTGGCTGCTGAAGGCAGAGGTAGATGAATGGATGGAAGTTATAAGCAGGCAAACGTCACTTTGGGGGCAGCCTTTTAACTAGAGAGTCCGCCAAGAGCACAGTCTTCCTTGAAAGCAGGGAATTCACAGTCCCTGAAAGTCCCCAAACAGGCTGGATGACCTCTCTTATTGATTATTTCTGAAGCTCTGCCCAATTCTTAGTCCATGATGCCCAAGGAAAAAAAATTCCAGCATCTCTTATTTCAGGATCTAAAGTTTCATCTTTAACTACAGATGAAGTCATCTACCTCTTAGCATAAGAGTTGGTCTTCTTCAAATACAGTTCAATTTAAATAACAACAAAATAGGGGTGCCTGGATGGTTCAGTCAGTTATGCGACAGACTCTTGGTTTAGGCTCGGGTCATGATCTCGCGGTTTGTGGGTTCAAGCCCCGCGTTGGTCTCTGCACTGGCAGGAAGGAGCCTCCCCTGCTTGCTCTCTCTCTCTCAAAATAAATAAAGAAATAAACTTAAAAAAAAAACTAAAAAAAAAACCCCAAAACTGAAATAGATGATTGTTACCCTACAGCTAACATTCACAGAGGCACTTACTATGTGTCAGGTAGTTTCCTAAATGCTTAAATATATTTAATTAAAACAAATGTTTTTAATGTTTATTTTTGAAAGAGAGAGAGAGAAAGACAGAGTGTGAGTTGGGGGGAGGAGCAGAGAGGGAGACGCAGAATCAGAAGCAGGCTTCAAGCTGTGGGCACAGAGCTGACGTAGGGCTTGAACTCACGAACCATGAGACCATGACCTGAGCCAAAGTCAGACGCTTAATCGACTGAGCCACCCAGGCGCCCCTATGAATGTGCAACTCTTGATGTCTGTCTGAGTTGTGAGCTCCAGCTCCATGTTGGGTGTAGATATTACTAATAAGAAAAATTAATAAACATAAAAAATTATTTTTTTAATTAAATAAAATAACCCGTGGGTCAAAGGGAAAGGAGGAACACAATTTTTTTTGCAAAGTAGAAAATATTTTTAACGACGTTATGATGAAAACATAATCTGTCAAAACTTGTGGGCTGTAGCTAAAATCATACCTCAAGACACGCATAGTCTTATGCATATATTATAAAAGAACAAAGCTAAAACTCAGTGATCAAAGTGTCTATTTCAATTAGTGAGGGAAAAGGAGCATGTTAAGTGCAAAGAAGAAAGAAAGAAAATGACTTAAAAAACAGTGAAAATGAACAAAATAGAAAATAAACATATAACATAGAAAAGTATCAAAACCATAAGTGTTGAAAAAAAACTGTATAATATGTTTTTCAAAAATTTTATCGAGAAATAATTGACAAAACCCATATATTTATAAACTAATTTCTGGCCTCTCAATTCTGTTCCATGATCTCTCGATGCAGGTGTCAGTAAAACACTCCTTTAATTACTAAAGCTTTATCGTGTTTTTTTAACACTTGGTTGGCCTTGGCCTTGTCTCTCACTCTGCATTTTCAATTTTTACCTGGCATTTGCTTTTCATTTAAACGTGAGGCTTAGTCTATCCACCTTGTCAGTTCCCCTGCATATCCCTTGCTTAAATCCTACTGGCATTTCTATTAGGATCAAGTTAAATTATACATTAATTTGAGAAGGATTCACAACTTTGTAACGCTGAGTCTGCCTATCCAAGAACACGGTATGTCTTTTCATTTATTCGGGTCTACTTTCGTGTTTGAAAGTTTTCTTCAGATAGATGTGCATATATTTGGAATGCTTTCCCTGAGTATTTTATCTTTTGGGTTGCCATTGAAAATGGGAGCTTTTCTTCAAATATATTTTGTAGTTTCAGTTGGTCAATTTCCAATACCTCTGTTTACCATGTAAGGAAGACTGTGTTTTAGACATTTTAGCTAAACTCATATGAATCATACTTGTCAATCACATCCTCTTTAAGCATGAAATACACATCCGACCTTATGTTTCTTTCCTACTTCTGGCAAATAATCTTCAGGCAACCGCTGATATAAGTATCCCAAAGGTTTCAACAAAACGCCTGCAGATGCCCCAAAGCAGTATAAAGCATGTGGGGCCACAGTTACCTAATCACAAATGTTTATCTCAAATATCCGCATTGTGCCCTGGTACTTTGCAGGCAGACCATGTACATTGCAGGTCTGATGCATCCGCAGGAGAACTTGTTGGAATCATACGTTATGCCTGTGCGAACCACCTCCTGACCATTCCCAGATCCAGCAGGGATCCAGAGACACTCCTGCAGGCTCTAAAGTCTTTTTCATATTCATTTATCATTTTCCCCATAAAAAGTAATTAATACATACTCATCATAGAGTATTAGGAAACATATAAGGACGAATATAAAGGGGCACCTGGGTGGCTCCGTCGGTTAAGCATCTGACTTTGGCTCAGGTCATGATCTCACGGTTCACGGGTTCGAGCCCCTCTTTGGGCTCTGTGCTGACAGCTCAGAGCCTGGAGCCTGCTTCGGATTCTGTGTCCCCTTCTCTCCCTGCCCTCCCTGGCTTGCACTCTCCCTCTCTCTATCAAAAATAAATAAACTTAAAAATAAATAAATAAAGACGAACATAAAAATGCATCTATAAACCCTACCACCCAGAGGTAACCACCGGTTTGTTTCCTTACGACCTTCTTTCCTTCCAATTATACCCGTAAACATATTCCAAAATTGAGATCACCCCGGATAGATGGCTTTGAATCTTCTTTCTTATGAAGTCTTTTGCCATGTCATTCTATCTTTTTCTTTTAAATTAGAGTTTTGTTTTGTTTTTTTTTTCAACGTTTTTTATTTATTTTTGGGGCAGAGAGAGACAGAGCATGAACGGGGGAGGGGCAGAGAGAGAGGGAGACGCAGAATCGGAAACAGGCTCCAGGCTCCGAGCCATCAGCCCAGAGCCTGACGCGGGGCTCGAACTCACGGACCGCGAGATGGTGACCTGGCTGAAGTCGGAGGCTTAACCGACTGCGCCACCCAGGCGCCCCTCATTCTATCTTTTTCAAAAGCAGGCTTTTAAATGGCTACATGGTGTTTCCTAACAGATATTCTGTAATCTCTTTACTCATTCTGCCATTATTTTCCTCCTAGGTTGTTTCCAGTTTAAAAAAAAGAAACAAAAGACTTAAGTCAACGGTCTTGTACAAACATCTTTGCTGTCTTTTCTGATTATGTCCTTTGGATACATTCCTAGATGGATTACTCAGTCATAAATTAGGAATATTTTTCTAAATTGCGGTAAAATATACATAGCATAAAATTTACCATCTTGGCCATTTTTAAGCGTTTTACGGTTCAGTGGCATTAGGCACATTCACACTGTTGGGGAACCATCACCACGCTCGACCTCCAGAACTTTTCTCAGCTTGCAAAACTGAAACTCTGTACCCATTAAACGCAAACTCTTATACTCTCCCCCCACCCCCCCCCCACCCCCCCGGCCCAGGCCCCTGACACTTTGGTTCTACTTTCTGTTTATGAACTTGGCTACTCTAATACCTCAGATAAATGAAGTCACAGAGTATTTGTACTTTTGTGACTGGCTTATTTCACGGAGTAATCATGTGTTCAAGATTCATCCATGGTGTAGCCTGTGTCAGAAAATTTCCTCCCTCCATTGTGTGTACAGAGCCTTTTGTTTGTTGACAGGAGCATGTTTAAGGCTCTGGATTCAAATTATCTACCGCTGTCCAGAAAGAGCAACCAATTTACATGTCTGCCAGGATTGCATGAAATAAAAATTCTGAAGTTTGCACACCTAACTCTGTATTATAGTAACTTGTGGCCTAATTTATTCGTATCGTATTTACATAGAATTTTCTGCATTCACAGATATGTAGCACCGGCTTCTGCAAAGGGACTTCCAAAAGGACTCCCTCCAAATGTGTGTGTGTGGGGGTGGTAGATGTATACATATACATATACATATATACATATGCATATACGTATACGTACGTATAGCTGAAGATAAACATATTTAGTATTTGTCAAAGAATAAAGGAGCTCTTCCATAGTTTGGATCAGAGCCTCGGAATCTAAACTGATGCCCAGACCGGCATTTGTCAGATTTTGACCTCCCCAGGTTCCATTCTTTTAAGCCTGATTCCATTTTTGTGTCTACCAAGAAAGGCACCAAAGATTTTATTTGCGAGAAAACATCGGGAATTTGTGTAGTGTGTTAAAGTTTTCAAGAAGCATGGCTTACATGATATCACCTAGTTTCTGTAAGATCCCTAGGAGACAGACAGGGTGATACTATCAATCACGCGCGTGTAGACACAGATTCCAAGAAGGGACACTACTTCCTGGGTGTCGTATAGTTGGTGTTTCAGGACCTGAAGACTCAAGCTCCTATCTCCTGACCCCTGTGTACTGCTTCTGTCCCTTCACTGACTCCCAACTCACTTTTGCTATTGCCGGAGTGCTGCTCTTTACTTGGCATGCCAACGTCCCTGGGTTGTCCAGGAATGTACTTTCTTGGAGAGGAAAGGAAATAGATATTTTAGCTACACACTGTGCTTGCCAGGCACCTAATAGGGACACTCAATAAATATTAATTAAAGAATGCAGCCACACTGGCTTACGGCTGGCCAGATCCTTTAAAGTGTCAAGAATATTCCATGAGAGATTGAGTGTTGGGCTGCAAGGCCGTGTGGAGGCAGAGGAAACAGCGAAGTTCTGGAGTATTGGAGTATATTCTCTTGGAAGGTGAAAATAGCACCCCCCCCCCGGGGGGGGGCCCTATCCATCACCTGGAGAGAAGGAGGAAGAGAACACACATTTGTCGAGTGTCTTCTGGGGCCTGGATTTTCCAGCTGAGCTCGCGTACTTCTGTATTTCTCAAGCCAGTGGAGGACATTGGGAGATAGCTGGCTGGGGTTAAGGGTGAGTGTGGTTTGTTGCAGGGTGGAGGGAGGTGGGTGGGAAATGGAATGCGTGTACCCACCCTCCTCTGGCATCCTGAAGGATTTAGTACTCGTACAGTAGGTGCCTGTTAAGTGTCTCTGGCTGGACAGAGAACCAGCAGAAGTCTACATGGGTAAGCAGTTCTGGGCACACAGGCAATTGTTGGAGTCTCTCCCCTGGTCCGGCTCCACAGTGGCTCCCAGAAGACAGAGCTGGTGTTCCCTGGAGCCCAGGATCACGGGAGAGAACAAAGTCATGCTGGGAGCAGAGCAGAGGGATGAGGCAGAGGGCCTGGGCAAGGAACACTTGCACAGCCACTGGTCAGGAGGGCTGCTGTCCAGCAGACTGATGTGCCAGGAGGCGGGACCCCCCAACCCCAGCCTGAGGAGGGCCGGAAGAGGAGATGGTTATCTCAAACCCCACCCACTGCCTGAGACCATCCTCTCTTTGCATCAGGATCTAATAGATGCCAGAGCATGTGCAAGGAACCTGGGGCTCCCCTGAAAGGCCAGAACCCAGGCAACGGTTTAGGACCCTGGGGCTTTTACAAGTGAGCCTGTATCTGTGTTCCTAGGCCTCTTTTGGCAGTTTTTCTTTTGTTCGTTTCTTACAAAGTAAGATTAGTGCGTTTGCGCAATTTGAAACAAACGTCAATACCAGATCATTTTGGTGTCAGTTTCTTCACCATCATCACCATGGAATTGTACTTAATTGCTCTTGTTAGTTCAAGGAGAGAAAGAGGAAGGGACCTGAGCTGTATATTTGCATACATAGCCATGAAATAATAACAAATTTACTATGCAAACGCATCTAGCAGTGATTCCACAAACGGAGCGTTTGCTGGTCAATCAGTATTAGTGCGTTAGTGTGTCAACACTATTCAATGACGGGCTCAGCAATGCCTGATTGGAGTTTCTTCTTGCTTCGTGATTCTGTAGCCCTATCTCTACGGTGTTCTTGGACATTGGTTGGCTCATTTGATCTCAAGACAAATCCATGTGGGTATTATTATCCCCATTTTCTCCATGGAGAAACCGAGGTCTCAGGTGACACGGCCAACGGTGACAGGCTTGATGCTTGAACACAGCACTTCTGGTTCCATTGCTGGGGTGCTCTGCGCTTCCCCTCGAACGGTAATTGTCTCCATTATCTTGGGTTTGCCAGAACATTCCGCTTAAGAAGCATAAATGCCTGGGTGGCTCTGCATGAACTAGCCTCTCCAGATCTCTCTTTTCTGCAATCCCAGTCACTCTTCCCATGCTGTCACCCCCGCCCCCAGCCACACGGGCCTTTCAAACTGTTCCTGTAACATGTTGGCTTACCTGTCTCAGGGTCTGGGCCCAGCCCATCGCCCTGTTCTGGAAGCACCTTACCTGATCTTTACTCCCGCCCAAACACAGGTCTGAAACGGCCACGCTCGGCTCCAAAATAGCCCTGGTCCCTTGGTCAACTTCATGTTTTCCAGAGCTCTTCTGTGTGAGATTACGTTTCCTATGTATTCATTTACTTGTCTCCCCAAGGAATGTCAACTCCCTGAGGACGGACTGTGTGCCCGGAGCAGTACTCAGCGCACGGTTGGGGTACAGAACTGGGGAGCCGTCCCTGCTCCCCTGGCCCACGGTGCAGCCAGGGCAATAGGGCTCTGGGGACTGTGAAATGTAATCCTGTGAATGATGAGATACAGATCAGGAGTGCCATGAGAGTCCCCGGAAGGGAGGCCGGGGTAGCAATCACACATTCTTCCATTCCCTCACAGAGCACCTACTCTGTGCAAAACAGCTCGGGTCTGCCAGCCGGGACGGACAGGCTGGTTTCTTTTTTCCTGTTTCTTTTTACCTGTACATCTGCTGTGTTGTCTTGTAGATATATGGGACACATGGGAGTAGAGAACCTGGGGGATGAGTTGCGTTCTGGACCTGAAGGTGCTTCTAACCAGCTGGGGGATCTTGGAGAGTTTGCTGTCCATCTTCCTGGGGGTCCACATGAGACAATACATGTGAAGCCCCCAGACAGAAAAGGGGGGCATGGAGCGGAGGGCACTGACTCCGAAGTCATCGAGAGTTTTCATTACCTCTCAACCTTGGGGCCACCTTATCCCTCAGTCAAGTATTTAAGAGTCCTCCAGGGTCTCTCCGGGTCTGAGATTCCTTCCTTGGGCTCGGGCAACAATTCATCAACTTTAAGGCTTTGAACTGAGGGACTCTTTTGACTCGATTGCCAGCATTTGATGTTGCTAAATAAATCCGTAAATGAACACCGTCTATGACCAGCCGTTTCCTAAAGGATAGGGCACATTAATCCCTGATCCAGGAAGGACAGCATCTCAGATAAAATGATGGATTCCTCTGTTATTGGTCATTTATTCAGCCGGCACAGGTTGAGTTTGGATGGCTTACTCTAGAGGTACTGTTGTGCAGAGTCCCTGCCCTCACGGAGCTTACCATTGCGGGGTAGAGGACCAGCACTAAAGGAGGGATTAGAATGGCAGGTGCTGTAAATGCTACAAAAGAGAAACGCCTGGGGCTCTGAAGGCGCATAAAGAAGTGGCTGGGTGACCTGATCTCAAAGACTGGGAGCCTGGAAGAGGCGTGGGAGAGCAGAGGAAAGCGTTTCAGGCTGAGCGACAGCAGGTGCAGAGGCCCCGGGGGCGGAAAGAAGACTCTGAGGTGACGGCCAGGGGAAGGAGGGGCACCAGGTCGCTCAGGGCTTGGAGGCCAAGGAAAAGAATTTGTCTTTGTTCCAAGGGTCGTAGGATGACTGCTGAGTGATGGTGTAGTCAGGCCAGCATCGAGACACGTCAGCAGTGCATCTGAGCGAGGGAAGAGCAGAAATGAGGAAAGCTCTGTCGTCAGTCACCTGAGTGTGACGATGGCTTCCGTTGGGGCGGGTCGCGGTGGGAGGGCCTGGGGAAAAGCGGCTGGGTTGAGAGGTGCCTTTGAAGGCAAAATTGACAAGATGTTGAAGGCTGGTTTGGATGCGAAAGGGGGAAGAAAGGCCAACGCCCCCCACCCGGTGGAGGCGGGTGGGTGGGCTCTCCGAGGGCAGAGCTCCGGCGGAGAAGCAGGTTCTGGAAGAAGATGCCTTGTCTGGAACAAAACCTTGAGCCCCTCTTTGAGGCACCCAAGGGGAGACGTCAGATATGCTGGTGGCCACGTGGGGCCACCCACCTGTTCAAAGCACAAGGGAGCCTTGTAATTTGACTCAGTTTCGGTACCTTTGGCTGTCATGAGGGCTGCTTCTTGAGGGGAGGGAGGCCTGTGTGGCCGGGGCCGGGGCAGAAGGAAGCCTTGCTTTTCTTTGTGCCCTTTTGTACCCTTTGAATTGTGTACCCTTATGCATATGTTATCTGTTCAAAGGTCAAAAAGGCATAAAAGGAGAACTAAAAATGTCGCATAACGAAGCACCTGAGAAAACGCACCCCACGTTGCAAACTTGATTCGGGAAGACGAGTTCCCGTGTATGACAGGTCGGGGAATGGGACCCTGAAAATCGCTGCCGGCTGCGACCTCATGTCGCTGCACTTTTCTTACCGTTTCTTATTGAAAGGCCAGACTTGAGCACTGCAGAGTGACAGCGTATTTCCCCGACCTTGAAAGCCTTCAAAACAAATGTTTACGGGCTTTCTCGTGGGGGATCGGGACTGAACTCAGCAGGGCGGCATTCTGCCCGCTGGGTGTCTCTGTCCCCGTGAAGGTGGACCTCTTGTTACTTCCTCCTCGCCTGTCACAATCACCAACAAAGTTATTCCCAGGACACAGGAAAATATTTCTGACTCGCAGTCACGCCAGAAAAGAACAAGAAACACTTTTTATTGTGTTCTCCCTGTGTCGTTCTAGGCAAACGATTTCCCAGGCTTGTTTGGTGGCTTGCTTTTAAACTCCGATGTTGGCCTTACTTCTTTGACAGCGTCCCGACTGGTCCTAGGGAAACCCACACAACGTCCCAGACACGAGGGAATTGGCTTCCTTCTTCGACACCCTATCCCTAGGACACTTCTCTCCTGGAAAACTTCATTTCCTACTTGGAAGGTTAAACAAAGTGAGCTTACAGGGCGGCCCCGACCTCCGAATCCATGATAATCATGACAATTAGCATCTGTATGCCACTTCGTTTACATAGCGCTTGTGCTGGGGGGTGTGTCCACGCCTCGTCCCGCAACCCCGGGGTGAGGGCTTTGTGCTTGCAACCTCCCAGCAGGTCTGGCACACACAAGATGTTAAGTCGGTGTTTGTCGCAGGAGGAAAGCAGACAGACTGTGGAAACAGGCTTTTCCAAGACCGCGAAGCTAGTAATGGCAGGAGAGTAGATTTCATTCTAAACCTGGGCTGAGGGTCCCTTCTGTTTCCTTAGGTCCTCACCAGGAGAAATGCCTTTGCCATCACTCATGAGGCCTGGCTCCTTTGGTGGGTCCCAGAACGTGCCAGGACCAGTGTGTGTGGTCACCATGACTCTAAACCTCTGCTACAGACATCATTCACCCCTTCTGCATGCTGCCGGTACTGATTCACCATTACCAGATGTCTCGTTACTTGGATCCTACCCAGCACATACTAGGCAGAACTGAGCACCGAATTCATCTCCTAATGACTTCTGGAATGGGAAAGATAAAAATGGCAGGGGGGCGGTGGGGAGGGAATCAGAAAACAGCTAAGGTTAATTTGGTAATCCGATTCGGATTCTTCTTCTTTTCTTTTCTTTTTTTTTTTTTTTTAGTAGGAGGGGGAATCTATTTTGAGTGTGGCTTTGTTTTCTTTTTGGTTTTTGTTTTTTACATTTATTTTATTTTTGAGAGCGAGAGACAGAGCACAAGTGGGGGAGGGGCAGAGAGAGAAGGAGACACAGAATCCAAAGCAGGGTCCAGGCTCTGAGCTGTCAGCACAGAGCCCAACGTGGGGCTCAAACTCTCAGACCGTGAGATCAGATCGCTTAACCGACTGAGCCACCCAGGTGCCCCTTGGGTGTGGCTTTGTAGCCAGGGGGCACAGAAATGCGAGAGCACCTGGCTGGGTGGGGGTGGGGGAGTCCTAAACAGATCACGTTCCATCACTGCCCACTGTCAAAATCCAAAGGCATAGAAAGGAGTGGTGGTAGAAGAAAAGAATTTATTTCCATGAAGCCAACACCTGAAGATAGCGGAGTAGCTTCTTTTTTTTTTTTTTTTTAATTTTTTTTTCAACGTTTTTTATTTATTTTTGGGACAGAGAGACAGAGCATGAACGGGGGTGGGGCAGAGAGAGAGGGAGACACAGAATCGGAAACAGGCTCCAGGCTCTGAGCCATCAGCCCAGAGCCCGATGCGGGGCTCGAACCCACGGACCGCGAGATCGTGACCTGGCTGAAGTCGGATGCTTAACCGACTGCGCCACCCAGGCGCCCCTGGAGTAGCTTCTTAAAGACGGGCTCCAAAGTGCTTAAAATACTTCCAGGTTTATATCAGGAAAATGTCCGGCAAAGGTCGGGGAGGGGGGGCAATGAAGGTCAAGTCCATCACGGTCTGGGCCTCAAGGAGTCAATCATGGGTGGGGTCTTGCTGGCTCAGGGCGGTCCTCTTTGCTTGGGGGGATGTAGTTTCGGCTCCCTTCAGGGGAGCCTCTGCCCTCAGGGTGTGCTGCCTGAGCCTAGAGACAAGCTGGAAAGAACCCAGCTAGAAAGCTTGAGGTCACAATGGAGTCTGCTTGAGGTTCAGAATGGAGGTCCCCCGCCCGCCCCCCAGGCATGGAAGGTAGGGAAAAAGGTCAGGGCTCCTGAGGGTGTGTCCGGTCGGTTAGTTTCAACATCGATTTCCTTGCCTTGCTGTCTTTAAAATATATTTTTCTTTTCTATTTATGTACTTATTTTGTAGTGCCTGTGGCAATCCCCCAAATTGTCTGTCTGTACTGCGGTGGGGAATAATAATTTTTGTTGTTGGTATTTGAGAGGACTAAGCACTCCTGTTACTGAACTGTCACAGGCCTACTCCACTGTTGAAGGCACTTCCCTTGCACTTGTGTTGAAACTGGCATCATTTCCTGACGTGAACCAGTCTGACACAAGTGAGGCCCGGCTGTTGATTCGAGAAGGGGAGATCATGGAAATTCCCCCAGTTATTTGAGGAGAAACTTTTTCTGTAACTATAGACCGACTAGTGTCCGTCCCGCAAATCCTCTCTACGAAGAAAACTTTATGCTGAGGGAGATGATCCCCCGAAAACCTACTGCGGAAGCTTCACGTCCATCGTGGACTTCCTGAGGCTCAGGAGTGTTTGGGGATAAAGTTAGATACTTAAAATGACAAGCATGGTGGGGGTTCTGAAGAGTTACCTCCAAGCTGACAGAAAACAACGATTTTTTTTTTTTCGTGTGTTTCTTCTGCGTGTGACCATTGGTACCTTGAACACCTCTCTGCCTGGTTAGTCACCTCAGCCAACTAGTGTGAAATCTTTGTTTTGAGAAACCTTTCAAGACCCCTCCCAGAGAGAATAAGCTGCTTGAGTTTTTGTTCTCAACAAAAAAAGCACCTCCATTCTTCCTGCTAGGGTGGCTTTGGTCACATTTTGCAAGGATTTATTATTTTCATATTTTATTTTTATTTTTGAAGGAGAGGGAGACAGCACGAGCCGGGGAGGGGCAGAGAGAGAGGGGGGACACAGAATCCGAAGCAGGCTCCAGGTTCTGAGCCATCAGCCCAGAGCCTGACGCGGGGCTCGAATTCACGGACCGCGAGATCGTGACCTGAGCCGAAGTCGGACGCCTAACCGACCGAGCCACCCAGGCGCCCTGACTATTTTCATATTTTAACTCCCTTCTAGATGATGCGCCTCTTGAGGGCAGACACTACTTAGTATTGGCTTCACATCCCTGAGCCATCTCCCCCGGTGGTTGGCACCACATCTTGAATCGATGCTGGCTGAATGGATCGAGAATCATGTGAACACATTTCTGTTCCAAAACGCGAGGCTCTCATTTTCTCAGATCGGGCAGGGCTCCTTCCGGTGTCTCTGGTCGTCGCGACATGAGTATTTATGAGGCCGGCCGGCCCGTGTTAGGACTTGCACCTGACTGATAGCTAGAATGACTTTTGATTAGGACTGGCGTGTTTCCTCACTGACTCCCGGCAGGGTCATGACGAGGCAGCCTCCACCCTTGCCGTCTGGGATGACACATTGGCCTCTGTTGTCATCGGCCTTCCTGTAGTAACTGCCCCACAGAGAGAGAAGCTGTCTACGGCCTCCCTTCCACGTGGGACCTTGCCAACTTGTCCTTTTCTACAAGGACATCAGAACAGCAAATTTCAGGAAACGAGAAAAGCAGGCCGAGTTTTTTGTCGCTTTCAAATCTTGAAATCTGTCTATTGTTGAATAAGTAACACGTTCACGTGGTGCAAAATTTGTAAAGGCACAAAAAGTTAAGTTTCCCACCCTGCTCTGGTCGTCAGCCATCCAGTGGGTGTTCCTGGAGGGAACCATATCTGTATGTGATTGTATAGTTGAATGTCTCTGTTGTCCTCGATCTTGACTTTTTCTGGATGTTCCTCTCGTTCCTCCAGAACAATGTTCTTTTCATCCTGCCCCTTCCCCCAGCACCCTGTACTGAGTTGAGGGCCCTCCCTGCACCGCCACCTGGCAAATGTTACGGATCAGCTGACAGCATGTCTGTACTACAAGAATATTTGATGAGCATCTTTATTCGATTGTGAATTAGATGCATTTTCATTCACTTACGTTCCTGTTCTTCTAAGATAAGCCAAGAAGTGCTGATGGCCACATCGGCCTCACTCATGCCATCTTCCGTTCATGAACCATTGCTTCCATTTGTAATGCTGCCAGCCCAGGATGGTTTAGAGCTCACTCACACATTTTTCAGGGGACGGTTGTGCAAGAAATGTCGATATTTTCCAGCACTTTTTTGGCCCCTTCAATGGTTTCTTCTTTTGGCTTCTGCAAGAGCGAATCCTCAGCCCTGCCTCACCCCTGTCCTCAGCCCTGCCTGCACACACACACCCACATGTGCTCGGGGCCTCTCTGCCCCTCTCTTCCCAGAACTATTGGAAATGAGAAAAAGTACTGCAGGGAAGAAGCCTGGCTTCCTCAGGCAGGAGGGTTTTTGTTTGTTTGTTTGTGTTTTTGGCTTTTGCTGAGCGTCGCTTGTAGGTGTGGCCTTTGCAGATGCTCTTTTGCTCCCTTTTTCTGTCCCCTGACAGTTGTGGGGAGTTCACCTGCTTGTCCTCTGCTTCCTCCAGGCTAGCATAGCTCCCCTTCCTCGCGTACTCTGGGGCCCTGCCTGCTGGGGAGCAACTTCCCTCCGGCTTCCTCCCTCAACTAGATGCTTCGCCCACGGTCGGTCGAGTGGCAGCCCCCGCCGTCCTCCCGGTGCCAGTGGCCAGTGATTAAGTAGCCGGGTCTTTAGCTGAGGCCATCTTTGTTTGTCATAACGCTGCTGCAAGTTATTTTGGTCTCTGTGACTGGTGGCTGCACCATGATTAGGGTTTGATTACTATCACCAAAGTGACTAAAAGATGAAAATAGAAGCCACAACAGGAAATAAACCACTGCAAATGAGATATTTTATTCCATATTCCCTGCCAGCAAATGATTAGAATCAAACTCATTCACAATAGTTGGGTGAACTCTAAACTTTTTCTTTCTTTCTTTTTTTTTTAAGGATCAGAATAGCTTGAAACGGGGTGCTTGTCAGTCTCGCTTGTGCCTGTGGAGACGAAAGGAACTCCCTTTCTAGGCACACCAGCCAGCCAGGAGTTCCTCCCTGGGCTGGCTTCTTTCTTGGAAAGGAAAGGGACAAGAATGCAGTGGGGCGGGGCTGGCTCTCAGGAAGGCTTGGGATGTTAACTGATTCAGGGGATGTCAGGGAGCCATAAGGCAGCACCAATCACTGCTGCTACTTGCCCAGCATCCCAGCCATCATCTACGTCGGGTAGTAAAATGGAGGAAAGCTGTGGACAGAGGGTAAGAGAGAGGTGACGCCTGAATTAAAACACCCACAATTACACTCTATGGGAACATATCTCTGCAAGTATATGCATGCTGTACTCAGACAAGCTGTGATGTCAGATTCAGCTCCTGAAACACCCACTAAATCTACCTGCCCTGTGTGTGCTCTGGCCTCTCATCACAGACTATTAGCACCATTGGCCAGATTTCTAAAAGAGTCTTCAGCTTCTCCATTTAGCCAAGATGCTTAATTAGAATTATGACATTTGCTTCCCCTTATTTATGTCCTTGTCACTTTGCAGCCTAGCCTAGCCTCTCTCGAAAAGCAAAGATCGGGTAGGGAGGCCCAGAGCAGAGAGAGGGAATGGGACCCTGTGAGGGTAGGAAACTTGCCCAGAAAGCTTTGTAATCCCTGCCAAGTATACGGCCGAGGCCAAACGTGAGGATAACCACTGGTGCAAGTTAGTTAACCAGTGAGGGCAGAGCCCCAGCCTGGAATCAGGTTTTCTGACGTCTAGCCTGGGATTCTTAATAAGCCTTTCTAAGGGGAGTATATTGTGTATTTCCCAGAAATCTTATTTCTGTCTCTTTTGTCTTTCCTGCCTATGATGATGGGATCACCCAGAGCCACTCATCCATTTCTTCCTGGGGCTTTCTTGCTGCTGTGTTTGCAAGTTTGCAAGGTGCTTCTTTACAAAGTTTCACACACACACACACACACACACACACACACACACACACGGTCTCAATGCCCTTTTCACTAGGCAACATTTTTATTTACAATAAAATTATGACCTTACACAATTGCAGCTATGTGGCCTTACAAAGTAAACGTTTAGAATGCCAGCTTCTGCCCTGTCCTACATACATTTCTACACTGCTCGGCACCCCTGTGTCTTACAAGTCAACAAGCTTCAGGGGTCTCTTGCCTGGAGCTGATGGTGTAAGCAACATTGCTGATTTTCTCTCACATTTTTATCTCCAAAGGTGCTTTTGTTAGATCTGGGGGGAGCAGTCCAAATGCCCCCTTTGCATCCTATGTTGGTTCCTCAATGTTTATTAAGCATCTACTGCCTGTCAGGCGCCTCTTAAATTGCTGGAGGGGAGGGGGCTGAACTGTAAAGCTAAAATTAATCTGTCCCATTTCCTTCTAAGAAGGTATAATTTAACTGGGATAATGAAAATAGTACATCGCACCTTTCCTGAAGATTCGTCGTTCATCTCATCCCCAATGAGGTTCACTGTTGTCCTGATATCACAATGGTAAATCCCTTAAAAAAATCTTTTTTATTTCACTGAATAATCTGTGAGGTTAGATCACCATGCCAACTAGTGGCCTCGTCAATAGTGATGCGTATATATTTAAATCATTTCTTTTCTCAGTACCATCAGTTTTCACGAAATAAGCGCATTCTGGTCGTGTGCCCTACCAAGGCCTTACCCCATTTCCTTGCCGTAATCTGCTAGCTGGGTCTCTGCTTCTCCCGAACCTGGGGTCAGGGGCTAAACTCTGTGACCCTGAGCACCTTGAACGCTACGGAGCCCAGAAGGGCGCAGAAACAGGCCGTGCAGGCATATGCATGCCCTAGGCAGGTCTGCTCGGAAAGGTAACCTTCCCGCGCCGGGAGGCGGGGTGCCGGAGGTCTTCCGGGCTCCGGAGGAAACCTGCCGGCGGCGGGGCCGGAGAGCCACCCCCCACCTCGCCCCCGCCCCTTCTCCCGCCTGGATGCTGCCCCTCGCAGCTCGTCAGCCGGCCAAATGCATTCCAGAGCTGTGCACAAGACACACTTCTCCAGGCAGTCCTAGAAACCCGAGCCCGGAGCGGGAGAGGGCGGGAGGGAGCGCGCGGCCGCCGCTGAGGTCACATTCGCGCCGCCTCCCCGCCCTCGGCGGCCCGGCTGTTCCCTCCAGCGCACACTTCCCAGGGCCGCGGTCCAGTCCGGTGTAAATGTCTTTTAAAACGGAGACAGCGCTCTCCTCCCCCTTCCCTCCAGCGCGGCCAGGGGATCCGCCGCCAGGGCCTTTAAAACAAAACGAATGAATGAAGCGCTAGGGCGAGCGCGCGCGGGACAGCCGCTGCGAAGCTCCCCCGGCTGCGTCTAAATCGGGCCGCCGACCGGTTCGTTCCGCTTGAAAACCCTCCGGCGAAGCCCGCTCGGTGCTTTTGGGTTTTCCCATTTCTCCTCTGATCCGGCCAGGTCTCCGTCGATTCTGGGAGCTCCTCAGCTCCCCACCTTTACCCGCACCCCCACCCCCCGAGTGGTACCCCTTCTGCAGACCGGGGAGGGGGTGGCGGTGGCGGGGGTGTGTGTGGGGGGAGAAATAGCTTTTAGAAACCCGATCTGTTGTTTGCGAAACACAATCGCTTTTTTTTTTTTTTTTTAAAGCGACAGGGTGTCTAGACGGCCACGTGACGAGGCCGGAGCCGGGCGCGCCACTGCGCAGTGGAACCAGCAGAGCAGAGGGCCCGAGGGGGGGGAGCGGGGGGCGGGGAGGAGGCGGCGGCGGCGGCTGGGGGCGGGGGAGCGAAGGGGGAGGAAGGGGGAGGGAAGGGGGCGGGGGCGGGAGGCCTTGCGGGAGGCGGCGAGCCGCGGGCACACTCGCTCACTCGCTCGGCGCACGGAGCAGCCTGTCCCCGAGCCGCGCCAGCCGAGCCAGCCGGGCGCCGTGCTCGGTCCGCTCGCCGCGCGGGAGAGAGCTGCCCGAGACAGAGCCAGCCCGCCGGCGCCGAGCTGCCGAGCGTCCGGCCCCGGAGACCCTGAGTGCGGCGCGGCGAGCCCCCGGCGGCGGCAGAAGGACCCGAGCGCCAGGAGAGGGCGGACGGGGGACAAGGAGGCTCCCGGGCGCGACGAGGAGAGTCTCGGTGGAGGAGGCGGCGTGAGGACACCCGGGCCTCCTTGCCGCCGCAGCCGGGTCGGGGCGAGCAGCTCCTACGGGGAGTCCAGGCGGCCAGCCGCGGCCAGGGGAGGGGGCGCCGGCGGCCCCCGCATTAGTGAGCAGCTTGCGCCCAGGAGGGCGAGAGCGCGCGACCCGCCAGGGGCCCGCCGCCGCCGCCGCCGCCGCCGCCGCCGCCGCGCCGCCCTCCCCCGCGCTGTCAGCCCCGCCGGGCTCAGCCGCCGCCGCAGCATCTTCTGCCCCTGCGCCCCCGCCAGCCCCGAGGAAGTCCCCGCCGAGGACCGGGGTCCCCGGGAGCGCAGGAGGAAAGACCAGACTCCCCCCAAACACGCAGATGCCGAGGATTGAAGCAGCCTAGCCAGAGCTTTCTGTGGATTAAAAAAATATACGATTTTTTTTTTTCCCTTGGCAGAAGAAAAGGAAAGGAAGACCAGCGGGGCTCTGCAAGGAAAAAAGGGGATGTAACTCGTGGATACGTTTTTTTTTTTCCACCCCTCAAACGTCTTGTTCTACTTTGTAAACATTTTCTTTTTTTAAACCCCAGCTCCAGCCGGACGCCCCCAGACCTCCGGGGGTGCGAGGAGGTGGTGTTTTTCATTTTGGGCTTTGCATATTTGGTTCTTAGATTTTTTTGAGAGCCTTCTCATTTCGCCAGACATCTCATGTGGGGTGAAGTCCACTCGGCCCCCTCCTCCGAGTCTTCGTGTGCACGGAATTCGAGGAGATCCGGTTACTAAGGATATAGAGGAAAAAAATAAATCGCGTGCCTGCTTTTTTTTTTTTTTTTAATTGCCTGTTTCTCCCCACCCCCAAATTAAGTTGCTTAGCAAGGGGGAGAGAGGCTTTTTCCTCCCTCCAGCAGCCCAGCCGAAAGCCTTTTCGTTTTTTGCCCCCGCGGATCTTCCATGTAGGAAGCCGAGGCTGGCGAGCCCGACACTCGGGAGCCGCTGCGGGGGGGCCTCTTTTTTGGGAGGCGCCGACCGGGGCAGGCTTCGCCGCCCCCAGGGAAGCGGCGGCCGCGTTCCTCCGGGGTGCGCCGGGGCCCGAGAGCCGCGCTCGGCGCGGGCCGCGCGGGGTGGGGCAGCCAGAGCGCAGGCCCCCGAGCCCCGGCGGGCGCCCCCGGGCCCCCGCGCGCGCCCCGGCCTCCGGGAGACTGGCGCATGCCACGGAGCGCCCCTCGGGCCGCCGCCGCTCCTGCCCGGGCCCCTGCTGCTGCTGCTGTCGCCTGCGCCTGCTGCCCCAACTCGGCGCCCGACTTCTTCATGGTGTGCGGAGGTCATGTTCGCTCCTTAGCCGGCAAACGACTTTTCTCCTTGCCTCCTCGCCCCGCATGTTCAGGACCAAACGATCTGCGCTCGTCCGGCGTCTCTGGAGGAGCCGTGCGCCCGGCGGCGAGGACGAGGAGGAGGGCGCGGGGGGAGGCGGAGGAGGAGGCGAGCTGCGGGGAGAAGGGGCGACGGACGGCCGGGCGCATGGGGCCGGTGGCGGCGGCGCGGGCAGGGCTGGCTGCTGCCTGGGCAAGGCGGTCAGAGGTGCCAAAGGTCACCACCATCCCCACCCCCCAGCCACGGGCGCCGGCGCGGCCGGGGGCGCCGAGGCGGATCTGAAGGCGCTCACGCACTCGGTGCTCAAGAAACTGAAGGAACGGCAGTTGGAGCTGCTGCTCCAGGCCGTGGAGTCCCGCGGCGGTACGCGCACCGCGTGCCTCCTGCTGCCCGGTCGCCTGGACTGCAGGCTGGGCCTGGGGGCGCCCGCCGGCTCGCAGCCCGCGCAGCCGCCCTCGTCCTACTCGCTCCCCCTCCTGCTGTGCAAAGTGTTCAGGTGGCCGGATCTCAGGCATTCCTCGGAAGTCAAGAGGCTGTGTTGCTGTGAATCTTACGGGAAGATCAACCCCGAGCTGGTGTGCTGCAACCCCCATCACCTTAGCCGACTCTGCGAACTAGGTAAGAAGTTATTCTGCGCCCACCCTCTTGCCTCCTCCCCCTGGCGCGCAAGTGGTAGAAGAACCCCCACTCTCCCGGGCTGTGTGTGTATGTGTGTGCAGCCGCCACCTCTCCGGAGGGGGGGAGGGTGTACATCCCCTCCTGGGAAGAGCCTTTAGGGACAAAAGTAGAGAAAGGACAAGGGGAATCTGCAAGGGCATTCCCTGGGGGTTCCCTTCCAGTTTTTCCTCCTCTGCTGCCCCGAGGTGGGCTGTGGGCACAGCTTGTGCACGCACTCCACAGACACGCGGCTCAAAATTTAAATGCCTTTATTTCCACAGCAGCTAGGCGGTGCAGAGAGAAGTGGGGGTCACGCCTCCCCTGCACCCGGAAAAGCACTGAGGTGTGTGGCCGAGTTGGATTCGGGCCAGGCCCGCCGAGGAAGGTTGGGAGAAGCGAGTTGTAGAGGCTGGAAAGTCTCTGCTCCTTTAGTAAATAAGGACAGTCAGGTCGGATACTCCCCGGCCCCGCAGCTCTGGGGTCTTGGGGCAAAGAAGGTTAGGATGGGAGGCAGGACTGGATACCCGCTCTCAAGCCAGCCAGCCAGGATGGAAAAGAGCAAGCGATCAGAAGTTGGGTGTCCCCAACTTTTTCCTTTCTTTCAGTAAAGCACGCAGTGGACTCTAGGATGGTCTGCCCCCAGCGCCTCTGTGCCTTTGCTGCCCTTTTATTGCGCCAGGGCCTGGGCTTCGCCTCTGAGACCCCAGCCTCCCTGTCTTTTTCCTCCCAGCCTCCTCTGTTGCTTCCCGTTTCTCCACGTCTCTGTGCACAGCGGGGGATGTACCTCGGGCGCCCACAGATCCTCCCAAGTTCACCAGCGCACTTGGGGCGCGTCTCCCGGGTGGGCTGGGAATGGGGATCCCCGAGTTTCTGCGCGGGCGTGCAGCGGTGCGGGCGGGGTGAATTGCACCCCTGGGGGGCGGGGGCGGGGAGGGGGCTTTGTCGCTCCCCGCCCCGTGAACTGTGAAGTGCGCGGCCCGAGCCGGTGGTTTCCAGCCGGGCCGGCGGAGCGCGGCGGCGGCGGCGGCGGCGGCGGCTGCAGACGTGGAGGAGCTGAGCGCCGAGGCTGGCGCCAGGCGGCCTCTTTTGTTTATCTGACAGCTAAATATCAAGGCAATCACCGCCTCGCGGCCCTGCCTCCAACCCCCACAGCTAAGACAAACAGTTGGGCTAAAAGAATGTCTCTGTTATCATAAGTTTCTATCTCTCTTTCTCATGGCTCGGCCTTTATTTTCTCTTACTTTTTTAATTCCAGAGTCTCCCCCTCCTCCTTACTCCAGATACCCGATGGATTTTCTCAAACCAACTGGTGAGTAGATGATTTTAAAAATACCCTTCCTATCTCAAGTTAGAAATGGAGCCTCTAGAACGCGGATTTTTATGTCTAGGCAGCGGCTTTGGGGAGGCGCTGGGCTTGCCCCGAGGTGGTTCTGGGTTTCCTCTGTTGGAAATTTGGTGGATTTTTCTGTTTTTGTTGTGGCTGGAGTGTGTGTGTGTGTGTGTGTGTGTGTGTAGATCTATCTATCTACTATGATTTTCTTTTTTGCAAAGATGTTTTTGTTCTTTTTTTGTGTATTTTCACTCTGTAACCAAATTGGCTCAGCTTTAACATGTGGAATTTGATCCACGAAGAAGTGTCTTGAGAGCCAAATAGGACAGGTTGATGGGAGAATTCGGAGAGTTTTGTGAGTGCCAGAAAATCAGTGAGAAGAGTGGATAATTTGATGACAGAGGGAAGCCCGTTTCAAAGGGGCAGAGCAGGTCTTGGTTTGAAGTAGGAGCTTAGAAAATCTGAGAAGTAAAGGCAACAGCATCCTGCTGGGTGTTCTGTGCTTCTGACACCTGCTAGTCAGCTCTGGCCCGCGTTTTCTCAGAATTCGAGCTCGGGACCATGCAGGTTTTTAGCATAACTCTGCCTGCCTGTTGCTTTGTCCCTAGATGGCCCAGGGCCAGAGCAAAAGCCCATTTGAGACTGGCACCAGCCCTGTTGCGGTTGTCTGTATTCAGCTTCTAGCTGGCAGTGCAGGGGCTCATCCTGTGGAGGTAACAGTGCCACGGGGCACAGGGGTCAGCAGAACGGGGCTTTGGGAGTGCCTCCAGGGATGGGCCCCACTGTCCCAGAGCGCCTTCTTAAAGCAGCGGGAGATGCCCTAGCTGAGGAGTACGGATTGTTAACCTCGGTCTTCAGGCCTGTATACTGATGCCTGAAAAATGCAACCCTTGTGACATCTTTCTTTTGCCAAGGTTCTGGGAGAAGGAGAAGTGAAGGGTTGGGCCCCATTTCTGTCTTGGAATTCACAAGTCCTTCCGCCTCATGAGTTTTGGCTGTTGGGCCTTTCCCCCCACTAATTAAAAGTTTTGCTGGGGCGTTGTCATAAATTAAATACTTTAATGAACGGTGTAACCAAAGCCCATGTTCTGCAGCCAGCCCCCCCGGGACTCCGCCGCTCCCTGAAGTCGGGAGGCGTTGCTGCCTGCCCGGTGCCTGTCTAATAAGTGGCCTGCAAAGCATGTGATATTTTGCTTTCGATTTACAAAACACCAGATAAATGGTCATTAATGAGGAGATAACCGGCTCTCTGTATTTGTAACAAACGTTAACTGAAATTCCCAAGCTCTGTTTTCTCAAAGAATGTAACTTGACTGGGCTTTTGGCATCAGGACCCAGAATTCTTTCATGAGGTTTGCTCTGTAAGGGGCCATCCCCGCCTGCCCCGTTTTTGTTTCTCCTTCTGTAGCCTTCCAATCTGGAGGGATTCCTTGCAAGAGAGAGAGACCAGTCACCTTGGCCCCAGGAGTAAAGATTGCTAGGGGTGAATAAATGCTCCCAGAAACCTCCTAAAACTGTAGAACAGAAGGGCCACAATTCTCCCGGGTTTCCTGCAGAGATATCAGGATAAATCTGTTCGCAGGATTCAGGCGGTCCTTCTGCCAGGCCAGGACCTCATTTGCAGTGAGTGGAGTGATATATTTATTCATTAGCAAGTGTTGACATTAGGTAGCAAAATGTGTGTAAACAGAGAAGCCACAAAGACAGGAATGTGCCATTTCCAAGGGGGAGAAAAAGTTTTCCAGATCAGCCAATAGGAAGTGATTAACCTGCCAATCGGAAACTCAAACAGCTGGTTACTCACCCAAAACGTTTTGTTTAAAACCAAACAAGAAAGGGAATGAAAAAAGGCCCTGTCGTGGAAGGACGTGAGGTGGTACAGGCCATGCCCCTGTGGAAGGAACTGTCCCGACTTGCTGGAGGGCAGCCAGGTCTGGGAACCGTGGGGCTAGGGACAGGTCTGGGGCCGGTTTTGCCGGCTGCTGTGGCCAGGGCCAGGGCCGTTGAGGTCACACACACAGATGGGATGCTGCCCCTGCTTTTCGTCTTCACCTTGTACATGGGAGGAGAGTACTTGGCTGGGAAATTCAGATCAGCTGCTTGCTTTCTTGAGTGTGTGAGCCCCAGGTTGAAGTTTTGGTCTGGGGTGACTAGGTGAGAACCAGGAGCCAGGTTTTATAATGGACAGCTGTTAAAATCTTAACTGGCTACACAACGGAGGGAATCCCTTCTGTGAAGTCTCCAGCTTGGGAAGAGGTGGTGGGAAGGGAACTGGGGAAGGGACCTGGGTGCTAGGCGGTCCCAGACCAGTAGGATCTTCCGGGAAGGGTTAGACATACCTGAACCAAAGGGCAAGGTGGCTGTGACTTGTGACTATCTGAAGTCAAGAAGGCTCCTTCCTCTCCCGCGAGGGATAGGAACATGCTGTTCGAAAGTAGAACTTATGTTGCGGGGGGTGGGGGGATGCCGAGGGGTTGCTATGTGGGCCCTGCTCCCTGTGTCCTCTGCATCTGATGGTGTGCAAGACTTCCCAGAATGGCTGGAGTTGAGGATGTTGCTGGGGACACTGTATTTGCTTAGGCCAGGGTCCCAGGTGACCAGCACCCATTTGGTAGATCAAGCCTCCAAAGGGTAGTTGAGAAGTCTGGGATCTAGGCCTGCTTTTACCTCTTAACTCACCGTCTCCTAGTTTTTCTGGGCCTCTGTAAATCTAGTTGATCAAAGAGTTAAGAGTTAGATGATTCATTCATTTGCTCGTTTATTGGTTCGTTCATTCATTCTACAGGCCTAATGATGTGCCTGCCTGAAAATGTGGATGATTCCCATGCAGTGGATTGTGCTCTAACCAGGGTTCATGGGAGCTGTGGATTGGGGCAGAGCTGGGACATTGAGCGTGTGGTTGGGGGAGCGGGGCTGGGGCTCCTTGGGCCCCGGTGGCTCTTGGGAAGCTCAGAACTATGTTGACGAGAATATCTGAGCTCTCCTGGAACCATTCTCTTGGTGAGAGGAATAGAATCCCCAGCCCCTTCACCTTGTGCTCCTTGTACAGCTCATTCCTTGGCTGGTCCCCAGGCTTGCGTCTTCAAGGACTGTCTTTTTCTCCCAGAGAACCCAGCACTTACTGGGTGCTTGGTAATGTTTAACGGTGGATAAGAGCCAGGAATGGGCTAGAGCCTAGAGTGTGTGCATCCTGGGCCCTGGAGAGCTGGGGACACAGGCAGAGGCTGAGACATTGGCTTTGGACCTCTGTCTCTGGGTGAGGGCTGGGGGTGTGGCCTCTTTGACCTTTACAAGCCCTGCAGTAGCTTGAGGAGGCCAGTCTGGATGCTGAGGCTGTCTGGGCCTAACTACCTGCAGGGAAGAGTGAGGACTTGGGCCCCTGGGGAGGGAGAGCTGTGGGATGGGCTGGATGAGCGCTCAACTCTTGCTCACGGCCCAGCTCACTGGGTGGCCCCCTGGGCTAGTCAGTGACGCCTCAGTTTACCAAGGTGCGGGTCCAACAGGTATACTTTAATACTTCACAGAGGTGGCGGGGAGGCCTAATTAATGTTTGTAAATCCCTCTTGAGATCAAAGGCTCTGCAGAAGGGCAGAGCACCATTTCATAAAAACGCTTGTGGTTGCCGGAGCTGGCTTACCTTTGATCTGAGACAGGCTGACACCTTGAATGTGGTCCCAGCTCTGCCCTGAGATGCCAGGCTCTTCCTTTGAAACCCACTTTGCCCCTGGGATTCAGCCAGCCAAAGCCGGAGGAAGGCAGGGGGCAGTGGCCGTGGATACGTCCTCCTGTTTAATGTGGGGGTGTCTTCCGCTTGTGGGTAGGTAAAACCTATCTCTCGAACATGGTGAAGGCCATCCAAGTAGTTTAAAAAGTGCAGGGTATACACCATTTAACAAGCAGCTTCCATTTTCTGCTCCCCTATTGTTTTCCATTTGATTAAGTGTCTCCTGTAAAACTGTATATTCCTGTTGGGAATTACACTTTATCCTGATAAAATGAGATTACGCACACAGTCTTTTCTCTCTTGCTCTGCATATGGCCCCCACTCCTCCCCTCTGCTCCCCAGCCCCCCACGCCCCTGTTGAGAATTCTTGAAAAGTTGTTCTTCCAGCCTGAGAGAGAATGCGGGAGACGGAAGGTTCTGGGATTAGAAAGAGAATCTCAGAGTTGGAGGGGTAGGCAGCAGAAATCCAGACGTGGTTTGGGGGCCCTGGGTAGGCCATGCTCAGTCCCTCCCCCCCCCCTTTTATTGGGGAATGAAGGCTGCTGCTGGGCTACTAAATAAAGGACTCCAAATGGGCTTACTTGCCTCCGGGCTTCTCTTTCCATTGGCTTCCTGTTTGCCAGCGTGGCCAAGTGGTTCCAATGGGAAACTGGTAGAACACACCCCAGGTTCGTCCTGCTGGTGACCTGGGGTGGTTGGGGGACGGGAATTGAACCATCTAACCCAGTGTGCTTGCGGTGGAGCCGCGAAGCCCCTTTCCGGAGCCTGCCTCTCACTATGGCCCTCAGTTTGGCCTTGGCAGTGATGCATGATGAGCTTTCAGGGTCTTGTGTACTTTTGTTGCATGGGGCTAATTAGTTGTGTTCCGTGGGCATTAGGTTTTGGTTTAATTGCTCGGAGGGAGGTTGTGGAGTCTGTTTCTCAGCTAGAATTGTCATTAGCCTCGTTAGCGTTTAGGTCACCGTGCTAAGCACCTGAGGGTGACAGAGACATTGAAGAGAAGCTTATAGGCTGGTTAGGGCTTACAGGATCTGAAGGTAAAAGATGAGCAAAGTCGGCAGAAGGGAATTCCAAGTGCTGGATGCCAGACAAATTTTATAGGAACCAAGGGCAAGGGAGCCTTGCAGGTCTGGGGCTGCCCGGGAAGGTTTCCAGAGAGGAGTTTGGACCAGGCCTAGAAGGAGGTTGAACATTTCCCCTTCAGCTGGGAGCCTTGTTCTCGGTCCTGATGTGCCGGTGGCTTTATACAGATTTGTACATGAGTCAGATTCATTGGGTTCTTTTTATTTTAATTCAAAAATTTTTTTCATGTTTATTTATTTTGAGAGGGAGACAGAGCACCAGCAGGGAAGGGGCAGAGAGAGGGGGAGAGAGAGAGAGACAGACAGACAGACAGAGACAGAGAGAGAGAATCCCAAGCAGGCTCTGTGCTGCCAGGGCAGAGCCCGACCCTGGGATCGATGCCATCAATCTCGAGACCACGAGCTGAGCCGAGATCTAGTGCCGGACGCTTAACCGGCCGAGTCACCCAGGCGCCCACCATGGGGTTGTCCTTGAGATTTGTATGCCTCATTATACTTCTGATACATTAGTTAAAAGAGAAAAAAGTCCCTTCAGCCCAAGGGCAGTCTTGAGAAAGTCCTGAAGAACTGGGAAGTCTAACAAGATGAGGGAGACACTGATCTATGGGAGTGGCAGAGAGGCCCCTGGATCTACAGGAAGGCTTCACCTTGGGGGTTGAGAGCAGAGCCCAGGCTTCCTTTGACCTTGGGAACTACCTGGTTTCCTCAATGGGGGACTTGCAATAAAAGAGAAATTCCAGCCAGTCTGCGATCGAGCCTGACTTGACTAATGATTAACTGGCTGCCCAGAGCCCAGACCGGTGACAAGGTGCTGTGGTCTGTCTTCTGATGGGCAGCGAAGCCTGAGCAGACCATTAATAATCAGCATCGCGGTGGGGAGTCAGCTGTTTGGAATGTGTGGTTTCTCTTTAATGCTGTTTAGAATGTGCTTAAAAATTAATCTTGGTGTTTTTATTTATTTGTTTGTGTATTTATTTCTCTCCTTTTCACATCCACAGCAGACTGTCCAGATGCTGTGCCTTCCTCCGCTGAAACAGGGGGAACGAATTATCTGGCCCCTGGGGGGCTTTCAGGTGAGACATTTTCTCTTATTTCCCTGGCAGTTTCAAGACCTCTTGAAATGACCGGAGACAGAGAGGAATCGGGGTGGCCTTCTGCCACCCCGGCTGGTCTGGAATTAATTCTCACTTTTATGTGCTTGAACTGGATGCATCCGTGGCAACTCTGGCCCTTGAGCTCGCCATTCTGCAGTCCCTTACGCATCAGGACCCTGGGCCTGCTCTGTTGAGGAAGTGGGGGCCAGCCGGGGACTGGCATGATGCTGTGTTTCATGGTTATTGTTAAAGCAGCTACTGGCTCTGGGGGCTTCCGCTCGGTGACTTTGGCATTAGTTCATGGGTTTAAGCTTAAGCTCTTTCTTGCACTTGCCCTTAGTGCATGGAGTGCCTTGAAAGGGGATCGATCCACCTTTTGGGAACCCGTTGAAGACAGATCCCAGGCGTAGGGTGGGAGTTCAACGCAGATGTCCTTGATGCTTCTGTGCAGGTTTTAATTCCCAGTCTAGCTTTAGTACAGGATTCCGTAGCGCGTATCCGGAGACGGGAGCCACAGGATGGAAGCACTGAGGACAGTAGAGACTTGGCAGTGCTACCCGGGAGGGAAGGTCTGGAATGCCAGTGCTGGAGGGTTATGGGAATGAGGGAGGTAGCCTGAGCATCACTGCCCCTGAGGGGCATGAGAAGAGAGTCATAAACTTGTAGGAGCTCATTAGCAACGTAAGTAGGAAGCATTTTTCTCTTTTTCAAAAGACATCCTATTTCTACCTGATTTTCCCACCCAGTGTGCCGTCTCTGGATTTTCCAAGAGCCAGCTAAAGCAAGAGGGAGAGTCACCCGGTTGTTGGGGGGGGGGGGGGGTAGGGGCAGGGGAGAAATTCCAGGGTTCCGTGCATTTGTCGTTGCTTGCCTCTGGGACGTTGGCAGAGGAGCATGGCGGCTCAGATGGAACCGTCTGGGGGGGCTGCTGTGGTGTGCCCTCTTTTGTGAGGTGACCTCTTATTGGCTGGATGCTACCTCTAAGGCCATGGTCATGCTCATCCTGGCCAGCCCCTCCCAGGCTCTCCTGTCCAGGAACGGAGCTTGCTGAGGACGCCTTTAGGAAGACCCTTGTTTGTTTTTATTTCAGGGCAATATATACTCTTGACTTATCTGCCGCAGAGGGTATTGTTTACACAAAGCTCCTAATGAGAAGTGGGCAGGAAGAAGAGGGACCTGGCGAGGGGCGGGGGCATCGTGTGTGGGGAGGGGCGGGGGGACTGCGGCGGTGGAGGAGGGAGAACATGCTGGAACGGGTGAACTGCGTCTTTTCTGCTTTCTAAGGCTGAGAAAGTTCCTGAAAGAAAGAAGGCCAAGAAGAGGAGAGGGTCTGGGCAAAACAACACATTCAGGATGTTGTTCGATGGGTTTATTTTTTAAATCCTGAATGTGCAGGGAGGAGCCCCAGCCCTTTTGAACCACATGAAATAAGCAAGGGAAGTGGTAGCTTTTGAAAGGGGGCTTTTCGGAAGGGTTGTCTTATTGATAACATCTTGTCTGTCTTGTCTGCTGGAGGAAATGACGACACCAAGCCGAGCATCTCCTTCCTCGGCCCCGTGCAGCCCTATCTGAGTTAGGTGGGCTTTCTGTTCCCAAAGCCATTCCAGTCCTAGAAAGAAACCGGGCCGGGGGGGGGGGGGGGGGGGAGGGGGGCGGTGAGTAAAACAATTATTAACTGCTCTCCCCGCCCCCCCAAGGTAATTGCAACCATTTAGATTACTGAGGCGCTGCTTGGGAGGAGGAGTGGTTGTCTCTGAAGGGATCGAATGGTTTAACAAAACTGCAAAAAAGAAAAAGACCAGGGGGCCTCCACATGAAAGAGCATTTGTTTTGAATTTTAGCTCTTAATTTACTAATTCCCAAGGCTTCAAAGTTTGAGCTCTTTCTTCTTTCCGTTCGGAGTTGGAACAGCTTATTAATAATGTGCTGTGGGGGGAAATTGAAGGAACTTGAGTTTTGGGTTGGCGCCCAGTGGTTTGGGGGGTGTCAGGGGAGGCGATGGGCACAGAGAAACCCAGGGCTACACCCTTTGTGGCGAGAGTGCCCCCGAAAAGATGGTTTAATGGCCCGGGTCCAGGACGAGGGTTTTGCAGATGGAGAGAGCCCAGACCTCGTCCTTCCCAAGTTGATCTTTCCATGGGGGGGTTGGCTTGGGTGTGTCCACCTTGGAGGGTGAGGCTGGTGGGGGCTGTGGAGATGTAGCCGAGTGGGACAGGGCTGCGTGGGGGAAGGGGTTAGCAGAGGCTGGAAGGTGGGAGCCTGCTTCAGGAAGGGGGGGGGCACTGGGCATCAAGGTGGGGAGCGGTGAACGCGCCCACAAGGATTTGCCCCCTCCTCCCCCTTGAAATAACCTCTCTGAGTGTCTCTTTCACAGGCCCTGTGTGCTGTTTTCCTTCCTGTCCTGCCCTGGCTGAGAGCGGGCTTAATGAATGGGGCTCAGTTTAGGGTGGGAGGAAGGTCGGGAGCGGGAGCCAGGGCTTGATTCTCTTGGCAAGGGAAGAAGGGAAAGAAAAAACAGCCAAATGTGAAAATGTGGTGCCTCGGAGGTGGGGGTGGGGGTGTGCTCAAAGGCATTCCCCTCCTGAACTGCCGGGGTGACTCCAAGGCTGGCCCTTCCCTCTCGTGCGAGGAAGGGGAGTGGGCGGGTGGGAGCCCTGGGAGCAGGCCCGCTGGCTGCACTTGAAGTTCCAGCCTTGCAGCTTGGGTCTGGCCGGGGAGGCGACAGGCCCAGGCCTCCGGGACTTGCAGGGAAACATACCCCACCCCTGCAAGTTTCCTCAGTCTGGGAAAAACGGCACATTTTTAGAAGGCTGTGACTCGGTTCCAGGAGATTGTACTTTCATTTCTGACAGCCGGCTCTCTGAGACAGATGGATTGCTCGGTGCATGGTTTTGTGTGTGCGTGTGTGCGCACGCGTGTGCTGCAGACGTACAGATAGCCGATCCCGTGCACAGAACACACGAGCAGGCAGGTGCCCGCAGGCAGGCTGTGGGATGGGCCAAGGGGTAGGCGGACGGCAGGGTATGCACTCTGGGGGTCGGGGGCGGAGTGTTGGTGCATTGGGTCTGAACTGGGATCTGGCAGCGCTTAGTTAAGCTCTGGGCGGACAGTGCCTTTTCAAAGGCGTGCATCTCCAGAATAAGCCCTTGCTGCTGGAGTGTCTGTGTCCTGGCCCAGGAAGACCCACCTTTGGAGAGGTCTGCTGTTGAGGGGAAGCTTCTTCCTTCGGCTCAGTGGTGGTGGGAGCGGGAAGGATTTGCTCCTGGAGCTTTCACCGTCTCCCTGGTGATCAAAAGCATGTGCTACAAGCCGCCATGTTTGCAGCCTCCATCTGGAGTCCCCGGTGGGGCTCTCTCGTTTAGCTCGTCTGCTGTCCTGGTTTGGGCAGGATGGAGGAGCACCGTCTCGCCTGCAGATTCTGGGTTGTTCAGCCGTAGACCCATCCTTCAGCCTCCTCCTGTATGTATTAATGTCTGGAGCTGGCTGGGCCTCCGCCGTCAGTGCTTCCTTGGGTTGGGACGCGGATTGGAGGCCAACACTTTGTACCTCTTTAAACTTCAAGAGAGACGCCACCGTGGATTTCAAGGAAGGAGCTGGGAGGCAGTGGTGACCTAGGTACTGACGTGTCTCGCGGGGCTTGTTGGGGGGAGTTGAGGGAGCCCCAACTCTTGGCTGCGTAGAGTCATGCTTATTGGAGAGACGCCGTCCCACCAGCCTAAGGGAGGCCAACTCCTTTGCAGGCTCTCCTTTGTTTAGCTTCTGGTTGCCACTTCTGGGTGACGGGAGGTCAGCGGCCACTCCTGGAACTTGTCTCTTCCTTCTCTTTGGTCCCTGCAGGCGTCTTGGATTGCCTCAGAGAGACAAGAGTCTTCAAAAATATCTCTCTAATCAGAAAATGTGGTTCCGGCTCCATCCAAGTAGTAAATTTAGGCTCAAAGCAAGGAGCTTAGGAAAGTTTGCTTCATCTTGTTCATCAGATACCTGTGAACAAGTCCTTATTGTCTGGCTTGGAGTGGCGATGGGACACTGGGAATTTGGGACCCGGGTGGCTGTTGCTGTGTTTTTGTGTCTCCTTCCTCCGCCTGGGAACGAGCAGCTTGTGGTTTTTGCTGAGGTCTCTAATGTTTGGGGGAGTCAGATGGACCAGCACATGTGACTGTGAATGAGCTTCCTTACCTGCCCACTCCCTTACACCCCAGATCCAGACAGTCTGGATCTCTAGGGACTCAGCCCATATCTCCCTAAATGCCAGTGTAATGACTCGGGCCTCTGTCGGCTCACCTGCTGCACACCTACTCCCCAGTGAAGGACCGGTCCTGGACAGCAGCTCAGGTTTTTGCAATGCTCGAGGTCATGCTCCCGGCCCTGGATCAGGGCTCACTGATGAAACCCCCTTTGTTTGTCCTGGAAAGAATGAGGTAGTCAGGCAGGGGTTAAATGCAGGGAGACAGCATTTAAAGTCTCCGGAGCAAATCTGGGCTGCTCTCCTGGCCAGACTGGACGGGCTTCCGCCTCATGCATCCTGTCACTGAGGCAGAACAGGGCCTCCCAGCAAAGGGGCAGGGGGCCAGGTAAGGGCCGGGTTCTGTCCGGAGTCGCTTCTGGGTAAAGTCCAGCACATTAAATCTCACCGTTCGCCTTGGACCTTCCCTTAGCCGGGCTGTAGCCTGGTGGCCTTCTAGACCTATAGGACCTCGCTGGCAAGCTCCGAGCCAGTAGGGCAGTGAACAAGGAAGACATGCCAAAGTCAGGCTCAAGTTTGACTTCCTCTGCATCTTTATTGTTGCTGTTACTACACCAAAATATCGGTCCCGCCAGTGCTGTGATTGCCTTCGCTGCGGTGGCAACTTCAAAGCAGGTGCGAGCAGCCCTGGCGAGAGAAAACAAGGCCCAGGGTGAGAGTGCCAGATAGATGTGCCTCCAACATCAGGAGACCCTGGGATCTTCTGAATCACAGTCCCCGCGGGTGGGGACCCAGGATCGGTATGTTTTGAAGCTCCCCGGGTGATGGCAGTGTGCCGACAAGTCGAGGAACCCCTCATGGAAGGGGAAGGAGGGGTCTGTGTCCCCGTGGGGCATCTCTGGCGGCTTCTCTTGGTGGCCGGGCAGGTTTTCTGTGATTCCCTGTCTGCTCCCGTAGTGAAGAATTTGAGTGTCTGGCTCAATGAGCCTCTTCTCAAATAAGATTTTTGCTGCATTGTAAGAACTTGACAGGGTGCATTAACTTTGCACCTTCCTCCAGTTGACTTTGCTGTTGTTAATGACCTTGTAAAAGCGACCCGTGGGACAGAGTTTCCTTTTGGGGTGATAACAGTGTTCTGGAACTAGATAGTGGTGATGGTTACACACAGCTCTGTGAATGCACTCAGTGTCACTAATGGCAAATTTTATGTTATGTGTATTTTACCACAGTTTTTAAAAGTAGTGACCTGTGGTGGCTTTTAAATATATTTTAGATAATCAAGAGCGGGGATTGCAGAGACTAAAAGTGGAGAGACTTGTGTTTGGTGCCTGGGATCCACCGTTGACAGACAGTCGTGTTGCCAAAGGACTTCTGAGGTCTCCTGGGTTGGGGGTAGGGGGGGGGGCCTTTGATGGGCTGGGAGCCTGTCTCTCTGATTCTTATTACCTGAAGAAGCAGGGAGAAGCGGGCGCATCTCTGTGTTGATTTTTTTTTTTTTTTTTTTTTGACCTTCCCTTTTCCATGCGGGTTGCAGAAATGAGAGGCAGGAAAGTTCCCTGTGGTTCTTTCCGAGCCTGACCTTTCTGCAGGGGAAGTAAGTGCACTTCTTCCCGCTCTGCCCCAGATGCCATTTTCCCCTGGTCTACCCAGCCCGGTTCCCTGCACCCTCGCCAGCCCAGGGATTGGAGACCGAGGGTGACGCAGGGGCTGTCCCTCAAAGTCCCGGGCCTCCTGACCCCTTGCCCCTCCCCCGCGATCCAGACCCTTTCCCCGGCTCTACTCCCAAGGCCCCTGGTCCATGTGACCTCCCCACTGAGGTTATAGGGCTGCAGAGGTGGGCAGGTGACTTCCCCGGAGCCCTCCCTTTGCAGGAGACTCGGGAAAGGATCCTGTGCGCCGCGGCCGCTGGGAGGTCACCACTGGTCCTACCATCTTCCTCGCTCAGTATTGAATGGCTAGCCCAGAGGCTGGCTGTGTGCCTACTGTCACAGAGAGGCTTCCTCTCTGGGCTATTTTCAGCGGGAAGATATTATTAACTGCTGAGGCACAGTTCTCAATTTAGTGGCTAACACACCAAGAAAGCAACACTCACTTTGTCAGCGGCAGCTCTACGCAAACACGCCGGGCTGCTCCCAGCCCCTTCCCCGTCTCCCCGTGGGGTGTCCTTGGGGATCTGGGGCGGGGAAGCTACCATCGGAGATCCTGTCTGCCACCGAGAGATCGAACCGTTTTAATTGAGCCAATCGTTTAAAGGTGTAGGACGTGGTAGTGTTTATATCCTGAGGTGGGGAGATTCTGTGTTGGGAATGGGGACCCCAGATGGAAAAAGGCACTTTCTGTGGAGTTGAGGACCGTCATTTAAAACAGAGTGATAACTTTCACCTTGTAAGCGAACAGGAAATACTGGGAATAAGACAGGAAATTGCATCTTTCCTTCTATAAGAAGAACTCCAGAAAAAAGTTGTTCATGAAAGGTAGCGGCTAAGATGAGGCCAGCCTTTTTTTTTTTCCTTTTTTTTTTTCTTGCGGGGTGGGGGTGGGTTTCTCCCCCCTTCTTCCTTTCCACTCCCACGAGAACTTTTAGGCCATTTTGTTTAAGAAAGAGGCTGTTTGAGAACTTTATGTTATTTTTATTATTTAAAAAAATATTTTACCAGAAGGGTCACCTTCAGTTGAAATGTTAACTGCAGCCTTATTTCCTGGTTCACTAAAGAATCTTTCATGATTTTTTTCAGCTTCCTTCCCCAAATGGTGAGGCCAAGCAGCTCTTGGCTGGAAGCGAATTTTGGTTTGGCTGCTCGAGGTCCTCGACACTGAGCCCCACCCAGGGTCATTAGCTCCGTTTTAACTTGCAAAAGAAAAAAAACCTCTTTTTGGTAGGGGGTGGGTAAGAATTCGTCCGTGCCCGCAGTGTTCCACCCCAGCGTTGCCTTCCCCTAACGCGGGTGCCTGGCCTGGGGCAGATTAGAAGTCAAGGCTGACTCGAGGCCAGTCCTGTGTCCACCCCAGCAGCCCCCAGGAATTCCTTACCTTCTGAGACTATCTGTTTCCTGGGTGCTAGTGAGGAGTGGAGAGAAACAGGCTTCAGAGCTCTCCTGGTACAGCTCTGCTCTGCCCTGGGGGGACTGCACCCAGTCACCCAGAAGCTTCCCCCAGAAAGAGGGCTTGCCACAGCCTCATGTGGTGTGGAGAAGTAGGTGTCCTGGGTGTAAAAGCAGTTTCCATTTACTCATCTCTGGGTTTCTGAGTCCCCTCTTGGACGATGTCATTCATCGTTCTGGTGACAGGGGCTAGTGCCCTGACCCATGCTGCTAAGGGGCCCTCTTTAGACTGGAGGTCGGAAAGAGATTTGTGTGTGGCTTGCTTGCTCCCCACTCACTCCGGTCCCCCACCCCAGCCTTTTTTCCTTAGCGTGCATCGTTTTGTTTTCATAACACAACAAGAGCCCTGGGGTGTGTAAGAGCATTGTTGAACACTTGGTGAGGGTAACTTGTCCAAACAGAGCAGGACGCCAAGGCAGAATGCTGTGGGCAGGTGGTGTGCCCACAGAGGGTGCCGGGCCGGCGCCTGGCTTGGAAACACCTCCGGATCTGCCGCAGCTGGCTGGGAAGTAGGTGAGGACAGGGGCTTCTCTCTGCCCGTCTCCCCTGGGAACTGGGACACGGCCTGGGCCTTTCTGGCTGACCCCTGCCTGGAAGGCATGCTCCCCTCCCAGCCAGGTTCCCTCGTACCTCCCTCTGGCAGGTGTCAGGCTGGGTGGACCACCTGTTCTGGGAGAAGCCAGCCTGTCTCCGGCTCATTCATATAGTGATTATTTAGTGAGCACCTACTATGTGCCAGCCTCTGCAGTTTTGGGGCTGTCAGAGCCGGAACGAAGAGCAGCATGCAGTGGTTTGTCTGGAGGGCTTTTGGGGTCAGCGAGGTGGAGGCTCTTTCTTGCACGGGATTTGGCTCTGTCTGGAGTACAGACAGAGGGCGGCTTCTCAGGCAATTTCTACAGGACAGAAGGAGCTTGGGCTCGGAGCCGGGCCGTAGGTGTTGTGAGACGCGGTAGAGGTGCAGGGATGGGCCCCTGAGGTGATTGTCTGAGCACGCCGGGTTGGCAAGAGCTTTTCTGTCATCGGCTTTTGCCTCTGCTTTGGTTGTGTGGTCTGTTGAGAGTTGAGATAAAACAAAGCTTGTGGATAAACAGAGGTCTGTCTCCTCGGGCTCCATCACCCCCTCCCCCCCCGGCCCCCAATTGTAAGATAATAAGCAGTAACCTTAGGAGGTACAGTTATAATCCAGACCCTGGTATAGTACCTGGGAGTGCTGTGTGGAGCAGAGGTGACCAGCCTTGCACTGGCTTTGCCCCCGGGGGGGGGGGGGGCACCAGACACAGATGTCTGGAGAGATAGTATTTAATGTCTTGACAGCCACAGGGCAGGTGGGCTATCTTCAAAGCCCTGGAGCTTGACTTTCCCTTTAGAACTCCTGTGGACTTTTGCAGATGCAACTCTTGCTTTTAAATTTTCAGTCTGATGGTCAAGCCCATTTCTGAGATGCCGGCCCCATGTAGGAGGCCCCTAGTGGTGATTTTGTACAGGGTGGTCGAATATGCAGGGACCAAAGTGTTTTCATTTCCGCGCTCATCCTGTCCCTGCCTGTTTCCCCCAGGCTGACCCGATGGCTGTGTTCGTGGAGGTCCCTCATTTAATTTATCTATCTAGTTTATCTACTACTGTGCTGTGGAACCCCACTGGCCAGAAACAAATCAGAGCTGGTTTGGCTTGGGGTTTGATCAGGGCAGAAAGGGAAGAACTGATCTCAACCCCAGTTTCATCTTGTCAACGTTGGGAGTTTCTGTCCGAAGACAGCTCAGTTAACTGGCCCGGGACTGTTCGCGGCCCTCGGGTTTGTTCATTTGAGAGTTGCCTTTTTACTTTTAACTTGCGGCTGGTCGCTCAACAGGAACAGAAACAGTAAGACGCCAGGCTGTGCTCTCTGTGGACTCACCTTTCTGCATTTGCCACTCGGAGGTTAAATAGTTGTCCCCATCACCCTATCCCAGCTTCCACTGCTTCCAGGCACCTAACAAGAAGCTGGAAATGTCGCCTTGCCCAGTAGGCCGAATGAACTTCTGAAGCCACCAAAGGGTCTTGAAGAGCTGCTCAGCCCAGAAAGTGCTTGGGGACCTCACCCGCCCCAGGGCAGCCTCTTAGCCAGCACAGCCCCTCCCCCTCATTAATGAGTAACCCAGAGGGAGAAGCTGGGTGCGTTGTACAGCTCTTAGAAATAGGCCCATCTCCAGCTTAGTGGGGTCACAGTTCAAACCCCGCTGAGAGGGGTTTTCTGGGGGGAGAGGCCTGGGGTGAGGGGCATGCAAAGATTCAGAAGCAACCCCCACCCCCAACTCCGGTCTCCGAGTCCTGGGAGGGCACCTGGAGAATGACAGTGGGAGGGAGAGCCCCCTCCAGGGCCACGCCTGTCCTGGGGCCTCCGTTGTTTTGTTTTTTTTTTTCCCCTCATCTGCAAAGTAAGAGATTGGACCTGGTCTCTCCAAGCCCCCATGCCAGAATCTTGCAAGACCTCCCGTGATCTGTGTGGTCTCTGGTTCTTGGATTTGAGGGTTTGTGGGAATGAGACCCCCTGTTGCTGAGGTGGTGGGTAGCTAATGGCTTCTTGCCTACTGAATAAACAGATTATAGTTCTTCACATTTCTTGGCTTGCAAACCTCCGGAGAATGAGCGAAAGTTGAGGAATCTTTCTTTCCCCGTAAAAATGCGGCTGCATATCAGCATTTGCATACATTTCCAGGGGGCCTTTATCCTTGTGATGGGCGGAAGCCCACCAGTGAATCCCCTGTACTTAAGGCAGGCAGGTTAATGGGGGAGCACGAGAAAGCATTAGAAGAGGTAGGGCCTTCTTCTGTTCCCTTTCCCTTCCCCTTCCCTTTCTCCTTCCCCTTCTCTTCTTTTTGGGTAAAATATACCCAACATTTACCATCCTGACCATTTTTTTTTTTTAAGTTTATTTTGAGAGAGCGTGAGCAGGGGAGGGGAAGAGAGAGAGAGAGAAAGAGAGAGAATCCCAAGCAGGCTGTGCCATGGCAGAGCCCAACGGAGGGCCCCGAGCTCACGAAACTGAGATCATGACCTGAGCTGAGATCAAGAGTCTGAAGACACTTCACCTACTAAGCCACCCAGGAGCTCCATCCATCCTGGCCATTTCTGAGTGCACAGCTCGGTGGTGTTAAGTCCGTCACATCCCCGTGCACCCACCGTCCATCTCCAGAACCTTTTCACTTGCCCAGACTGAGACTCTGTCTCCACTAAACACTAGCTCCCCCCCTCACCCCCCTCCCCCAGTCCGTCTCTCCCCTGGCAGCCACCATTCTGCTTTCAGTCTGTGTGAACTTGACTCCTTTGGGTACCACATATGAGTGGAATCGCACCATATTTGACCTTTTGCCTCTGGCTTATTTCACTCAGCATACTGTCTTCAAGGTTCATCCGGGTTGTAACCTGTGTCAGAATTGCCTTTCTTTTTTAGTGTGTGTGTGTGTGTGTGTGTGTGTGTGTGTGTGTCTGTGTCTTTATTCATTCATCCTTCAGTGGACACACTTGGGTTGCTCCCACTCTTTGCCTGTTGTGAATAATGCTGCTATGACCATGGGTGTGTGCATAATCTCTTCAAAACTTTTCTGGACATATACCCAGAAATGGAGTTTCTGGGTCATGTGGTGACTCCATGTTTAGTTTTTGAGGCACCGTCATAGGGCAGGGCCATCGTGACTTGTGTCTCTGTGTGGATCGATCGCGGGGGGTGGGCAAGTCAGACCAGCCGTCACTCCTGGATGCAGCTGGGTGGGTTTCTGGGTGAGCCCTGGTGCAGGGGGCGTGAGAGAAGGGTAGGGGTGGCAGTGGGGGTGCCGAGTGTCCTTGCGTGGGAGTGGGGGGGGGCAGCCTGGCTCTCTGCAAAGTAATACAAGCCACATTGGAACCCAAAAAGAGTGTCTGGCCCGGAGTCCTCTGAAATATGGGGCACACAGCACAGAGCAGCCATAGCGATTTATGGTGGGCTCCAGGGGGCCTTGCCATGGCAAGTGCAGGCTGGGGGAGGCTTCATCCCTCTTTCACGGGGAGGGCCTGGGGCAGGCCCCAGGCCTAGGAGGCCCTGGTGCTTTGGGGGTGAAAGGGCTGGGATGGCTGAACAGTGAGTGTGTCAAAGCCAGAGAGATTAGATTACAGAGGCAGACAGAAGTAATGATTAACTTTTCCAGTCTGCCCACTGTTGTTTTTCCCTGTGAGCACAGTGTGGGCCTGGCCTGGCCAGGCCCTGGTGTTGGGTTGTAAAGAAAGAAGGAATGACGGCTCTCGCGAGCTGGGTGGGGGGAGCCAGGAGCTGGCCGGAGAAGGGAGCCTTTTCCGTCAGATCCCGCGTTGGAATTTATTGGCCGGAATGCAGTAAATGTTCAAAATGCCATCCCATCCAACAGTTTTCATAATTGTTATGGAACAAGGGGAGCTGGGGGAGGGGAGGGATGAAAAGGACTTTTGTTCCTCCCTGTGTTTTTCCACGTCTTCGATGGTTTTTCTACCCCCTAGAAAAGCTGGAGCTGTGTGGGGGGATGGGAGGGGCAGGGCAGGGCCTGCGACTGGGTCCTGTAACACTGTACTGCCTTTTGGGGCCCCGGAGGTCAGTGTGCATGGGGCTTTATTAAAATGAGGCCCACAGCAAAGGCAGGCCAGAACTGTTCTGTACCTCTGGGGGTGTGTCCTTTAAAACAGTTGACATAGGCATCCATTTTTATCAAGATCCTCACTGGGCTTTAGTGTGTATCCTATGTACTTAGAAGGGGTCAACACAAAGAAGAAAATGCGGGACTTTTTGGTGGTTTAAGAGAAGATCCTTTTGTTGGATTCATGTACGCGTTCCCACTTGGGAATCCACATGTGGAATTTGTTGGGGGGGCCTGGGGGGAGGGCTAGCTCTGGGCTCTCTCCAGGAGGGAGGCGGGTGGGTCAGCTTAGAGATTTGACTTGGACATCTTGTGTCTTCCTGGGACTGGCCGGGGTCATACCCCGTGGACGGGCAGGTGAACAGATAATGCCATGCGGGTCGGGTGGGGGGGCGCTGTATGTGTGCAGGTGTGTGAACCCCCTTTCTGAAAAGAGTGGCTTAGTTATTTAGGGGGGGAATGGTGGGAGCTTTGTGGTACATGAGGGAGGGGAAGAGTCTTGAAATTCAAACACGAGAAATGATGAGGCTGGGTGCATACCAACAACAGCCAGAGAGGCCCATTTACTGTAAATATTATGAATGGAGTTGGCCAGGCTGGGAGTCCCCACCCTTCCTCTGAGTCCTCTCGGAGCCGGGCAGAGCTGGCCTCCTCAGAAGGCAGGCAGCCGGGTACACGCTATAATTTGCATGGCTGAAGACTGGAGCACAGGAAGCCGTGTCAGCCCGGCTGGCGAGACAGACGAGAGCTTTTGATTTGTGTGGCTTCCCTCCCCTGCCCGGCACTACCCTCAATTATATTCTCCGCTGGCCAAATGACTTGTCTTAGGAGGGACCCCCAGGATGGGGGCTTTAGACTTGAACGTTTGAGGGGCCTTGGGAGACGGGGCTGGGGCCAGTTGGGGGAGCGGGGGGGGGGGGGAGTACGTTGTAGCTTTAGTAACTGATTACTCATCATCATTAGTCTGTAAGGCAGAGTCACGAATCAGTCTTCCAGACGAGCAGGATCTGCCAAATTTGTAAGCTTGAGAGACCTCTCAGGAGGAGGAGGGTGATGATGGGTGAGGAACTTAAGGGCACCAAGCCTGGGCAGACCCTCCTCCCCTGGGGATCCACCTTTTCCCGAGGGCCACAAAAGACAAGACAGAAGGGACACAAGTTTGTAACTTGAAGTTCTTAAAGGAAAAATTGGTTTACAGGTGGACACAGCAAAGTCTGCCTCATATTTCCTTTTCCTTTTGATTTCGTTTTTATCTTTGCAAATTGAATGCAAGAATGTGCCCTGCTCCCCAAAGTGATTTTCTTATTCTCCTGAACATAATAAAAATAAATGGAAGGAGCGTTCATAAGGATGGGGCATTTCTGTGATTCAGAGTGTAGCCAGGGGACTGTCAGAGCCCCAAGGTGGCCTGCTGTGCCCCAGCCTCCTTCACGTGAATTGTGGATGGGTGGGTCAGACTGAGACTCTTCGAGGGCAAGCCATTTGGCCAGGATCGAAGAGCAGCATGCTGCCAAAGAAACCGGTTCATTCCCTGCTTGGTACGAGGGAGCTGGACCCCACACTCAGCCCTAAAGTAGGAATCACGTTTCCAGAATGTGTTTTGGAAGGACGCGTCTTTTTTCCCCCTCTAGCATTTGGAGAGCTCCGGTGGCCTTAGAGGTCTGGGGTGGCTGCCCACTTGCCTGTTTGGCAAGTGACCTGTGTCTCATTTCCCCCTTCTTTAACATAAGGACAGTAATAGGATGCGACCTCACAGGGTTGTCACCAGCCCCTTCCAACCGGGCCTGTACATTATTAGGGGCCGGCATGGCCCAGAACTGTTCTGTCCCCTGGGGAGGGGGGGGGGGTGGGTAGCATTTTCTAAGCGGTTGGAGAACCCAAGACGAGAGGTCTGAGAGATGAGACCAGCATGTGTAGCCGCAAGCTAGTTCCTGGCCGCTGGCCACTTTGTATCAGATTGTCACAACAGCCCTATGAGGCTGGCACTGGGAGCTGTTTTAGGGGAAGAGCTTAAGTCACCGCCAAGGTCCCATGGGAAGTAGGTCTCAGCAGGGTGTCTGACTCCCATAACTGGGGGGTGGGAGGATACTGCACAACACTGGAGTTTCCTGGGGGGGGGGGGCAGGAGCTGGCTGGGCACAGGGACCTGAGCAAGCACCCTGGCCTTTGAAGGAGACCCCATGGTACCCGCTGCCCACCATGGTACCCAGCCCAGCCACCTCAGTGGAGATAGCTTGTTGCAGAGTGCTGAAAACAACCCAGCCTTTTCTCAGTCTTGCCGTCTACCGGCCAGAGTCCAGATCTCTTTGGTGGAGGAGCTTGGGGTTAGTGGTGATGGGTTGAGTCTGAGCGTTTTCTGGGTAACTGAGGGTGAACCTGAAATGTTTCGAGTTTGTTTCACTCCCTTTGGGTAACTTGTTCCAAACCCCCGGGTTGTCCCTGCTGTCTTAGGAATCTGAGGGTGCCCTGGCAGAATCTGTCAGGATCTGGATGAGGTTGTACACATGGCCGATCAGAGCTCACTCTGGAACTCAACGGTGAGCCCAGACACCTCAGCAAGCGTCTGGTTTGGTTTCTGGTCATTTGCCTCTCATACAAGAGACCAGCAAGGTTCCTCGTGAATTGAGAGTGTTTGGGTTGAGGACAGATGGGGCGGATTGGCCCCGCGTCCCCATTATCTCAGCCCTTGTCCCTGAAGTGGGCTGGTTTGCTCTCAGAACAGCCAGTTTCCTGACCGGGGTGGGGAGCAGGGCTGACGGGTGCTGTTAACCTTTGAGATGTCTGAGGTGGGGGGAGGACAGGATGAGGCAACCCTTGGTGGCGCCTGAGTCCCGAGGAGGGAGGACCCTGGACCTACAGCAGGCGAGGCGTGGCGGTGTTTGTGTTCCAGGATCGCCAGGTTTAACTTCTCTGTCTCCCTTTGTGCCCTTTGCTTGCCCTCACCACCTGTGTCAGGCAGCCACTTCTGCCCTGTCTCCCCTGGCTTCTCCATCTTCAGCCTTCTGGCCCTGCGGGACCACTGTGGAGGGGGCACACAGGCCTTTGCCCACGGTAGGATTTTGGCAGAGAGATGTCCTTGAAAAACATTTTTTTAAATGTTTACTTACTTTTGAAAGAGACAGAGCATGAGCCGGGGAGGGGCAGAGAGCGAGGGAGACCCAGAAACCAAAGCAGGCTCCGGGTTCTGAGCTATCAGCACAGAGCCCCACGCGGGGCTCGAACCCACGAACCGCGAGATCATGACCTGAGCTGAAGCCAGACGCTCAACTGACTGAGCCACCCAGGCGCCCCTAGAGAGACCTTCTTTTTTTTTAAATTTTTTTTTCTTCAACGTTTTATTTATTTTTGGGACAGAGAGAGACAGAGCATGAACAGGGGAGGGGCAGAGAGAGAGGGAGACACAGAATCGGAAACAGGCTCCAGGCTCCGAGCCATCATCAGCCCAGAGCCTGACGCGGGGCTCGAACTCACGGACCGCGAGATCGTGACCTGGCTGAAGTCGGACGCTTAACCGACTGCGCCACCCAGGCGCCCCGAGAGATCTTCTTAAAAAAATTTTGTTTTTAATTTTTTAAAGTTTATTTTTCAAAAAGATTTTCCTTTTTGTTTATTATTTTTATAAGTTTTATGTATTTATTTTGAGAGAAAGAGCGTGAGCAGGGGAGTGGCAGAGAGAGAGAGGGAGAGGGAGAGAGAAAATCCCAAGCAGTTTCCGAACTATCAGTGCAGAGCCCAATGCGGGGCTCAAACTCATCAACCATGAGATCGTGACCTGAACTGAAATCAAGAGTCGGGCCCTTGGGGCACCTGCAGGGCTCAGTTGGTTAAGGATCCAACTTCAGCTCAGGTCATGATCTCACAGCTCGTGTGTTCGAGCCCCTCATCGGGCTCTGTGCAGATGGCTCAGAGCCTGGAGCCTGCTTCGGATTCTGTGTCTCCCTCTCTCTCTGCCCCTCCCCCGCCCATGCTCTCAAAAATAAACATAATTTTTTTTTTTTTAAATTTAAAATCCTGAGCTCTGGTCACCCTGTGCCATTGAGAACCTTGGGCGTGAGAGTCATTCATGAGCCTCCAGTCTTCTAGAAGGGTCAGGTCTGTTCATTCATGACCAGGGTAATTAAATAACTCTTTGTAAGAGGCAGGGAGCTCCTTGTTAAGTGGTCTTCCCTAATGCAAGTGCAAACACAAGCAAAATCCTTTCCCTTCTCAACACCCACCCACCCCTTCCCTTTCAAGGGTAGATTTTATGCTTTAAGGGAAATGAGGAAGGGGAGGGGGGGTGGAAACAACCTTAAAGGAATTTTAGGCGGATTCAGCATTTTTCTGGGGTTGCTCCAAAAATTCCCTAAACTGTAATAAAAAGAAAAAATTGTGAGCAGGCATCTGATTAGTTGGCTTTTACAACACAGCTTTTCTTTTTGGATGCTTTAAAAATGCACAAATACAGTTTTAAAACAAGCCCCTGTATAGTTTTCTGAGGAGGGAGAGAAGTTGCTGAAAATACCGGAAAAGGGTTGTAAAGCTGAGGGAAGTTAACAAGGGCCTGCGAGTCTTGCTTTTGGAGGTTAAGTATCAGCGACCGTGAGGAGAAGCCAAGTTGGGCTTCTGAGACTCTTCCTTAGTCCTTGGGAATGAGGGGGACTCCTCTATGAGAGCCTCCCAGCCCCTCGCCGTGAGGCCTGGGAAGCCCCTCTGGGGGCGAAACGTCTGCACAGACCTTTGTGGGGAGACGCTTGTGGGCTGTGGGCCCAGTTCAGGGGAACGTGCTTCTCTGAAGAGGATGCTGAATGTTTCCCAGAAATGGGCCCACATGGTGCAGATCTTGGGGGCAGGTCTCTGACTTGGCAACATGGGCTGTTGTCACGGGCCCCCAGAAGTATGATGTGTTACAAGGGGCCTTCGTGGGGGTGACGGTTTCGCTGGAGAGCGTGTTTTTGTGCCCAGAGATAGCCCAAGAGCAGTGAGGAGAAAAGGGGCATCAGGGTGCTGGGAGGCTGGGGGGTGACAGCGGGTCAGGCTGGAGGGTCAGGGCAGGGGAGGAGCCGGCGAGGGTCCTAGTGGGCTTTCAGGGGCCTTGTTCACACACAGGGACACCCATTCCCCTCTGTTTATCTGGGCTGGGCCATTAACCTCAACAGAAAAAGGCTTTTTCCAGGGATGTCTGGCGGCAAATTGCTGGGTGGACTGGCGGGCTGTGCAGATGAAAGAGAAACCCGCCAGAACACTTCCCCCCTCCCCCTCCCCCTCTCCTCCCCCTACCCCCTACCCCCAGGGCTCTGGGCCAGTCCAGCCCAGTCCAGCCCGGCTTCCCCCGCCTCCGGAGGCTGCTGGGCAGACAGGGCCCCCCACCCTTTACTGGTGGGCCTGGCATAGGCAACTTGATCCCAGGCCCCCACCCCACCCCACCCTGCACCTCCTCCCCCTGCCCCTCTTTTTTCCCTGCTAGCTGGTGCCAGGTTTCAGGGGGGGCCAAGATCCGTGAAACAAAGTATCGGGAGGCTCCCGGAGGGTCTCCTGCACCTCCCTCCCAGTGACTCCCCCAGTCTTCTTCCCAGACCACATTTGTCGTCCTGAGGTGGGATATGATAATAAGCGAGAGCTTCCTACATTTCAAAACTCCCTCCTCCCCAAAACAGTTCGCCCCGTACCTTCCAGAAGAGGGCTTTCTCCTTCCCAGCAAACTTGCACGCCAGAGTATTCTTATTTACATGGATATTATGGGTCTTTGGTGTAGCCTTCAGAGCTGAACTCCCTCAACAAGAAAGTTCAAAGATTGCCAGCACTCACGAATTTATTAGCAGTTGATGGATACTTTGCAGAAACAAGTTAATGCCTGATGAGTCACCTCTGCTTGGAGCCCTTGTCCCTCTCTTGTTTTTCCATATGTTCCAGCGTGTATGCACGCAAGCACACGCATGCTCACATAACACTCGCACATGTGTTCACACTCACGGACACCCAATGTCTCTCACATGCACTTGTGCTTTATAGGTGCATGCGTTTTGGGGGGCAGGCCAGTTTTCTGGGGCTGATTTTCAGGGGGGTGGGGGTTGAGGGAGAGGAGTGAGCCCTCAGCTTCCCCATTTTGTGTGGCTGTCTGGGTAGGCATTTGGGAAGGTCGGTTGGGGTGTCTGCAGGAGACAGCCACTCAGGATGTGTGTTCGTGTCTGCCCCCGTGGGTCACGGTGCGCATTTGCACGGACTGATTCACAGAACACCTCCATGCAAGACTGCTGCTTTAAAATAAATAAATAAATAAAATAATGGAGCCGACTGGTTCCCAGGTCCTAACATGCCTGTAAAGGTTGGAAGCAGTTATGTGTTGAGCTGCCTTGGGTTAGTTGTATATCCAGCCTGCTGGGGCAGCAGGACATGGGTCCCTGAGCCCTCCTCCACCCCTAGCTGCCATGCTGTAGACTTCATCAGCACTGGCCCTTGGTTGTTCCAAAATCAAAAAGGCCCAAACAAACCAAAAAATCGTCTCACAGCCAACTCCCGCCTTCAGGCCCCAAACCCCCAGTGAGTGAGCAGTAAGGGCTACAGGGGAAGGCAGGAGGAGGTCTCTGCTGCCTGCCTTTCCCCATTTTTGTTAACAAATACAAGACTTCCGGTCTCCGCCCTGCCCCACAAACCACAGCGTTCCTGCAGCCCGGCCCGGCTGGGGAGATTTATGGTTCCCAGTCTGAGGCCTGCCCCGCTGGCTCCAGCTTAAGGAGGAGTTGGAATGCCAGCCGCTGGGGCCCCCTTTCCCTCCCTGTGATCCCCCCTTTAAAGACCTCCTAGCGCCTGTTCAGGAAAGTCACCTTCCCAGGATCCCTCCCCGTCTCCTGGCTGCCTGTGGGAAGAACCAAGTCTAGGAAAGTTGGGGTGGGGCCTCTGGGGGAGGGGGCAGGGGTAGTGGGGAAAGGGGGCTAGGGCAAGGTGTCTGCATGCTTCTAGGGAGGGAGGGGAGAGAGGGGGTACAGGCAGAGAAGGGCACTTCAAGGAAGGTCAACCCATTTCAGACACATAATCTTCTGTCTGGGCCGAAGGCAGCTTCGTCAAGGTAGTCTGAGTTAACACCAGCCGGTGTGTTGTGATTTGACATTTTGACCAAATTCACCCTTTGCGTACAGAGCTGCTGCTGACACACACACTGAGAGATGGTTTTCTATTAGGAAGGTGTTTCGGCCCCAAAGCAACTCCACTTTCCATTTTTATCAGACGGCGCTCCTTTATGACTTGAGGCACTGACCTAAGCGCTGGGCCACACAGAGACCGCATAGCACGTGACCCTGGAGTCTGGAGACCTGGGTTCTAGGTGTGGCTGTGTCGTCCTTGGGGCCCAAGCCAGCAAGCTTTCTGGGTCCTGGTTTTTCTCCTGAGGATGACCAGGGGCTAGAGCAGCTAGCCTTCTGGGGTCCGTCCAGTTTAACGAACTGCAACTCTAGGCCATCTGGAAGCCCTTTTCTTGCCCTAAAACAGGACCAGTGAAGTTCCTAAGGGTTCCCTAGCTTCTGGGCTCGGCAGGGATGGGGCTTCCATTGGCCCCACGGGTCAACGTGATGGCGCCCTGGGTTGGGGGAGTGGAGGAAGGAGGTGCCCCAGAGAGCCCCGTGTTTAAAGGTGGGTTCTTGAACCACTGGGTCAAGATTTCTGAGCCACAGTAGGACTGCAGAGCCGGCAGCCTATCCAAGCACCAGCACCGCCTCTGTCTTAGGAGAGCTCGCGGGTGGTAATGAACTGCGGGTGTGTGCCTCGATCCTTGAGGAGGAAAACGCCAATCCCCATCACCACCAACCGCGTCTGCCATTTTGTTTTGTAGATTCCCAACTTCTTCTGGAGCCTGGGGATCGGTCACACTGGTGCGTGGTGGCATACTGGGAGGAGAAGACGAGAGTGGGGAGGCTCTACTGTGTCCAGGAGCCCTCCCTGGACATCTTCTATGATCTACCTCAGGGGAATGGCTTTTGCCTCGGACAGCTCAATTCGGACAACAAGAGTCAGCTGGTGCAGAAAGTGCGGAGCAAAATCGGCTGTGGCATCCAGCTCACGCGGGAAGTGGATGGCGTGTGGGTGTACAACCGGAGCAGTTACCCCATCTTCATCAAGTCAGCCACACTGGACAACCCGGACTCCAGGACGCTGTTGGTGCACAAAGTGTTCCCCGGTTTCTCCATCAAGGCTTTTGACTACGAGAAAGCGTACAGCCTGCAGCGGCCCAACGACCATGAATTCATGCAGCAGCCATGGACTGGCTTCACTGTGCAGATTAGCTTTGTGAAGGGCTGGGGCCAGTGCTACACCCGCCAGTTCATCAGCAGCTGCCCGTGCTGGCTGGAGGTCATTTTCAACAGCCGGTAGCCGCGTGGGGAGAGGACGGAGCGGGAGCCGAGCGGGCCCAGTCCAAACTACTTTGCTGCTAATACTTCCCTCCCGAGTGCTTGCTTTTCACGCAGACTCTTTTGTCGTCGTGTGTCCCCGGCCCCCGCCCCCCCCCCCGCCCCCCACCGTTCTGGTCCTCGTTTCTGTTCTGTTTTGTTTTGTTCTTTGAGAAATAGCTTATGAAAAGAGTTGTTGGGGTTTGGGGGGGGGAGGGCGGGGTATGGCTGGCCGAGCACACCCCAGGATGAAAAGGGGAAGCAACAGTGAGCACCCAGCAAAACACAGTGGAAGAATGGGGAGCAGGCCCTGACTTTGGGGTCCTCGTTTTCCCTCGTCAGGGCGCCTGTGTGAGTGAGTGTGCGTCCGTGCGCGCGCGTGTCTTACGGTGACTGCTGAGAGGCCTGCGCCCCCAAGCTGTGTGTCGCCTGCCCTTTGGACATATGCTCAGTGGGGCAGAGGCCGTACCTGGGCAAGCTGGCAGCTGGGGTTTGGACAGCTGCCAGAAGCCAGGCTCTGCCCCTCCTCCCCGCCCCCGGGGAAGCCTCCCTGCCCCACCTCTCCCCTCCTAGGACACGGGCCTGTCTGCAGGCTTCTTAGAAGCAACCCTGCAAAGAGGCTGAACCAGAAACCAGTTGTTTCCTGCTTGTCCTAACTCCCCTCCAGCCACCCTGCTGTCCTTGTCACCTCTTTCTTTTTTGGCCATCTGCTCCTGGATATCTCTTGAGACGGGCTTCCCGAGGGCTGCCGGGGGCCACCCTGGCACAGTATTGCCCACCCAGCATCCTCCCAAACCCCTCAGCCTCTGCCCTGCCCTGGTCATATCAGGTGCGCCCACCCCCCCATCCCCACCTCCAACTCCGAAAACCAGCTCAGCACTTTCCTCCCCTCTGCCGCCTGGGTGTTGAGCTCTGCTGTTAGACCAGCGAGGGGAGCCGCCCTGGGAGGGAGACTTCTCAGCAGCCCCCCTTCCCACCAAGAAGGATTCGGTCCATCATAACCCAAGGTACCACCCTGGGCTGTCACCTAACTCTTTCATTTCTTCTACAAACTCATACACTCGTATGATACGTTGACACTGCTCTTAGCTCAATGAGCATGTTTAGACTTTAACATAAGCTATTTTTCTAACTACAAAGGTTTAAATGAACAAGAGAAGCATTCTCCTTGGAAATTTAGCATTGTAGTGCTTTGAGAGAGAAAGGACTCCTGGAAAAAAAAAACCCTGAGATTTATTAAAGAAAAAATGTATTTTATGTTATATATAAATATATTATTACTTGTAAATATAAAGACGTTTTATAAGCATCATTATTTATGTATTGTGCAATGTGTATAAACAAGAAAAATAAAGAAAAGATGCACTTTGCTTTAATATAAATGCAAATAACAAATGCCAAATTAAAAAAAGATAAACACGAGATTGGTGTTTTTTTCTATGGGTGTTATCACCTGGCTGAATGTTTTTCTAAAGGAGTTTATGTTCCATTAAACAATTTTTAAAATGTATACTTGATTCCATGTCCTCTAGCTCCTTTTTCTTCTGCTGGGAGGGGAGTAGGGAGGGGCATCCTTTGGAATCAGGACATGGGGTCTCTTCGGCCCAGTGCTTGATTGGGGACGGGGAGGTGAGTCACCAAAGGGACCTGCAGGACACCTGCTCTTCCAGCATCTGTTACAAGGACCCCTCTTCCTGTTGGTATGCAGTGACTTTAGGGTGTAGCTGGCCAGGCATCCTCAATTTGTCACCCTTGGGGAGCCCCGAGTTGCAAAGGTGGGTGGATTTCTGCTGTTTGATCTAAACCACGGTTTGGACTCAAAGGCCTCTTGAAATGCTAATACATGTTCGTTTATGCTCGAGCGTTACTGCCAAATGGTCATCTGGGCCAGCTTATTCACGTGAGCTGACGGGGAGCTCACTACCTCTCAAAGCAGCGTTTGGCTTTTTATCAGCTGAAGTGAAACCTGCCCCCATTCTAGTTCTGCAACCCAGAATAAGTGTAAAATCCCGTGTCTGGAAAACACCCAAGGAGAGTTTTAATTAACTCCTGGGGTGGTAGTCTGGAGGAGGGGTGGGATTGGGAGGTGTTACATTAGGGAGCCGGCAAAGCCATTTTGGTTTGCTCTAACTTGCATCAACCCGCAGGAAGCACTTTAATAATAATAATAGCTGTCATTTATTGGATGCCTAACCAGGTGCCGTAACCAGGTGCCGGGCACGATGCTAAGCATTCAAGGGAATTAATCCTCACTGGGACCTTCTGCAAAAATGCAGGCTTTGAGAGGTTAAGAGACTTGCCCAAGGTCGCTTAGGGAGGAAGTGCTTAGATCAGGAGGATCTGGGCTTAGTCCTTGGTCCCTGCTGAGATGTTTATTTGATGGAGTCCTGTATGGTGACAGCCCCGAAACTCACAATCAGAAGGTGGGCCACCACACTGGCCTGGCCCCGCTGTTTGGGCAGGACCTCGGCTGCGGGAGGCAGGAGCTGCTGTGGCAGCAGCACCTGTGTGCCCTCCTGTGTTACCTGGACTTGACTTTCAGCCCCAGGAGGCTGGAATTGGGGTGGGGGCGTGTGGACCCCGGCAGCCTGGCCTTCTGTGGGCAGGCAGAGAAAGAGGGGTGCATAGGGGAAGCCAGGTTTTCCTGGTAGCCCACCTGCCTCCCCTGGCCAGAGTGGTCATCACCCACAGGCCTTCCAAGCGCCACTGGAGGACCACACGCCAACCCACAGGCGAGCCCAGCCCCGGGCTCCCAGAGGCGGGGCTCCCAGACCAGCTGGGGTTTGGATTAGTGGAGGGAAGTGAAGGTGTCCCTGCCTGGTTCTGCTCTCTTTTGTCTCAGTTCACCCCTCAAATTTTGGGGTGTCTTACAGGGTACTGCCCCCTCCCTGGGCAGCGACATCACTCTGGTGGCCTTATCCCTCTCACCTGTAGATATCTCAGCCCCCACCAGGAACCTGGGTTTTCTCATCTCCCTAGCCCTGTCTGCCATCATGCAATAAAACAACCAAATCCTGTCCTCCCTGCCTCATTCAATCTGTAATTATAAAATGCAAATCTCTCTCCTACTTTCCCTTCTCAGACTCCACTTAGTATGATTCCTTTCAGGGCCTTGTAGCGCCTCTCGGCAGTGCTCACCTTTTAACCTCCTCACCCCGGACCCTTGGCCCCAGGCATTTGTAGTTCCTCAAACACACCTTGCTTCTGGGCTTCCAAGCAAGTGCTTTCCATCCTCTTCAATTGGCTCTCTTCTTATCCTTCAGGATGCAGCTCAGGCCACACCTCCTCCAGGAAGCCTCTTTCCCCCCCTTTAAAAATATCTGCCCTGAAGAGACATCGGTGGTGTAGGATTCTGTCTCCCCTACTGAATCATAAGCCCTTGGTGCTCCGAAGCATCAGCTGCGGCCTCACTTAGGATCCGCTATCCTAACATTTCCTAGCACAGTGCTCACACAGGGCTTGTCCCCTGAACTAGGAAGAGGGAGGCAGAATTGCGGGCTTGGTTTGGCCTGGGAATAAAAACAGGCAGCGTTGCTTGTGACCTGTGCCCTAGGCAGTGTTCCAAGCATTCCAAGCACACTGGGATTATCCCATATAATCCTTACAAACCGCCCGAAAAATAGATGCTCTATTTTTAGCCCCATTCTACAGATGAAGAAACCGAGGTTCAAAGAGTTGCCCAAGTCCCCCAGCTGGTAAGCGGCGGTGTCAGATTTCATCATCTCTCTGCTGTCTAATCTCTAGGGGCACGCCTGTGTCAGGGGGTGACCGTGTTGGGCACGTTTTTTTCCCCTAAAACAAGTTCTGGTTTGAAAGGACCAAGCTGATCCGACGGCCAAACAACAGAAGCGACACCTGACGTCTGTGCCCGGTTGTAGGCACCAAGGCCTCGCCAGCGTCGTGGCCCCCGTGGCCCCATGCCGCAGCAGCGAGGCAGGCGGGCCTTAGCTAGGCCGTGGGAGCCAGCGCTCCAGTGGGTGAGGGAGGCTGGTGGGGCACCCGACGCCAGCACGCGCAGACCTCCTGGCGGGCCAGCGAGGCCCCACACTCAGCCGGCTTTCTGTCCAGTGTGCTTGTTGGCCAGGGCAACGGCTCGAAGCACAGCTCATGAATGAGTGAGTGCGGGGGCAGGTGGGACGGGGATCTGACATAAAAGAGGATGTGACTCACGGTCCTGGGTTTTGGAGTCACATCGACCGGGGTTTGAGTACTTACTTGGGCAAGTCACTTAACCTCTCTGAACCTCGATTTCTGAAACAAAATGGACACTATACCTGCCTCATGGGGCCAAGAGGGGGATTAGTGAGAAAATACATCTGAAGAGCTGGCCGTATGGTAATTAGGCTGAACCACGTGGGACTGCTAACATCTGACCGTTGTGACCTACGAAGATGACAATTTCATACCGCTTCATCTGCTTGATGCTCGATTCAAGGCAGCGGCGGTTAGGGGTCCCCAACCTTCTTTTGGCTGTGGAGCTGCCGGCAGGGGCTGACGGTGACCTCCGTGTGCTATAGTGCAAGCTGGCTGGCTGCACAACTAAGGCCATCGGCAGTGGGGGATGGTCAATACTGGGGCGACCCCTTCCTGCTCAGAACGGCCAGCCAACCGCTGAGCCCAGGTGAGAGCAGGAGGTGAATGCCGGCAGGAGGCAGCCAGGAGGGATGGGGTGCCCTGGCCTTGGGGAAGAGGCGTGGGCCCCCCAGCGGTGCCCGCTGAGCCACGAGCAGCCTGCACAGCCCCAGGTTTCCTGGTGCTTCAGCAGCAGGCCTGAGCTGCCAGCTCAGCAGTTTTCCCCAACCAGAAGTGCCCCCCTCTCTTTCTGAAAGTAATGATTTTCTAAAAATGGATTCCCTCCCCTCCCCCCGCTGCAATTAATCTACCGAACACAAAGTGGCCGCTGGAGGCGGCCCCTGGTGGGTTCGGACCAGTGCAAGCACTTTGATTAATTCAGGGACGATTTACTGGCTAGTGGGGGTGGGGAGGTGGGAGACCCGGGATGAAGTCTGGGTGAGAGCTGGGGGCGGGCCGGGGTGGACTCACCGTTTGGTGCCCGTCGGAGCCACAGAGACTAGGAGAGCTGGGAGCCTCTTTCTAGAGGGTCTATGTGATGAAGATTTAAGAGCCACAGGATCTCAGCCCCAGCCCTGAGGTGGTCCCATGGACACGTGTGCCCTGGGCCAGGCTAAGCTGGTAAATAAACCCCGGGGCACCTTCCTGGTGCTGCCATTTTAGTAGGATCTTCGGGGGAAGAAAAGACTAGAATTGTTTTGATCCTAAGACAAGCCCCTGTCTGTGACGTAGTAGTTTGCAAACGTGACATAAATTGTTGGGAAAAAAGACAAAAACAAAAACAAAACCAAGATGCTTTGCTCCTGGTGCTGCTCTCAGTGTGGTCCCAGGCCAGCGTGGCCACTTTGGTGGAAGAGTATGAGATGGAGTCTGTCTGCGCCTTGGATATACAGGCCCTGGAGGTAGAAATGGGACGTATCTCTTGGGGCTGCACTGAACCCGAAAGAAAATACCGGTTAATTCGTAGATAATGATATCGCGTTAGTTCTCAGCAGTGCAGAGAGCCCTTGCACACGCATTCTGCTCCTGATGCGGGATGGCAGCTTCCGCAGAGCCCCATTGGAGAAGAAGACCTGAAACACCGCTCCGGGAAGCTGACTGCGTGTAAATGTCACTTTTTGTGTGTCACCGGGCTGAGATTGGGCACTTTGCCCGTCCAGATGAATCGGTGGCCTGCTCCACGCACGCAGGTGCTCACCCAGTCTGTCGTGCCTTCTTCGTCTTTATGAAGACTGGTCTCGTACCTGCAGCGTGACTGGGGCTCCTTGAGGTCAGGCACCCGCTCTCGTACTGATTCGAATCTTTCAGAGCACGAACCCAGCTCTGGGCTTATAGTAGGTGCACAGTTAATGCTCGCTATAGTTGACATGAACCGAGCTCCAGCGTGCTTTCTGAGGATGGCTGGGGTGCCCTCTGAGGGCACGGTCTCCCCACTACTCATCAAAGTGCCCCCTGGCCTGCTCCTCACCTCCTACAAGCCGCTCGCAGCCCCTCCCGTCTCCACAGGAGCAAGCTACCCACAGCGGTCCAGCCTAGGTTGCTGCCAGCTTAGACCCAGCCGAGACCAGTGCCCTCCTGGGCTTCTTCACTCAGCCAAGGAGAGAGAGAGAGTTCCAGAGCAGAGCCCAGGCTCAACTGAACACACTGATTTGAATCCTCAGGTAGCATTCCCAGGATATCTTCTTGTTTTATTTTTTTATTATTATTATTTTTAATGTGTATTCATTTTCGAGAGACAGAGAGAGACAGAGCATAAGCGGGGGAGGCGCAGAGAGAGAGGGAGACACAGAATCCAAAGCGGGTTCCAGGCTCTGAGCTGTCAGCACAGAGCCTGACGCGGGGCTCGAACCCACAGACTGTGAGAACATGGCCTGAGCTGGAGTCGGATGCTTAACCGACTGAGCCACCCAGGACCACCCCCCCACACTCCTTATCCTCTTATCCTGCTTTATCTTTCTTCACAGCACTGTTTGACATCGTATGTATTGTATTACATGCATGTTTAACACTTCACGATATATCTGTTTATTGGTTTGGCTACTGGCTGGCTCTTCGAGCAGAGACAAAGCTTCAAGACAGCAGGAACTTGGCTCTGGCCGCTGCCGCATCCCCCGGTATCTAGAACAGTGCCCAGCACACCGTGGGCACGCGACAAATATTCCTTGGTTGAATCAGTGTTGCATGACTACTTCACTTTCAACTCAAATACACGCAATTCAAGTTCCAGGCGAAACCAGTTTTCCCCAAGAAAAGTGCTTGCTTTATATTTGTGAAAAGAAAGGGTGCATTCTCGTCTTTATCCCCACTCCCCCCAAGGTAAATGCAGTTTCTGAAGGCTAAGTTTGTGCCAGGCTCTCTCTGCCAGGGACTTGGTGTTGTCTCTAAGGTAAGGGTTGTTATTATCCCATTTTACAGGTGAGGAAGTGGAGGCCCAGGGAGTAGCAGAGCAGGAGCAGGTCTGCCTAATTCTACACCCCTTGAGTTGAGCCCTGAGCCCCCATAGGAGGCCGCTGTTTTGAAAGTGCAGTTTTCACGGTTTCTTTCCTCCAAGCGAAGATATGTCCCACTGAGGCAGCTTGGGACTCTAGGGGTATCCCTGCCAGGAGGCTGGCTCCGTGGCCAGGCTGTCCTGTGCCATCAGGGTCTGGAATCTTTGCTGCATCTGGGCTTTGCGTCATCAGCACCAGATCTTTTAATGACACGCTGCAGCCAGGGAAATTACAGTGCTCGGGAGACTTGTCCCAGAGGCCCAGCCCAGGGTAATTCCAGAGCAGGAGAGGATGCTGGGAATAACAAGAAAGACAGGGTCAGGCTGCCAGCCTTAGGTAATGGAATGGTGTGTGCCAGTAATGGGGAATGTGGGATGGGTAATTTTACTTGATTTATGCAGACTTTTCTTTCCAGATTTTAAAAACACTGAAAACCCCAAAATGAAAAGTCAAAACCACCCTCAATGTCATCATTTGAAGCTACGCCTTCCAGGGGCGCCTGCATGGCTCAGTTGGTTAAGGGTCCAACTTCGGCTCAGGTCACGATCTCACAGTTTGTGAGTTCGAGCCCCACATCGGGCTCTCTGCAATCAGCACAGGGCCCTCTTTGGATCCTCTGTCTCCTCTCTTCCCCTCCCTCCCTCCCTCTCTCTCTCTCTCTCAGAAAAGAAATAAACATTAAAAAAATATAAAGTTATGCTTTCAGAGCCACTCCTGGAGGCTATGGAGGCTTTAATGCATCCCCTTTCCAAACTTGGCCTCTGATTCTACATACACACATATACAATTTTCATGAATGAAGCCATGTTACACATTTTGGCTTGCTACCTGTCTGTGTCACTTAATAATACATCCCACATATTTCTGTAGGCCATTCATTTTCACGTCTAGTATTGGAGCTGAGTTTAAAAGATGCTGGTATTCACTGAACAGATACACCACTTGATACTGAACGGGAGTGACGGTGTGGGACAACTGGAACCCTCTTGTGAGGACGGTGCGGGTATAAAATGGTTTAGTACTTTTTGAAAACTGGCCGTATCCACTAGAGCTAAAGATAACCATGCCTGTATCAGAAATGCACACATACATTCACTAAAAGTTGTGTTCAAGAACAGGCACAGTAGCACTCTCTTCAAGTAGCCAAAACAACGGAAACATTGTCCATCAGAAGCAGAATGGACTTTTTTTTTTTTTTTTTTTTTTTTTTTAATGTGGCAGGGCGCCTGGGTGGCTAAGTTGGTTGAGCGTCTGACTCTTGGTTTCGGCTCGGGTCGTGGTCTCACGGCTTGTGGGTTCGAGCCCCGCATCAGGCTCTGTGCTGACAGTGTGGAGTCTGCTTGGGATCCTCTCTCTCTGCCCCTCCCCTGCTCGCTTGCTCTCTCTCTCTCTCTCTCAAAATAAATAAACTGAAAAAAATTTTTCTTTAAAAATTAAAAAAAAATTTAAAGAAAAAAAGTTAAAAATGTTTAATTATTTAATTAAATTATTTAATTTTTTAATTAAAATTAAAATTTTTTTTAATTTTTAAAAATTAAAAAAAAAAACCCACATGGTTAATTTCTACAGTGGACATCACACAGCAGTGGGAACAATGACCTGAGCCGAAGTCGGATGCTCAACTGACTGAGCCCCCCAGGCGCCCCTGTAGGTGTTTTTTTGTATCCTATGTGCATCCTGGAGGCTCACATACATACAGTAAGCACCCTGCCTATAATATCCTGCCAGCTTTTGCTTAATTTTGGTTGTTCAGTTTGTACATTTGAGGACCCACTACATGCTAGACCCTATTGGGCACTGAGATAGAACAAGGGAGTAACATACAATCTCTGTCCAAGCAGGTTCACAATTGGGTGCTTATCCAAACCAATATTCATTGTTTATATATTTTATTTTGGGGGTGCTCAAAATAGGTAAATGTATACATACAATCGTGTTTGTTTTGCTCTTTACTTTGATCTCTCTCTTTTTTTTTTTAACTAATTAATTAATTGAGAGAGAGAGAGAGAGCACGAGTAAGCAAGGGAGGGGGCAGGGAGAGAGGGAGACAGGGAGAGAGAGAGAATCCCAAGCAGGCTCCGTGCTGACAGCACAGAACCTGATGCAGGGCTCGAACTCATGAAACACGAGATCACGACCTGAGCTGAAACCAAGAGTTGGACAGTAAACCAACTGAGCCACCCAGGCACCCTTATTTTGATCTCTTTAGCAACCTATGTTCACGATTTTAAAATCAGAGACTAAATAAATAAGAAGGAAAAAGAATTTTTAAAAAAATCACATCTGGTCCCACAATCGCAGAGCACCTGCTAACATTAGAGCACAACCCTTTAAGATTTCTAAAAAATACATTCTTTAAAAAAAAAAATTGTTTTAATGTTTATTTTTGAGAGAAAGAGAGAGTGCTGAAGGCAGATGCTTAACCGACTGAGCCACCCAGGCACCCCTAAAAAGTACATTCTAATGTGCCCACCGTGTAGGAGATGCTCAAAGAAAATTTGTTAAATTCTTCTAAAATCACATTATCATATTGTTTTTTTTTTGTTTTTTTTTTTTCAACGTTTATTTATTTTTTGGGACAGAGAGAGACAGAGCATGAACGGGGGAGGGGCAGAGAGAGAGGGAGACACAGAATCGGAAACAGGCTCCAGGCTCTGAGCCATCAGCCCAGAGCCTGACGCAGGGCTCGAACTCACGGACCGCGAGATCGTGACCTGGCTGAAGTCAGACGCTTAACCGACTGCGCCACCCAGGCGCCCCTATCATATTGTTTTGTACACTGCACCACCCAGCCCTTTTGTGCTCCCATGAGTGTATGTTCCAGTCCAGGAATGCTTGGCCACTTCTGACATTTTCTTTCATCATTGAAAGGGGAGAGGATGTGAATTTTTTTCACGTGTCTGAGGGACATTTGCATTTTTTCTATGAATTTTTGATGTATATCCTTGGCCTATTTTTTTCCTTTGGCTTCTTATTCTTTATGGTCATTTCTTTTTCAATTAATTTTTTTCAAAGTAATTCACGCACAAAATTTAAAGTCAAAGACTATTGAACGCCTCATGATGAAATCCAGCACGGTTCACTGTCCTTTCTTTTCTCCCTTAAGTTTACCCGAAATAACCCTTTCGACTCTGCCAGTTGTTTCTTTTGGTATTTATCGCCGTATTTCTTCTTTTTTTTTCAGTACTTAAACATTTTTTAATTGGTTTAAAATGTTGCAAAAAGATCCGTTCATCATCAAATAGTCACAGGTGCAGCGGTGTGTTAAGAAAAATTTAAAGCCCTTCTCGGTGTCTTCAGGGCTACTTTCAGAGGTAATTTATATTAGAACTACGATTATATTACCATGTTTCTTTCTTTTTTTAAAACAAATTCTTTTTTAAGTTTATTCAGTTATTTTTTTAGTGATCTCTGCAAGTTTTTTTAGTAATCTCTGCATTCAACGTGGGGCTTGAACCCACGGCCCTGAGATCAACGTCAATCACATGCTCCTTTGACCGACCCGGCTGGGTGCCCCTATCTCACCATATTTCTAAATAATATTCCTCTTCTGGTATTTCTTAATACACCAAGTTTAGATTTTTTTTTTTTTTTTTGAAGTAGGCTCCACTCCCAGAGTGGAGCCCAACGTGGGGCTCAAACTCACGACCCTGAAATCCAGACCTGAGCTGAGATCAAGAGTTGGATGCTTAGGGGCATCTGAGTGGCTCAGTGGGTTGAATGTCCAACTTTGGCTCAGGTCGTGATCTTGCGGTTCGTGGGTTCGAGCCTCGCGTCCGGCTCTGTGCTGACAGCTCGGAGCCTGGATCCTGCTTCGGATAATGTGTCTCCCTCTCTCTCTGCCCCTCTCCTGTTCATGCTCATGCTCTGTCTCTCAAAAACAAACATTAAAAAAAAAAAAAAGAGTTGGATGCTTTACTGACTGAGCCACCCGAACATCCCCAATTTTGTATTTTATCTATTAAATCTCTAGTCACTTTCTAGCCTGGGGTTGGCTCTCTTGAATCATCACACCATGTCCTTTCTCATCAATACGCCATACTCCCATCGGACTACTGGTGTTCACTTTGAGCTGGGGCGTGTACTGTGAGTGCCTGTATTTTCATACCCAATTCCTTGATGGTCCTGGAGACAGGACTTCCCAGCAGGGCCTTTCAGTGTTCTTGGAGTTCATTGTACTTTTGGCCCTTGCTTTTCACGCTCTTCAGATCCTTCTTAACACAGTTGGGCTCAAGGTCCGACTGGCCAGACATTTGGTCAGTTCAGCCGTTTTTTCTCTCCCGAACCCTCAGTGCTTCTGCTCTAGTCTGGACAGGCTGGCTTGCTGGCCTGCCGCACGGCATCCCTCCACCTCTCTGTTGTTGTGAGTCTGCTGTTCCCTAGATCCCTTGAGTTCCCCTTTCTTGGTTCAGGCTGTCATCGTGGTGCCAATCATCGTTAAATACTGCTGGTACCATGTTTTCCTTTCTCCCTCCCCCCCCTTCTTCCTCCTCGCTCCACCCCCTACCCCTTAACCTGCTGAGGACTGCGTGGCAGAAGGAAAGAAAAGGACCCATTGGTAGCCTCGGCCTCTGCTCTGTCATGTCTGGCAATTCCATTCCGGCCCTGGACTCACAGGAACTAAGAGCCCTGTTGGTAACTACAACCGACCTCCCACCGCCCGTCGGAAGCCTATTCAGGGGTCCTCCGTTGTTTCCAGAGCTTCCCCTCTGGGAGTCACTCCCTGCCCCCGCCCCCCAACTTACCACTCACACCTAAACCACGTGGAGAGCCCTCTACAGAGAAATGCCCTCTCTCTCTCTCCTGTTGTCTTCCCAGTGATTTCTGGTGCCCGTGATATAAAGGGGCCCTGGACACGGGATCCAGCACCTCGAACCCATCAAAAGCTGAGTCACCTTCCTCCTTTTCCCTTCTGCTTCTCATCCCCGCACCCCCCCCCCCCCCCCCCCGGGTGCCTTTCTCTCACTCTGGACTAGAAGTTTCTGACCACTTTTTTCCCCCCCAGCCACTGCCTCAGCTTACACACTCCTGGCCTCCACCCTGAGCAGTTCAGAGGCCCCCTGACCCCTCTCCCGGTACCCTTGCCATCACCCCGCTGATCCATACTCTGGGTGATGGCAGAGGGCTTTTTGTACAACGCAGCTCTGAGTTTTGTTTGCGAAAGCTGTGCACTTGCACAGCCTCAACACCTTTGCACAGGCCCCTTGACCTGGATCACACTCCCCCGCCCCCCTGCCCCATCTGGTGAAGTTCATTTCTTCTTTCAAGGCTCAGCCAAGTATCCAATTCTCTAAGAAGCCTTCCAGTCTCGCCTGTCGGCATGAAACGTGTTCTGCATCGCTTTGTATGACACTTTCTTATAACCTCCGTCCTCATCCGCTGTGGGAGCACAGAACGAGGGGGTCACATAGCCCGGACCAGATCCTGTCACCAGCTAGCTGAGCCACAGGTCACCTTCCCTCTGCGCATCGATCTGTATGCACCCTTTATGGAGAAGAACCTGGCTTCGTTCAACACCGGTTATGTACCCTATGCTAAGAGTTTTCCTTACAAGATATAATTATGTGCGGAACCCCAAAGCCCGTCAGCAACACCCTTCTGTGCATATACGTTCATCTTTTTATTTTTATTTATTTAAAAAAAAAATTTTTTTTTCAACGTTTATTTTTATTTTTGGGACAGAGAGAGACAGAGCATGAACGGGGGAGGGGCAGAGCGAGAGGGAGACACAGAATCGGAAACAGGCTCCAGGCTCTGAGCCATCAGCCCAGAGCCTGACGCAGGGCTCGAACTCACGGACCGCGAGATCGTGACCTGGCTGAAGTCGGACGCTTAACCGACTGCGCCACCCAGGCGCCCCTATACGTTCATTTTTGATAGTGTGTGTGTGGGGGGGGGACGGGATAAACAAGGACTTGGAGGTGGCCCAATGCAATCGGGAGGATGTCTGTTAGTGCTGATTTGCTCTGTGTCGCCCGGGCTCTCAAGCCTACTTGGGGAATTCTTTTTACTTGAGTTTGTCCGGCAGCCAAGGGGCGAGATACCTGTTTTCCCAGCTTCCCGAGCGGCCGAATGTAGCCACGTGACCTGGGATTGGCCAATCAGATGCCCCCGCCCCGGTCTTGGCGTCAGGATCTGGGAACAGAGAAGCAGGGACGAGGCAGAGTCATCCTAGGGGTGGGAAGTAGCCACATCCTGTTTCTGGGGAACAGCAGTGTCTGCAGGGCCAACAGCGCGGTCCAGTGTTTGGTGTCCAGTGCTGATGTTAGTGGGGAGAGAAGGGTCATCTGGTGCTCCGTGGCGGGGCCAGTGGGTTCTCAAGAGGCCAGCTTTATGGTGTGGTTTTGGCAGCCGCCCCTGCTATGGAGAAGTTCTCCCGCCTGCTGTTGATTCTGTGACCTACCCAGGATCCTGTCATGACTTCTCTTTTGTGTTTAACTCAGCCTGAATAATCTTCTGCTGTTTGCAGCTATGGAGACTGCCCGTGGCTAGAGGCTGGGCGAGGCCTCGGGCATGGCTGGCCGCCGTCCTCCCACTGGGACAGGAGGGCTGGGAATCTTCTCCCCTCCCAGTGGTGACAATGGCCATGGTGTCCTTCCCACCTGATGGTCACTTGGGTCCTAAGCAGGCAGGGGCAGAGTTGTAAAGTTACAGAATCCCTTGGGAATGCTCTTAGGAGGACCCAACCTTGAAATAGACACGTCCTAGGCCGTGTCCCTCCCTCATAGGAACCCTGCAGTTTTAAATTAAAAAAAAAATTTTTTTTTTTTAATTTTAGAGAGCAGGAGAGAATGCGTGAGTTGGGGAGAGGGGCAGAGGGAGAGAGAGAAAATCCACGCTCAGCGTGGAGCCTGACAGCTTGACACGGGGCTCTATCCCTCGATCCTGGGATCGTGACCTGAGCCGAAATCAAGAGTCAGACGCTCAACTGACTGAGCCAACCAGGGGCCCCTGAGAGCTATGCAGTTTTAAAACCAAGGCCATCCTACAGAGCAGCAGGGGGCTGCCCCCCCCACTCCCCCGGCGCCCCTGCTCAGGTGGCTTGGATTCTTAGCTTGCTGCAATTGACTTGCTGGGTGGCTTGGGAAAGTCACTCTTTTTGTCTGGGCCTCAATGTCCTCACTTAGAACTCTGGGGTATGGGCAGATAAACTGGGAGGCCTCTTCAAGTACTAGTGCATTCAGTAGGGGCATCCAGAGCCTCTGGGGCCTCCTCCCCCCTCCTGCCCCCTACTCAACCCCTGAACTTCTGTGACATCCTTAACAGCACATAGTAGGTGCTCAGAAAGTGTGATTTGTCAGTCCTAGGCTATGGAAGGCTCTGTTAAGGGGTGTGGGTGGCTGGCAGCCTCCTGGGCCATGACAGAGGATGTTTTTCTGGGAACTCACGATCCCTCTGTCCTTGGTCTCTATAGAAGAGGAGAAGGTGAGGCGGAGCGGGAGAATGGGAAGAGGGGACAACAGGCTGGGCACTGGCCCTGAAGCAGCCACAGCAGGCACTTTCTGGGAAGCCGCCCCCAGAACCTAACCCAGTGTAGGCTGAGGAGGCCCCGTCTCCAGCCCGTTTCCCTTGAACTGGAGCCAGGCGGTCCTCACGCATTACTCACTGGCGGGGCGGCCCTGGCCCGGGGCCAAGGCAAACAGGCCTCCAGCCTGCCTGGGGCTGGTCGGCCCCGGCTTGGGAGGGGAGGGAGGCGCCCACGCCTGGCCCCTGCTGTGGCCAGCATGCCTGCGTCCCCCTGCCAGCCCAGCCCCAGCCTGGCTGAGGGGTCAGGTTTGGACCCAGCTTCCACCAGGCTTCGGCCTGGCAGTCCCTGTGGAGCTGGTGGTGCACAGGGCCTTCCTCCTCCTGGTGCCTGGGTCCTCTCCCTCCACCAAGGGGGAAGCCATGACTACTACCCATGTGGCCAATGCAATGGCTTCACCTGGCACCTGCCACCGACCTGCCCCTGGGACAGCAGAGGAGGAGGGAGCCATGGCTCATGCTCTCCCTGAGCTCCAGATCTGAATCGCAGAACAGGATCATCTACAGGAAGTAACTCGTGATGCCCATCAAATATTGTACATTAGAAGGAGTGCAGAGAAGGGACAGACCACACGGGCTAGGTAGACTTCCCTACAGGAAGTGGGCCCTGGTAGGGCCTTGAAGGATAGGGCACATTTGAAGAGCCTTCACGGAGGAAGAGAGGGGAGTCTGTGCACTGGGTGGGGTTGGCGTGGGGGTCTGAGGATGTGATGGGCCTGAAGATTGGGGCAGGGGAAGGAGAGGAAAGGTAGCTAGGTGAAGTGGATGAGGCCTGGACAGGCCCAGTCACCCTCGTCCAGAACCTACCTCCCCATGCTTCTGGATAACCATCCACCCATCCACCCGTTCATGCATTCACCTACCCACCCATCCATCCATCCATCTACCCACCCATCCATCCATCCATCTATCCACCCATCCATCCATCCATCTACCCATCCATCCATCCATCCATCTACCCACCCATCCATCCATCTATCCATCCATCCACCCATCCATCCACCCATCCATCCATCCATCCATCCATCTACCCATCCATCTATCCATCCATCCATCCATCTACACATCCATCTATCCATCCATCCATCTACCCATCCATCCATCCATCCATCCATCTACCCTTCCATCCATCCATCCATCCATCTACCCACCCACCCATCCATCCATCCATCCATCCACCCACCCATCCATCCATCCATCTACCTACCCATCCATCCATCCATCTACCCACCCATCCATCCATCCATCTACCCACCCATCCATCCATCCATCTACCTACCCATCCAGGCACCAATCCATCCATCCATTCAACCTACAAATATCTATTCAGTATCTGCTATAAGCTAGAATCTGTACTAGATATTTTCACAGATTCTTATAACACCTCGAAGCCTGGCTTCCTGTAGGCTCAAAAAATGTTTGCTTAAATAGTTGGAACAGTAGTGATTGGAAGAGCCCTGTCTCTGCCCTCAAGAAGCTTATTGTCTTGTGGAACCAAAAATATCAAATTACAAATTGTGACAAGTGTTACACAAGACCAGGGTACCAGGGGAGACAAGAAGAGGGTAAAGACAATGGGCCCTTAGACTGCTCTGTGATTCTGGGCAACTTGACCTCTCCATGCCTCAGTTTCTGCATCTGTAAAATGGGAATAATGATAGTGCCTACTTGACAGAGCTGTCCCTTAATTTTGTTTCAATCATCAAAATCAGAAAGTTTTAATATTGACACAATTTTCTAATCTACAGTCTGTGTTTAGTTTTGGTCATCTCAATAATGTCTTTTTCTTTTTTTTTTTAACGTTTATTTATTTATTTATTTATTTATTTTGAGAGAGGGAGGGAGAGGCAGAGAGAGAGGGAGACAGAGAACCCAAGCAGGCTCAGAGATGTCATGGTAGAGCCTGACGTGCACTTGAACTTACGAACCGTGAGATCATGACCCGAGCTGAATTCAAGAGTCAGACACTTAACCGACTGAGCCACCCTAATAATACATTTTTCTTAACAGCTTAACGGTTATATATTTCATATACCATACACTCTAAGTAGTGTAAAATTAAATGGTTTTTGGGATATTCACATATGTACAACCATCAGAACTGTCCATTTTAATTTTTTTTAACGTTTATTTATTTTTGAGACAGAGAGAGACAGAGCATGAACAGGGGAGGGGCAGAGAGAGAGGGAGACACAGAATTTGAAACAGGCTCCAGACTCCGAGCTGTCAGCACAGAGCCTGACACGGGGCTTGAACTCAGGAACCGTGAGATCATGACTTGAGCCGAAGTCGGACGCTTAACCAACTGAACCACCCAGGTGCCCCTGAAGGTATGTTTTTATTTCTCTTGGGTCTATCCTTAGGAGTGGAATTGCAGGGTCATGTGATAACTCTATGTTTAATATTTTGAGGATCTTCCAGACTATTTTCCAAAGTGGCTGCACCATTTTACATTCTCACCTGCAGTGTATGAGGGTTCTGATTTCTCTACATCTTCATCATTATCGGACTTTTTGAATCTAGACATCCAAGGAGGTATGCAGTGGTATCTCATTGTGGTTTTGATCTGCGTTTCTCTGATGACTAATGATGTTGAGCATCATTTCATGTACTTTTGGCCATTTTTACATCTTCTTGGAAAAATATCTATTCATCTCCTTGGCCCATTTTAAAATTGGGTTATTTGTCCTTTTATCATTGAGTTGTAAGAGTTCTATATATATTCTGGATGCAAGTCCCTTATTAGATATATGGTTTGCAAATATTTTCTCTGATTCTGTGGGTTGTTCTTTAACTTTCTTGATGATGTCCTTCGAAACACAGAAGTTTTAAATTCTGTTGAAGTCCAATGTATCTATTTTTTTCTTCTGTTGTTCATGCTTTTGGCGGCATATTTAATAATCCTTTGACAAACTCAAGGTCATGAAGTTTTACCCTTATGTTTCTCCTCAGGTGTTTTTACAATTTTAACTCTTATATTTAGGTCTTTTATCCATTTTGACTTCATTTTTATATATGGTGTGAGGTAATGGTCGAACTTCATTCTTTTGTGTGTGGATGTCTAGGTGGTCCAGAGCCATTTGTTGACAACCTGTTCTTTCCCATTGGATGGTCTTGGCACCCTTGTCAAGAAATCAGTTGACTATTGGGGCGCCTGGGTGGCTCAGTCGGTTAAGCGTCCGACTTCGGCTCAGGTCATGATCTCACGGTCCGTGAGTTCGAGCCCCGCGTCGGGCTCTGTGCTGACAGCTCGGAGCCTGGAGCCCGTTTCAGATTCTTTGTCTCCTTGTCTCTCTGCCCTTCCCCTGTTCATGCTCTGTCTCTCTCTCTGTCTCAAAAATAAACAAACGTTAAAAAAAAAAAAAAAGAAATCAGTTGACTATAGATGTATGAGTTCATGTCTGGACTCCCAGTTCTGTCCCACGAATCTATGTGTCTATTCTTGTGCCAGGACCACATTGTCTTGATTACTGTTTGGTAGGAAGGTTTGAAATCAGAAAGTGTGGGTCCTCCTACTTTGTTCTTTTTCAGGATGTTTTTGGCTATTCTGGGTCCCTTGCGTTTCCATCTGAATTTTAGAATCAGTTTGCCAATCTCTACAAGGAGCTCGGCTGGAATTCTGACAGGGATTGCAATGAATCTGTAGGTCAGTTTGGTGAGTATTGCCACCTTAACATTGTTGAGTCTCCCGATCTGTAAGCATGGGGTATTCTTCCAATTATCTAGATCTTTTGACATTCCTTTCAAAGTTTTGTAGTTTATTTATTTATTTATTTTTTAAATTAAAAAAAATTTTTTTTTCAACGTTTATTTATTTTTGGGACAGAGAGAGACAGAGCATGAACGGGGGAGGGGCAGAGAGAGAGGGAGACACAGAATCGGAAGCAGGCTCCAGGCTCCGAGCCATCAGCCCAGAGCCTGACGCGGGGCTCGAACTCCCAGACCGCGAGATCGTGACCTGGCTGAAGTCGGACGCTTACCCGACTGCGCCACCCAGGCGCCCCAAAGTTTTGTAGTTTTCAGAGTCTAAGTGTTGCCCTTGTTTTGCTAAATCTGTTTCTCAGCATTTCATACTTTTTGAGGCTATTGGAAATAGAATTGTTTAGGGCGCCTGGCTGGCTCGGTCGGAAGAGCGTGCAACTCTTGATCTCAGAGTCATGAGTTTGAGCCCCACGTTGGGTATAGAGATTGCTTAACTAAATAACAAACTTAAAAAAAAAAGGAAATAGAATTGTTTTCTCCATTTCATGTTTGGGTTGCCCAGTGACGCGCAGACAAATGCTTATTGTGTTCAGCACTGTGAGAGGTGCTGGGGATTTAGCAGCAAGCATGTTATGAGGATGAATGAGATAATATATTAAAGCGTAATAATGTGCTTTGTGCCGTGGTTTTTCCTGCCTCTCCCCTTTTCTTTAAGCGTCACATGAAGGCCTCTTGCAGAGGCAGGAAGGAGCTCTTTAACTACACGAAGAGAAGACTTGTGAGTTGGTGATGTATCTCGAAGCAGCCAGAGGACCTGAGCATTTACGAGGGAGGCAGACATGCCCACTTTGGGGTGTCTGTGAGGCCAGAGCCAGACTCCAGAGAGGCAGAGGGAGCGACTCTTGGGACATGGGCATCCTTGGGAGGCCTGGGGTGGGGGGAGCCCCGAGCTGAGGGGCCCAGTGGAGGCCCGTGCTGTCCGTGAGGGGCTCCTGTAGGAAGCAGCCTGATCTCCCCCAGCTCTTGCCCCTGAGCCGGGCTTCCTCCTCCATAGATTTTCATCTTTCATCATGTGGCTTCTCCTCAATTTCACATCCCCTTGGAGTGTCTTCTTCTTTTTGGCCCGCGTCTCCTGCCGTGTTTCCCTCCCTCCTCCACCATACCTCTCTAGCAGGCAGGTAATCGGCAGCAGGATCTGTTGGGGGACCCCTGGATTGTGCCAGACCCTGCCCATCGGACTGGACGGGGAGAAGGAAAGGTACCTCCTTCCCTGATGCCCCGCCCTGAAGCAACAGGCCAGCAGTGGGGAGATTTCTCACTGCACTAGCTGGCTGTTTCTGCATCTAGTTTCAGCCGGGGCCCCTCACCCTGGCCAACTGCCTCACGAGTGGGAGGGCAGCTAGAGGCCTGGCCAAGCAGGGGTCTGCGTCCTGAGGCAGCCAGTGCCAGTCCTGGCGTCTCTCTCCCTCTGCACGTGGCCCCGTCCTCCCGCGTGCAGTCTGGAAGGCCCCAACAGGTTCCCCATTGCAAACCGCTTCCTCTCCAGTTTAGCCTCTACGGCACCTGGAGACCAACTGACGGCCCTTAGCCTTACATCTGTCCCTTAGTCACCTCATCTTCATCTACACCAGAACCTTCGTACCATTCTCTCAGGTCACAGGTCAAACCACAGAAAACTGAGGCCCAACTGTGGATGCGCGGCCCTGGGCCCAGCGGGATGGGAACGAAGGAGAAGATGGCATCCCAGTCCTGGCACCTGTATGCTTTTCATACAAGGCCAGGCATCGTGCATGGGGCTGCGACCCCATTCAGAGGAAAGAGGTTATCGTGCGCTGCAGGCCTGGGTGGGAGGCTTGGTGCAGGATGTCCTAGGGCCTCGGGGCTAGTGGAGTGTGGCTAAGTACTTCGGGACTCTGACTGGGAGATGGCCTCCGTGTTGGGGGTAGGCAGACAGAGCTGCCCCCAAGGAAAGGGATTCTGGCCAGAGGGGTGAACTGAGAAACCACAAAGTGATGCCAAATGTGTGGACTGTGGCCCCAGGTTGCTTGGCTTAAAGCTAGCTGCTGACTAGCTGTGTGACCTTTGGAAAGTTACTTAACTTCTCTGGGCCTCAGTTTACTCAGTGGTAAAATGAAGTGAGGATCATAGGCCTTAGCTTAGACTGTAGGTCTCAGAGCAGGGTTTCTCAGGGTCAACACTGTTGACCTTTGGGACTGGATGGTTCTTCACTGTGACGGGCTCTCCTGTGCACTGTAGGATGTTTAACAGATCCTGGCTCTTTAGATCCCAGGAGTATGCCCTGTCCCAAGTTATGACAACCAAAAATGTCTCTAGAGATTGCCAAATGTCCCCTGGCAACAAAATCGACCCTGATTGAGGAATATTGGCCTAGAGGGTGACACAGGATTTAGAGGAGTCAATATATTCAGTGCACTTAGAACAGTGCCTGGCCCAGAAGCAGCCCTCAGTAATTTTTTTTTTTAATTTTTTAAAAGTTTATTTATTTATTTTTGAGAGAGAGCAGGGGAGGGGCAGAGAGATAGGGAGAGAGCGAGAATGTCAAGCAGGCTCTGCCCTGTCAGCACAGAGCCCGGTGTGGGGCTCGAACTCACAAACCACGAGACCGTGACCTGAGCCTAAACCAAGAGTCTGAGCCACGCAGGCGCCCCTATTGTTATTCTTATCTATTGTTATCATTACAAGCAGGCCACAGAGGCAAAAACACAAGAGAAAAAAAGATCAAAGTCAGAACAGAAGAATGTGTCTAATATTCTTAGTGATTGGAAGCAGGGTCTGGGATAAATAAAAAGCAGAAATTGTGTATTTTTAAAAATCCCATCATTGGCTAGCTCCTGTGGGGTGGGGGAGGCGCTGGAGGCCCTGGTGACACAGGGAACGGGGATACTCAGCCCTGCCTGGCTTCAGGGGCCTAAACCTTACTTCGAGAATAGCTCGTATACTTCACTCTCCAAGGGCTCAGAGGGCAGAGCCATCAGCTAAGGTGGCCAACCAGCCAGGCGTTTATTAGACCCGGAAATGCTCGCCGAGCACACCAGATACGGTGCCGGGGGCCCGCAGAGAGAGGCAGGCGTGTGCACGGTGGTGTGAGAGTTGGCTGAGCTTCCGATACAGCGGAAGAGAGGGAATGACACTGACCGTGGACCGGGCGGTAGGGGGTGGGGGGAACTGATCAGGCAAAGACCCTAAGAAGGTAATTTCCTGGCAGTGCCGGAGAGTTAGAGCAGTGGGTGGGGGCCAGCTCTCGAGGGGCTTTCAATACCAGCTTAGAGACCCGGTAGCTCACTCTTCTGCAATCTTGGAGAATTTTGAGCAAAGGTCTGGAAAACCCCCGGTTCTGCTCGCGGGAGACATAGGGCTTGCAGCCTACGGATTCACACTGTCATCCCCGTGGCTCCAAAGAGACTTTGGAAGATGTTAACTGGGCTTCTGAATGCCGTCTGCCCGGTGGCTCGGGGCCGTCTGCCACGGAGAGGGTGGATGGTCCCGTGGAGGCCCCGTACTCGGCCAGGATTCCAGTCCGGCTGCAGGAACGTCCGAGGCTCTGGGCCCAGCAGCTGGGTCACCGTGAGTAGGTCCCCCGCCTCCTCGAACTCCTGTTTCCACTGGGGCTAGTGGGAGTCATGAGGCTTGCACTCTTTCCCTTCAGGGTAGTTGTGTGATCAAATGAGATCACAGAGATAAAAGAGAATAGAAAAGAAAACTCTCTGAACACACGTAAGTGGTTGCTATTGTCACGATGTTATTATTAGCTCCTTGCCAACCTCACACAGAAAAGAGGTATCCGGGCAGGTTCTCAGCTCTAGCTGGGAGCCCCAGCAGGGGCCAGGCTGACCTACACCTTGCCAGGTCCCCTGCTGTTCCCTAAAGCTCTCCTCAGGGGCAGCTGGGGGGGGGGGTCCAGAGCCTCCTCTGTCCCTCTCGTCTTCCCGCACAGCCCCCTGGGGGAAGAGGAGGGAGTGAAGAGGGGCCTTGGCCTCTCTGGGGCGGGGTTCCCTCTGGGGACTGCTAATGTCACGTGGGAACATACATACGCCCAAATATACACACGTGCTCACACACGGACACATCAAGCACACACAAACCAGCACCCGTGGTCATTCACCCCCAGATCTTGATTGACACGGCTATCTCTTACACACACACACACACACACACACAGGCCTTCTCCAAAGCAAATCCCATCATCATCTCCTTCTCTCTGGAGGCCAGTGGGGCAGCCGGGGATATTATTACCTGGGTGGTTGTTGTTGTTGTTATGATCTACCTTAGAAAAGTCTCAGCTTGGCGAAAAACATCAAACAGTGGCCAGCAGCTTCAGATAGCAGAGGCGACAGGCCCTTTGGGGCCCTTTCCAGTGCAGACCTGCCTCCTTGTTTGCAAAAATGACTTATTATTAATCTGTGATTGAAACTGTAATTATGCCATCACCGTGTCAACAAGCTGGAACATGGTGAGGCCTGGCAGCGCCGTCGGGAAATATGCTCTTACCCTCCACCAGGACCATGCTGGCATCTTCCCCGTCCCGTGGACGGGGCCATGCACACACCTGCCAGACTCAGGGCCCACATCCTCCCAGGGTGCCCGGCACTCTGTGTGTGTGTGTGTGTGTGTGTGTGCCCCTTGCTCCTGAGTCTGGCGAGGTGAGGTGTGGTCCACGTGTGCTCCGGAGATGAGAGCGGCCTGAGAAAACCCAGGAGCTGTAGGGCCCCAGCCCGTGAATCCAGGAGGGAGATTCAAACATCAGACATCAGAGAGTTAGGGCTGCAGGGCTGGATTCCCAGGGTCTGCCTTTCTCAGTGTGGCCTGTACTTCTCAGACCCAGCACCGGGGTCCTTCTAGCCCTGTTCTTGGGGCTGGGGGCCCTGGGGCATGGCTGGGCAAGGTCCGCCCCATAGGCTGTGTTCACCTGCTAAAGGCTAACTTTTTTTTTTTTTAATTTTTTTTAACGTTTTTATTTTTTATTTTTGAGACAGAGAGAGACAGAGCATGAACGGGGGAGGGGCAGAGAGAGAGGGAGACACAGAATCGGAAACAGGCTCCAGGCTCTGAGCCATCAGCCCAGAGCCCGACGCGGGGCTCGAACTCACGGACCGCGAGATCGTGACCTGGCTGAAGTCGGACGCTTAACCGACTGAGCCACCCAGGAGCCCCTAAAGGCTGACTTTTAACTGACCGCTTACTACACACCAAGTCTGGTGAGAATACTTTGTGTTCGTTTTTTCATTTACTGTTTTGAAACGATATAAATGCCAAATGAAGGGAAGATTAATAGTAGTTCCATAGATGAAGAAAGCATAGCTCGGTGGAGTTAGACGGTCTGCCTGGGTGCTACAGAGCTGAGGTTTAAAGCCAAAGGATCTGACTGCCAGACCCCCACGGCGGTCCCCCTGTGCAGCTCACACCCCTCCAGTGAGCCTGGGGGTGCAAATGAGGAGAGCCAAGGAGGGTCCCAGAGTGCAACCACTGTGGCTGTTTGAGGCTCACATCTCCCGGGGCAGGGTGGGGTGGGCATGGCCCGGGTGGCCTGGAAACAAGACGCAGGCTAAAGCCCTGAGAGCATCGCCAGCCTGGACATTTGTCAGGCAGGAGGGAGAGCACCGAGCCGGGTGGGGGTGGTGGGTAAGGAGGGCAGGTGGGTGGGGGCGTGCCGCCCTCCCGGGTAGATGGAGAGCATCCATGGTGATGGACAGCCAGCCCAGCTAGCCTGGGAAGAGGTGTCCCAAGTCCACGCCTACCCAGGGAACCAGGGGGTCAGCTGGCTGGCTCTCCCTGGGGAGCACAGGCCCTGGCAGGGGGAGGGAGCAGGGAGCCCGGCCTTTCTCAGGCCTTGCAGGTCAGCATGGCCCTGGCTTTCCTCCCATCCCGTCTGTGTCCTTCCTGCAAAACCACTGGGCCTCTGGCGCACGGGACCCTTGGACTTCCAAGGGGGCCTGGGAGGAGGAGGCCCAGAGGAGGCTCACACCGTCTTCCTTTACAGGAGAAGAAAACTCCTTCTAGCTTCCACCAGGCCTCCCAAGCCAAGCGCCCCCACCACCCTTCATTTACAGAGGCGGGAAGCTTAGAGACAGGACCCTGTGTCCAGAGAGGAAAATGACTCACCCAGGGTCACACAGCCAAGATCACAACAGAGACTTGACTTTTCTCCAGGTCCGGGCACCCTCAGAAACAGACTTCTGTTTTCATAGAGAAGCCTGTGGCTGTCAGCAGAGGCTCTGGGGGAAGACACCTCCCATCCATAGCTGGCTTAGCCCCACTGGTTAGGAGATCCCCCCTGAGCAGGGATCCCGGGGTCCCTGGGAGTAGAACAGAGGCCCTCCTGAGTGAACAGCTGGCCAAGGATCGGAGTGTGAACTTGATTCTCTTCAGAACACGGCAAATCGAGGCCTGCTGCTCCTTACCAGGCGGCGGTGGTGGGGAGGTCTCCCCTGGCCTCTCCTCCAGGAGCACCGTGCCTGGACCCTGGATTATTCCCACCGGATTGGGAAGGCAGGGGTGGGGGGTTTTCAGCTCCTCTGGTCCCAGGTCCTCCCTCTCATTCAGGCAGGGGCGACCATTTTAGAGAGGTGGGGCCCGTCTCCCCAGACTCTGTGCTTTTGGGGTGGCCAGAGTGAGTCCTTGAGGCTGATGTCCCCTGCGTGGTGATGGATGTGCTCGCTGGCTGAAACGCCCAGGCCTCAGGCAGCCGCTCACCTCAGTCCCGCTCACCTGCTCTGTGTTAATGTGCGTACAAAAGAGCAGACCGGAACGTTTACGCGGGCTCAGGAGGCAGAGCAGACAGGCGATAAGCTTAATTAATAGAATCAGGACACATAAATAGTGTCTCCCAGCCCCCACTGCAGCAGGCTGTGCCAACGGCTGGCTTGGCATTCTGGAGAGTTGTCCATCAATCCCGGGACTTCTGGGTGCTCAGCCCGTGCTGAGGGAGGCGGAAGGCAAGACAGGCCTCTTGGGAGCCCAAGGCCGAGCAGGGATGAGATGCTTAAATCCTTTACGTGTCTTCCGGGGTGGTGGGATTCTAAAAGAAAATTCCCAAGAGGAGGGAGAGGGCTGTGGGGCTGAAAGCCGGGAAGGCCCCCCGGAGGAGGTGGCTGCCGGTGTCTGGGATGCTCTGACAGGAAATGACGAGGAGGGGTAGAAAGGAAGGAGGAGAAGAAAGGGGAGAGAAGGAGAGAGAGGTGTGTTGGTCCCCTGACAGCAGGGGTACACCCTGGGGCGCTGGTTTCTTCCCTTAGTTGGGAACCCCCGTGTCAGCCTCAGGGGGTAAAGGGTAAACCCAAGTGCTGATACACCGCCGGGGCCTGGCTAGTTGCTTTGTTGGTCATGATGAACTCCTCACTACTTCCCCCTGGGGTGGGTGTTTTATCGCCAAGGAAAAGGAATAGAGAGGCTGACCCAGCACCTTTGGCCCCACAGGAGTAAGGAGGGGGGCCAGGGCTGGATTTGGGGCTCTCACTCTAGTCTTCCGACTACAGGAGCAGAACCGACCCAGGGCCCTGGGGCTGCACACGGGAATCATGGCTTCGAGACCCACAGGCTGCTCCCAGCCTGGTGGGGCCACCGAGGCAGGCCGGTGCCGGGAGACACGTGACTGCCAGTGTCTGACTTTGGCTCTAGGACTCCCGACAGACTCGCTGAGCCTTTTCTTCCCGTCTCTCACTCGGGGTCCGACTTGCACCCCGATCTAAGGGCTCTCCCACACTTTCCCATCCTCTTCCCCATTTTCTTTCAGGCATAATCCTATCTTGGGATGCGAGGACCCTGACTCGCAGCAGCGTGGGGAAGACAGGAGCTTGGCCCTCAGGCTTTCTCTCCGGTGGCTCTGAGATGCCCCGGGCACCCTGCCAGGGGGCAGCACGGTTGCCCTGTTTTACAGGTGGGGTCCGGGTCAGCCCCATGCATTCGCACAGGCGGGGGGCACTTGGGGGAGTCCCTCCCCATCTTTCCTCTCTCCCCCGCCTCACCTGCCAGCTCTCTTCGTGACAGTGAGCTGTGGCAGGGGAAGGCGGTGGCAGGTGAGGAAGGGAACGGGAGGCGGTTTTCCAGGCTCCTCCTGAGAGGCTGGGGGTGGACGAGGAACCCCTGGCCCCGCCTCAACCTCCCTGACCAAGCCTGGCTGCTTCGCTCATAAAAGCTAAATTTACTCTTTTAACAAGTCCAGCACTGCATTAAAGCACAGTGGAATGCTTGGGAAGGGGGAATCATCCAGGGCCAGTGAGTCAGGACAGCCCGCGGCCCCTCCTGAGGAGAGAGGAGGGGGCCCCCGTGTGCCCTATCTCCCCGTGTGCCCTGCCCCTACTGGGGGTATAAGCCCTGGGTTGCACGACCTGGGGCAAATCTCCCTGAGTCTGCCGTTGGACACAATTTCTTTGTTGTTCTAGGTGACCCTAGGGACTTATGGCTTTCCTCGCTGGTGCCGGGTGACCACCCAGCCACGTGCTTGGAGGCTGAGCCCCAGAAGAGCCAACAGTGGTGACTCATGCTTCCCACCCCCACAGGCGGCCAGCCCTCACCAACCCCTTCCCTGCTCTGGATCTCGAACCTGGATTGGACTTGGGGATACTAAACTGAGACTAACCCCATTCGATGCCCCCGCATCCCTCTTTTTCTCCGTCCCCAAGGGAGTCCAGCTTTCCAGGACTCTCTATTGTCCCCCAGACGCTCATCCCTTCTTGACATCCCTGATCTGACACGGCCTCTGCCTTCCATGGTCCCCGCAACACCGGATACGTGATCGCAAGTGTGCCTCTGGAGCGAATGGCCCGTCGTCCCGGGGACGCTGCTTTCCACGAAGCTCTCGCGGCCGAGGCAGTATTTCCCACCTCAGCTTCCATTTCAGGACCAGAGGGCGGGCGGGCACCAGTTTTGCTCACGTGGAGCTTCCGACCCCCCTCCTCCCTCCTCCCTCTGAACCCCCAGCTCTTTGTGAGGCTCACGCCCTGGGGCACACACACTCTCTCTCTGCCTCCCCCCGGCTGGTGCCTCCTGGCCTCCCGTCCTGGTCACTCATCACTCCTTGGGATGCTGGCTCTGTCCTCAGCCTGTTGGGGCTTTCCGTGGGGGTGCCCGTGGTCCAAGTCTCATTTCCTTGACGCCTCACCCCTAGCACAGTTGTCCTCTCCAGGCAGTCCAGGGGCAGCCTCCACCAGAGACATGGGCTCAGGCCTCACCGTCCCTTTGACCTCCCGGCTGATGCTCTGGGCCTCTGAGCTCCATCCACTGACCCTCAGATGGACCCTTAACAGCAATAGTTTTTCAACTTCACCGTGCTGGGGCTTTAACCCCACCATTTTTGACCCCCCTCTCTCTCTCTCTCGACTCTCTCTCTCTCATATCTCTTTGGAGAATCCCCACCTTTCCCAAACAGCTGAACCTTGCCAGAAAAAATCCTCTAGCTGGGCCGATTGGGCACATCACAGACTTCCAACAGGGCCTCGTCACTGCCTGGAAGGTCCGCCGTGCTTTTGGGGAACTTTGCTGCCCTTCCGACTTCACACTTCCTCAAACCTCCCACCCCTGCCCACGCTCAGTTGTCGGCTTTGCCCTCATACCTCCCCGAGGAGAGAGAAGCAGAACGTCCTTCTTGCCTCCACAGCATCCTCCACGCCTCACTGTCATTCCGCGGTCGGAGTAGAAGCCCGCTGGCCCCTCGCCGCCCCTCCAGCCGGGCCCTTCCCGGCGCTGACCGCGATACCCACCGGCCTGGCTGTTTCGTTGTCAGCTTGTCTGCTCTCCCTAGAAAGTTACCGACCCGCACCAAGTGGGCACTCGATACAAATGTATTCAGCGCGTAAACTAATACGTACGAGGGACAGCTAGGTTTATGTTATTTAATCACATTGGCAAATTGCGAAATTACTACGGGATACGCTCAGCGCAGAAAGCTCGACACAGTAGAAGAGTAAAAAGAAGAAACGGCAGAAGTCAACCACGGTCCTGCCACTCCTCCGTAACCACTGTCAACACTTCGGCGCGTACGCCTTCGAAAGGTTTCCACGCGTCTATAGTTTTTTCCTTCGCAAAACGGTACTTGGATAGATTATGACTTAGCACTTGGTTATGAACATTTCCCCAAATCATTAAATATTCTGCTGCGGATTTTTAGGCCTTGCCCTGTATTCCATTGTGTGGATTACTTAACCGCTTCCGTGAGGTCGACCATCGATGTTAGCTTGTATTTTTCGCTTTTCTCCTTTATTTAGTGCCTTTATGCATAAATATATGTGTATGAATTATTTTCCGGAGACTGCATTCCTAAGTGGACTTGGGGGTCAAAGGGTATGCATATTTTCAGGCTTTGGATTTATGTTATTCAGTCACAAGAGACAATTTGCTTTGGAAACCAAATAAACACAAACACAGGCTCCTATTTTGCCAAGCATAACAACCCCTGTTCTGAAGTTCTGGAAGGCTCCACCCTCCTCTCTTCATGGCCAGCACCATCCTTTCCATCAGGGTTTACTTGAATAGCACCTCATCAGAGAGGTCTTGGTGACCCCCCCCCCATCTGAAATGGCATCCGTCCTCTCGGTCACCCTCTGCACCCCCTTTGACGGGTGTGTTTCTCTCAACTGCACTCAACCCCCTCACCGGCTTGGTGTGTGTTTATGGGTCTCTTCCCAGATCCCCGAGAGTAGGGACTTGCTCTGTTGTGTTCATCCTGGACCCCCAGTGCCTTCACTATGTCTGGCAGAGTAAATGCTCCAGAGACGTTTGGCGTTTTTGGTGTCAAACTCGGAGTGAAGATAATTTTCTTCAGAGAAGCTGTGTCTTCAGCAGTAGAAGGAAACTAGAGATAAGAAAGGAGAGCCCAAAGTGACCCCTTAGTGTCATCGGGGTCATCAAAAGGGACACAAGGCAGCCAGGACCATTGGGAAGGTCCCTGTGAGATGTGATATTTGAGCTGAGACCTGAAGGACGGGCAGGAGCGGGACACGAGGAACGGCATGGACAAGCCCGTCCCGGGCACATAGAATAACATGGTAAAGGGCCTTGACGTAGGAAAGAGACTGGTAGATCATAGAGTTGAAAGAAGGCCAGCGACTTGGCGAGGGTGGTCAGCAGGGTGAGGGCCATAGGTGGGGCTTAGGGAGATCACCCATGTGCTGTGGATCAAGGAACCCGAGGAAGAATCCCCTATCCAAAACCCCCTCTCCTAAAGGGCCTGCCTGGGTCTGAAGACCCGCCATTCCAGAGTCTTCTCAAGTAGTTAAGTGTTGCCCCTTCCCGGCACTGCCCCTTCGGGAAACGAACATTCCGTTAAGGACTTCCTAGGTGTAAATGAATATATCATGTGCTTCTCTCATGTGGGGTAGGGACCTAAAATCAAGACACTTTCATGGAGTAACGGCTTTAGTGCTAGAGAGAGATCCAAGAGAAGTCAGCTCCTGAAGACCCAAACAGAGCCATTGTTTTTTCTGTCACTTATAAAGTGCCCCCTGGGTGCATGCATGTACACTACCTCCTGTGATCCTTGTGACAGCACGACACCATTTTTACAGATGATGAAACAGCCTCAGAGAGGTTATGTGACACGGGCCAGGGACTACACCATAGTAGGAGGCAGGCAGGATTCAGGCAGCCAGCTCCAAAGTCCATTCTGTCCCATAGCCTGATACATCATGGAATCTCATCACATTTATATTTAACGCGTGAGACTTCCAGCTTCTTATCTTTTATGCGATTCAATGTTGTAAAGTTTACAGATATACTCTTTTTTTAAAAAAAATACTTATTTATTTTGACAGAGAGAGAGGAGAAGGAGGAAGAGGCAGAGAGAGAGAGTGAGAGTGAGAAAGAGAATCCCACACAGGCTCGACACTGTCAGCACAGAGCCGGAAGGGAGGCTGAAACCTACAAACTGTGAGGCAATGACCTGAGTCGAAATCAAGATTCCGACGCTCACCCGACTGAGCAACCCGAGGCCTCCCCTGAACTTTTTTTTTTTTTTCTGAGAGAGAGAGAGAGAGAGATTGGATCCGAAGTGGGTCTGTGCTGTCAGCACCGATGCGGAGCTTGAACTCCCAAACCGTGAGATCACGATCTGAGCCGAAGTTGGATGCTTAACCAACTGAGCCACCCAGGCGCCCCCGATGTGCTCTGTATTACACACTGTCCATGCACACACACACACAGACATTACGCTACAGAATGCTGAACACACAAACCACATATACTGTACTTTATGGAGGCAAATGTAGAGATTTTTCTAAAAAGCGCTTTTCTTCTTGTGCTCTAGGATTTTATATTCCATCAAATTTCCTCACGGTACTTCAACGTTCAATATTTTATACTGCCTTGTTTTCCAGTTCACTAATCCTCTATTAGCTCTATCCATCTACTGTTAAACCCATCCATTACATTGTTAATTATGATTATACTTTTCATTTCTAGAATTTCCACTTGACACATTAAAAAAAAGGTCCAGTTCTCTGCTTAAACTTTTTTTTTTTTTTAATTTTTTTTTTTCAACGTTTATTTATTTTTGGGACAGAGAGAGACAGAGCATGAACGGGTGAGGGGCAGAGAGAGAGGGAGACACAGAATCGGAAACAGGCTCCAGGCTCCGAGCCATCAGCCCAGAGTCTGATGCGGGGCTCGAACTCACAGACCGCGAGATCGTGACCTGGCTGAAGTCGGACGCTTAACCGACTGCGCCACCCAGGCGCCCCTTAAACTTTTTTTTTTATCTCATCTACTTTTTGAATACATTAATCGCAATTATTTTAAAGTGTTATTTTATTTTTTAAGTTCATTTATTACTTTTGAGAGAGAGAGAAGGAGACAGAGTGAGCAATGGAGGGGCAGAGAGAGAGGGAGAGAGGGAGAGAATCCCAAGCAGGGTCCACACTATAAGCATGGAGCTCAGCGTGGGGCTTGAACTCATGGACCATGACATCATGGCCTGAGCTGAAACCAAAAGTCAGATGCTCAACTGACTAAGCCACCCAGGTGCCCCTAAAATGTTATTTTAAATGCCAGTATCTGGATCTCCTGTGCATCTGTTGCTGTTATGTTTGTTTGTTTGTTTGTTTCTTTTTTCTCTTGATTTCAGTTATATGATCTTGTCTCCTGGTATGCCTGGTAAACTTTGCTGACTGCCAGCCGTTGTGTATGGAAAAATTCTAGAGATAATCTGAAGTTCTGGATGATCCACAGAGGATTTACTCTTGTTTCCGGAAGGGAGTGAGAATTCAGGCAACTTATCTTAATACAATCTGGAATTAAGTTTATTTGAAATTGGGTTTCAATTTTTGTCTTTGTCTTCAATCTTTCAATCTGATCTATTCTTGATGTACTTTTCAAAGTTCTAACTAAAACCTCAAAAAAAAAAAAAATAAGGGCCCTGTTTCTTCCCCAGAGATGCTCGAACTCCACACACCCCAACCCCTTTCCCTAACCCTACGAAATTACAAAAAATCGTCTCCACTTTCTGTTCATATTCTCAACTTCACAGCTACTGCTAAGGGGGAAAAAGGCCAAAATGTTGAGCTCATCTCTTTGGATATCTCTTCTCTTCAGGATCATGGCCTCTAAACCTCTGTAATGGCTTCAAACAAGTTTCAAAAATATATTTTACTCATATTTTTCTCAGCTGTTTTTGGTGGGAAAGTTGGTCTACTTTTGGTGGGAAAGCCAGAAGTGGAAATCTGCACTGACCTAGGGGTTGGTGCCTGGTCTGTCTGTCTCTTAATATTGCCTCCTCTTGCCATGGAGGGGCTTCCTGAAGCCATCCATAGATTGTTGGGGGATGTCTGGAGAGGTGGCCAGGGTATGAAGGGGACTCTTCTCCATCCATCTCATAAAAGTACCTATTTTGAGGCAAGGGTCAAGGCGGTCAAGTGTAAGATGCTGATTTAGGGGTTTAAGAGCTGTGGGGGAGGCGGGGAGGGAGTGGTATCAGAGAGGAGGACAGCTTGGGGCTGGGAAGGCCACGGGCAGCCCTGCCCAGGATGGGGAAGGGAGATTGGAGGGTCTCCCTGTGGAGGAGGTGAGGAGAGACCCTCTGCACCCGTCTGCAGCTTCCTCTTCGTACAAGAAGATACGAATGCTCTTTAGGCTCTGGGCTCCCAGTCTCTCTCACGGGCCCTGTAAATGCCCATACTCTGTATTTCTTCCTTCCCTTCTTTAACACTTACTTGCTCTGCACCTTGCTCATTTAGCCCTAAAAGACAGCAAGGAGCAGTGGTTCATTTCCTGACAGCAGGACAGCATCCTACCCAAGCGCTACAGGTGTCCTTGGGAAGGGCGCGTATCAGGAGGACATCAGGGCCCTTGTCCAGGGTCCTGCCCCGTGCACTCATCTCCCCCACGCCCCAGCCCAGCCCTGCCTCTGAAATGGAGTCAAGGTCTACATCCTCCTTGCCTTTCAGTTCAGCAAAAGTCTCGTGCTCAGAGCATAGAGTAGTTGGAGGAGGAAATGTTGAAGAAGAGCCAAGAAAACCAAATAATAACCTATGTCCAACTAGGACATGACTCATTAGTCCCGGGCCAGGTAGTCTTTGAGAGTCTCTGATATTCTTGGGGCTCCCTTTTCTCTGCTGTGGCGGGGTTCCGGGACAGCGGCATTCCTGGACGCCTGGGCTTGGGAGGGTCCCGACATGGCCACGTTATCCCAGCAGTGTGGCCGGGTCATGGATGAAGGCGATCTGAGACGGGCTAATAGTTAAAACATTTGCCATCCAGTGGTACCGAGTGATAGGACCGAGCTGGCACAGAGCCCCTGAGTTAGCAGATGTGGGTGGCTGGGGTGACAGTAGGAATTGAAGGGATACAGGAAGAGGGGTGGGTGGCTATTGAACAATTGCTCTTGAAGAATTTCAGGTGTTTGAAAGCAAGTACCCACACGTTAGCCAGACACAGAGCTGGCTGCCTGGAGCTTGCAGGGCTTTGGGAGGACCCTGAGGAGCTAATGACAAAAAGAGAAGGGGGAGCCTTGGTAGGGGTGGGGGGCATTGGTGGCAGGGCCAGGAGAGAATACCAACACCAGCACTTAATATCCACACAGCTCTCACTGTGCCTGGAGTCGTGCTAAGTGACTTACATGTATTAGCTCAGGTGATTAAAAAAATTTTTTTTAACGTTTATTTATTTTTGAGAAAGAGAGAGAGAGAAAGAGTGTTCGCGAGGGGCAGAGGGAGGGAGACACAGAATCCAAAGCAGGCTCCAGGCTCCGAGCTCCAGGCACAGAGCCTGACGTGGGGCTCGAACCAGTGAACCATGAGATCATGACCCGAGCTGATGTCAGACGCTTAACCGAATGAGCCACCCAGGCGCCCCTCAGGTGATGTTTTTCAACAGCATTAGAGAAGCAGGCAGAGTTGAAATAGAATGAATTAAACATGTTTAAAGTGTGCAATCTGATCAATTTTGACACATGTATATACTCTTAAACCATCACTACAATTAATATAATGAATGAATCCACTACCCCCAAGAGTTTCCTCAGACCCTTCATCTGTAATCTCTCCCTCCAGACCCCTCCTCCGGTCCCCAGGCAACCGCTGATCTGCTTTCTGTCACTATAGATTCATTTTCATTTTCCAGAATTATATATAGGAGTAGCTCGCCTAATATTTACAATACCCTCCGCAGTATTGTCATCATCCCCCTTTTAGAGATCAGAAAACAAAGGCACCGAGAAGCTAAATGCCGTGCCCGAAGCATACTACTTGGTCGGTGAGGGACGGAGCCAGGATTTGGACCCAGGGAGCTGGCTTCAGAGGCAGGGCCCCTGACCCACCGCACCACACTGCCCCTCACGCACTCAGGCCCGCTGTCTGAGGGCCTAGCCCTGCTCTAGGAATGAGGGAAACACACTGGGGGCTCCGGCCTGTGAGGAGCAGACTGGAGGCTGGAGGGGACCTTCTCCCACTTACCTTCTCTGAGCCTCAGTTTCCTCATCTGTAAGATGGGGCTGCTCACCCACTGATGAATGGATAAGCAAGGTGTGGTATACCACACAATGGAACATCCAGCTGTAAAAAGAAATGAAGTCCTGATACATGCTTCCACGTGGAAGAATCTCAAAAAATTTACGCTAAGTGAATGAAGCCAGACGCAAAAGACCACGTACTGTTGGATTCCATTTATTGTGACATATCCAGAATAAGCAAATCCACAGAGACAGCTGATTATCGGCTGTCGGGGGCTTGGGGAGGAGGGAACGGGAAGATAGTGTTTACTAGGTACGAGGCTTCCTTTGGGGATGATGGGAAGGATTTGGAACCAGCCAGGGCTGCTGGTGGTACAATTGCGAACGTGCTCAGTGCCACCGAATCGCTCGCTTTAACGTGGCTCGTTTGATGTAACGTGAAGTGGACGTGATGAGCTGTATCACACGGGTGGCGGTACGGCTCAGGTTTCAGGAAAAGTAGTGAAAGTTAGGACGTGAAGGGGCCCAACGTTGGCGCCTGGCACACGGAAGTGCCCGGCACACGTTAGCCGGATGTGCAGTTGGTTCCAACACGAAGGGTGGGCAAGAGTGTTGAACTGAGACAGCGGGTGTTCCAGACAGGAGGGTAGGTGAAGGTCTCAGAGCCCTCTCCGGACCTGCTGTCCACTTTCTCAGAGGCTGGAGGGGAGCAGGGGAGGCTTGGGAGAGGGGCTGGAAGAGCCTAGGCCCATGAATCTGGTTAAGGGGACGGTAGGGTGCAGCAGCCAGGCGGGGCCTCTGTTAGAGCAAGTTGTGGGCGAAGTGATCCACACCTGGACCCATCAGGGTCCGAGCAAGGTCTTAACAAGGGCCCCCGAACCCTTTCCTGCCACAAGAAGGGGGTGGGTGCGGGTTTGCATCCCCAGCAGACTTTTCCACCGTGTCCTTGGAGGCCCCTTTTGTCCACAGAGGCTTTCTGTTCAGTCATGGAGAAAAGCCTTGGGGCCAACTCTCCCACAGCAGCCTGGCCGGCTGCAGCTGAGGCCAAGCCGGCGGAGGAGGTGGGTGGCCTCGAGGGCCCCTCTGGGATCCCTCTGGCTGGGCTGAGGGAACCTGACCGCTGCCCTAAGAGACAGTGGTCATCTGGAGCCCCGAAGCAGTTGGTTCATGGCCGGGCCCATGGCTGGCTCCTCAAAGGACACCAGCAGAGACCCCGAAACACTTCCCCAGCACTCTTCAGAGCAGGGCTTGGATGGAGCACCGGAGGAGGCGGAAGTGTTTGGGTGTCTTTGGGGTGACTTTTGGAGGTGCTTTCAGAAGGAGGGCTTGGGGCGTGGGACCACGCGGCGGCTGCGGCTCGGGCCAGGACCGTGGGGGCCATCTGCTCGTCAGGCCTCTGTGATGATCGCCCAGAGTAAACAGGAAAAACCGAAACGGTAAATACTGACGAGAGGGCGGTCATAATTACGGTTTTACGTCCAGCTAGCCCACTGCAGCACGGGTGGGGACTGGATGGTAAATAACAAGCAGAGACTGTAAATCACACTCAGACCAATCGATATAGTGACGAGCTTGACCCAGTTCCCTGTCCCGGGAGGTGCAGGGCGGGGGGCGGGTGGTGCTCATCCTGGGGGAGAGGGCTGGGGGGACTCCTGAGGCTGTGCTGGGGCTGGAAAAGGGGAGACCCTCAGTGGGGAGACTGGGGCTTGGGTTCCAGCCCCCACCCTGCCAACGGCTCGCTGTGCCACCTGGGCTGTGTGCCCCCCCTCTCTGGGCTCCTTTTCCTTCAGCTGTAAAACAGTAGCCTCCAAAATCCTATGATTCCGAGTCTCCTCTGCCCCACCCACTTCCTTAAGACTCTTGGGCTCTCTGGACCCTCTTAGGAAGGGGTCAGTTCCCTCCAGCCTCCTAGGAGGGCTCAGGCATGAGGAGAGAGTGGGGTGAATAAGGGTCCTGCCAAAGCCCCTGCCTAGTCAGTGACAGGAAGGCAGTGGATCACGGCACAGGGAGCGATTTTACTGGAAAGATGAAAGGAAATTGCATCTTTAATAATTCACCGGGCCGGTTTGGAGGGAGGCAGGTTGGCGGGGCTGTGAAGCCGCCGGGTGATCCCAGCATCTGTTCCTGGAAATCTGCTGGCTCCAGAGCCTGCCCGAGAGACCCGGGGCCTTCCATCCCCTCCTGGCCGAGGGACAGCGGGAGCCGATGGAGTCTAGACCAGGGTGAGAGGTTAAAACACAGCCATCCCGGGAACCCGCTAAATTGATATCCCCAGCAAAAAGGGAGCCGAAATAATCGATAAGGCAGCAGCCCAGGAAAGCCGCCAAGCCGGGCGGCCCGTACGGTCGCGGCGGGCCAGGAGGGGCTGGGGCTCCAGCGAGCAGACCAGGGGACCTCTGCCTGTGTCTGCACAGGCTGGGAAGGGGCCCAGCGGGCAGGGGCCACGAGGCTGGGCAGGTTGTCCAACTGGCGGGTGGAGGGCAGGGGACGCACTGCCTGGTATATTCAGCTGGTCCTCACTTTGCCTTCCCTCCTGGTCTGTCTCTGGGGGGAGTGCCTTCCTCTGACTCCCACGAGAGGGACAGGACCCACCTTTGGCTTCCTGCCTGGGAGCCTGAGTTGTTAGACAAGGAAAGAAGTGGATTGAAGCCGGAGGACTGGCCCAGGACACAGGCGGAGGGCACTAAAGACAGAAGTAGACAAAGAATTGTTGAGCTTGGAGTCCAGGGATGTTGGTTTCCCTCCCGGGCCCGCTTCACGCGCAAGGTCCTCTCTGGGCTGCAGTCTGTCCCCCTGAACGGGATGATAGCCCTGGGCGGCCAGGCCCTCTGGGTCAACAGGTTTGTCATTTTTATTACACCTTTCCCCCAAGGCCTGTGTGGAATATTAGTTGACTAATCTGACATCCATTTCATGTTTTTAAAGTTTATTTATTTTGAGAGAGAGAGAGAGAGAGAGAGAGCAAGTGGGGGAAGAGCAGAGAGAGAGAGAACTCCACTTGACCTACACACTGTGAGCACAGAGCCCGATGCGGGGCTCGTACTCACGAACCGTGAGATCATGACCTGAGCCCAAGTCGGACACTTAACCAACGGAGCCACCCAGGCGCCCCTGACTAATCTGAAATTTAAAAGCTCTCGTGGGAGGGTCAGCCCAGGTATAAACGAGAGATTCGGTAGGGGTTCATCACAAGGGAGATTAAATAGGGGGGCTGAGGAAATCCGGGGGGCTGGAGGGCTCAGGCAGAGCAACTGTTAATCTCTCCCTTCTCCCTTCTTCCTTCCCTCTCCCGCTAATTAACAAAGACAACTCAACAATCACGGAAAGGATACTTTAGGGGCGCCTGGGTGGCTCAGTCAGTTCAGCGTCTGACTCTTGGTTTCTGCTTAGGTCATGATCTCACGGTTAGTGAGTCTGAGCCCCACTTCGGGCTCCGCACTGACAGTGCGGAGCCTGCTTGGGATTCTCTCTCTCCCTTCTCTCTGTCCCTACCCAGCTTGCGAGCTCTCTCGTAATAAATACGCTTACAAAAAAAAAAAAAATAAATTAAAAAAAAAGAATCACAGAAAGAATACTTTAAACACTGATTACTCATCCTTCTTTTACAGATGGGGAAACTGAGGCCCAAAGAAGCAACGCCTCCACGGGCACCTAGCTGGTGAGTGTGGAGCCAGGACTACACCTGGGAGCTGCTGACTCCCAGTACGGTGCTCTTTCCACGAGCTCAGGGCTTCTGGTTCCCCTCAGTTCTTGGGATGGGAAGTGTGATGTGGCCTTGGGGCCAGGTGCCCGAGCCAGGGGTCACGGGATTCATCTTGACTCACTGTCTGCTCTTGGCCCACCCCGGCCTCAGGCTCTGCTTTCCTCCCTGGAAAACTCGGGTAAGACTCAGCCCAATAGCCTCATGGGCCGTGAGCAGGATCACATGAGCTACGGCAGCTTTAATTCCACGCCAGCAAAACCTTACTTATCTGCTGGATCCACTACTTATCTGCTGGCCGGAAAGCAGGCAAAAATGGTTTCTGAGTGGGCGAACTGGTGGTTGTTTACAATATCCATTTGTGCAGCAAAACGCATATACTTTGCTTATAAAAACGCCCCTCGGGCCCTCGCTCGGGGCCTATCTGCTCTTACTTGATGAACAGTTCTGACAAGTTTGGTGGTGTAGCTTCTCAGGCCACAACAGGCATACTGATAGTGGGACAAAGAGCTTTATGATGAGAGAGGAGGCAGAAAAATTGTAAAAGGCAGATGCAGCTATTAACAAAAGCAAAGCAGCCTGGATATACCTTGATAATCCCTGAGGGTAACTCAGTATTACAGTCCGGTCTACTAATTAGTGTTGTTGAAATGACCCTGAGTCATCAACAAAGGGTGAAATACACAGAGCCCCTGTTCGAGAACTCAGATGCGTATGATCCCTCGTGGAAGGTTTTCCACCGAAAAAAAAATTGTTGAGAACGGTTTTCTGTTAAAAGACGTGAGTTACACTAAGGACACCTCCATTGGGGATACTGCTGGGCACCTGGGGTAGGGAGGGCCAGCCCCGTATGAAAATCAGAACCCAGGAATCCTGATTGAGTCCCCGTTCCCCGTTAAGGTGCCTGCATAATTGACTGGTTTTCCATTTCTCTCGCCTTTAAGCTGTTCTGCCTAAGGAAGGAGCCTCCAACAACTCCTGTTTTCCCCTGTATTGAACCCCAGCTCTACTCACTGGTGACTCAGCCTGGTCACCGCTCCTACCGTTTACCCCAGGCTCCTCATAGACCTGGCCTCTCATTCCCCGGCACGTCTGAGACCTCTCCTGCCTGCCCACCGCGACTCCCTGCCTTCCAGAGGTCCTCCGCCAGCATGGTGGTCCCTGCCCGTGCGTGGCTTTACCTATCACCCGCCTGACCCCACATGGCGCTTGCTTACACACGGCGAGCCCACCCTGAGGCCGAGCCCTTGTGCTGGGTCGGCCACCCATCTGATGCGGGCCCCTCCCTGCCCAGGGATTAATGACTTCATCACTGGAGCACCCAGCTCTGTGCACTCGTCTCCTGCACCTCACGGTCCCTCCTTTACAGGCCCGCGTCCTCTGCCAGCCAGCCCCCACTGCCTGATCCCCATCGTGTCCCCATCCCCAGCACAGACCTGGCACACAGGGGGTGCACAGAAGAGGGTTGTCCTAAGTGCTTGTCTAGAATGCCGGCACTGGGCGCAGGGTAGGGTTGTGAGGGGTGGGACCTTTTCCGTGTCTCTGTCTTGCACCCAGCAGGCACGCAGGGTCAGCTAATGGATGCTTGGGGGGGGGGGGGGGGTGGTGGTGCCGATTATGTGTGGGTGACACATCAGCTCATTTGTCAGTGTGTCCGGGGGGCGGGGGGCAAAGCCACCCCAACCCCACCCCAACCCCAATGCTGGCAGATCCCAGTGGGAGAGTGGACACAACTTTCAGGCATATCCAGTACCTGAAAGAGCCCCACGCAGCCAGTGAGACAGGAGAACCTGGTGGCCAAGAGGGAAGAGAGCTGTCATCTGGGAGGGGCTCAGAGGACACGCACGCTTTATCCAAATCTCCCGCGAAGACGAGGAGGTAAATAGTAGTATCTCCCCATTTCAGTAGAGGAAACGAAGCCTCAGAGACACTAAGCGACTTGTCAGCCTCACCACACACTTTTGGAAGAGACTGTCTGCAGTTCTCAGTGGTCGACGCTGAGGTTCGGGGTTTGGAGTCACCAGCAAGGGCTTGGAGGCAGAGGGGACCCTGTTAGAGTCCTCTGCTTAGAGGTGTGAGCTGGGGCCAGTTAGCCTCCCCCAGTGTCTGTGAAGTGCGGCTTGCCCCTCCCAGGTCTGGTGGGAAGCCGGAGAGGGCCCAGTCTGCGAGGGCCCAGTCGGCGAGGGCCCAGTCGGATGCCTGTTAGCTGCTACCATTGTGACCTTTCCCCCTCAGGGCCTCAGCGTGCTCTGTGGCGCAGAGGAGGGGTTCCTTCTGTACTACTGGGGGGGGGGGGTAGGCCATGGCTCCTGTGGGAACCTTCGTGCAGGGGCTCTTTCCTGCGTGTGGACCCCCAGCCATTCCCTGCCGCACCACTGGCTGGACCCCATACCGTCCTTGAATCAGGGTGTCTGCTGTCCCCTCTCGGTGTCCAGCCCCCCATGCCTTCTCCCCCGAGATGGCGCATCAGAGCTGTGAGGACAGGTGCGTCCCCCGCCTCCCACCGCCGCACGTTCTCAGGCAGCACCCGGAGCTCCTGCAGCCTCTCCTTGCTCACGGAGCACCTGCTCCCCTCACCTTCCCGGCCTGCTGACCATCCTTGGCCGGGGGCCTCATGACATTGAGTTCCCAAAGGGGAGCCCGATATCCCTGGGGCAGCTTCAGCAGGGAAAGCCGAGCAAGCCGTCGGTCCCCTCCAGACCCGATTCTGGTTTTAGCGCAGCTCTCCTGGGGGGCGTCTTCTCCCCAGCAAGGGTCAGGTAGGGACCCCTGCTCACGTCAGGCATCGAGAGCCACAGATGGTCTCCCGGACGGACCCCACGAGCCCAGCTGTGTCTCAAGGTGAGGGTCGGGAACCTGGAAGCACAGCTTCCCTGTCCCTGTGGCCCAGTCTTAGCATCACTGGGAGAGGTGAAGACACAATTCCTGCAGAGTCCTCTCTGAGACTGCAGTTTCCACGATGTTCCCATCCTAGCAGCTGACTGGGCAAGCGGGCGGTGGGGACGGGGAGTGCGACTCATGGGAGGAAGCCCGCTGCCCAGGTGGCTGGGTCTGATTGACCGGGACCACAGAGCATTCTGGAATGGCAGCCGAGTCTTCCCTCGGTGGTCCTGTGCAGCCCCTGCCCTGACGAATCAGGCCTCTGCAAGGGCAGCCCCTCCTGTGGTCACGGCCAGAGGCCCTCCTGGGTGTCTGGCTGAGCCACGGGCTTCTGTGACCGGGCACCCCCAGCCGCCTGGGGCCGTTTGCCTTCCCAGATTCCTCTTTCCAGTCTGCCCACACCCTTCCCCTCCCCAGCTAAGCAGTCCCCTGAGGGAGGAGGGCCTCGCCTGAGCAGAAGGCCAGCGTGTGGCCTCCCCAACTGGGGACCATCAGCTCGTTCGTGGCATGTGGCGGGCCTCCCATCGGCCCCGTTCCCAGGTGGCAGGGCGAGAACCCTGTCACCTCCTCGGGAAGACACCCCGTTTCTAGTTCTGGGACTCGGGACCCTCATGCCTCTGCTTCCCAGCCCTCGTTGCTCAGAGGCCAAGTGGCCGGGGGACTCGGAAACTGCAGCACAAAACACACAAGTCACGTACACACACCTGCCCCCCGTGTGAACCTCGCACATGCACACACACGCCCCCATGCCCCAGAAAATCTCACGCGCGGTGCACAGGTTGTGTCCTACCCACGGGCCCAGCTGAGGGCGTGTGTGGCAGCTCACGAGTCCCGGCCAGGACCCGTGACCCTCGGGGGGGAAGGGCATCTTCTCCTTCACACAAAGGCCCCGCCCTGCGCACCGTGACTCTGGCCACAACACAGGAGAGTCCCCCAACCCCCGGGCCTCTCTGGACTGTTAGACCTCAGGACCCCAAGGCCAGCCCCAGCCCTCCCCACTGGACGTCCCCGTCCCATGTGGGGTCCCCTTACCCCTCTCCTGCTCTGGTGGCTTAGCCCTTCCGTCCCCAAGCCCTTCTGTCACTTACTACCTGGACCTCACTGTTACCAGTTCACCCACTTGTCCCCCCACATGCTTGCTTGGACCTGCTTGGGCCAGGCCCCGGGCTGAGTGCTTGAGATAGATGCCCAGGGGATGAGGTCAAGCTCATGGTTAGTGCGCACCGGCCATCTACACGCCAGTGGTCACACATAGTGAGCAGAGCTGTCGTAGGAACGTCCCTAGAAGCTGTGGGACCCCAGCGGGGGAGCGTCAGTAAGGGAGAACTTCCTGGAAGAAGTAACACTAAGGGAAGATGCGTGATTGTACCTCCAACCACTGTCCAAGGTCCAGAGACTGGGCTTGACTCCCCTGCCAGCCAGCCAAGGTCATCCAAACCCCAACCCATCTGTAGATCCATCAGGAAGAGCAGTCAACATCAGTGTTGTTAGTCTCTGAGGTTTCAAGCTTGCAATAATTAGTCACCCAGAGTTGCCTGGCGATAGTTAATGGACAGAGACGCTGAGCACCATTTCCTCTCCCCCTGACATGCTTCCGGAGTTACTGTCCCTCCTCAGCCCCCCGAACTTCTCCTTTTCCTCTGAGCCAAGCCCAAGGCAAGATCCACCCCTCGCCCTGGTCAGGTGGGAAAGGCCACGATTCCATGCCAGGCCGTGAACCTCTCTCCCATCCATTTGTTTGCCCTCGAGGGCCGCGTCCCTCTATGTCCTGCTGGATCACCACCGGGCCCCAGATCCCTGGCCTGAGCCCCTGTTTGTCCCTGGGGACTGGTGCGTCTGTCCATCTGGGCTGAGCACGTAGCAGGGCAAGGGGACTCGGGCACAAAGGTGGCCAGGATCCTGGATCCTCAGCCTGGTCCCCATACATGCCCACCAGATGGTTCTCAGGGTGAGGAAGGTGACATTGCCAGGCATGACTTTTGTGCCTACCGGTCACATGACATGGCTTTGTCACTCTGCTTTGCTGAGCCTGTTTCTCCCACCTTTAAAACGGAGTCAAAAGGGCGCCTGGGCGGCTCAGTCAGTTAAGCAGCCGCCTCTTCATTTCCGCCCAGGCCATGAGCTCAAGGTTCCTGCGATCGAGCTCCGCGTTGGGCTCTGTGCTGACCACACAGAGCCTGCCTGGGATTCTCTCTCTCTGACCCTCCCCCACCTTGTACTCTCTCTCTCAAAATAAATAAATAAACATTAAAAAACAATTTTTTTTAATGTTTATTTATTTTTGAGACAGAGACAGAGACAGAGAGAGAGAGAGAGAGAGAGAGAGAGATCGTGAGCGGGGGAGGGGCAGAGAGAAAGGGAGATCCGGAATCCGAAGCAGGCTCCAGGCCATCATCAGCACAGAGCCCGATGCGGGGCTCGAACTCACAAACCGTGAGATCGTGACGCGAGCCGAAGTCCGACGCTTAACCGACTGAGCCACCCAGGCGCCCCAAATAAATAAACATTAAAAAAAATGGAGTCAAAAATGTTTGTCATTTGGTAGAGCTATTATGAGGATCAGACGAGAATGTGTATTTGAAAACATGTATGGGGACCAGGCTGAGGATCCAGGATCCTGGCCACCTTTGTGCCCGGGTCCCCTTGCCCAGCTATGTGCCCAGCTCCGGCGGACACACCATTCAGCCATAATGGTTCTCTAAGCCTCGGTGTCCTCAGATGTAAAACGAACAGAATTTATTTATTTCCTTCCCAGGGCTCCGGTGAGCCCGTACGAGGGTATGTGTGGGACAGTGCTGTGGACAGGAGCAAGTGCTGGGTGACGCTTGGATTCTCTGGGCCAGTCTCCTGGGTCAGGCACACGCAGCTGCTCGCGATGCGCTCCGGGCTGTGTGCCCAGCAGCCCATCTGGGGCAGAAGACGCACCATCGCATCCGCTTCCCAACGACTCGCCTGGAAGACTGCAGCGGGAGCTTCCCCGCCGGCCCCCTCCAGCCACCGTCCTCTGTCCTGCTCGCCCCGAGTTCAGCTGGGTGGCAGGGAAAGGTGAGACTCCTCCCTCAGGGACCATGTCCTCCCAGGGCCGATGCACGCAGTAGGCACGGAAGCTAGGGCACCTGATACTTTCAGGGGCCCACAAAATATTTTCATTTCTTTTAAGATCAGAATTCAGGGGCACCTGGGTGGTCGAGTTGGTTAAGCGTCCGACTTCGCTCAGGTCACGATCTCACAGTTCACGAGTTCGAGCCCCACGCCCGGTCTCTGGGCTGATGGCTCAGAGCCTGGAGCCTGCTTCCGATGCTGTGTCTCCCTCTCTCTCTGCTCCTCCCCCACTCACACTCTGTCTCTCTCAAAGATAAATAAACATGAAAAGAAGTTAAAAGAAAGTGGACTGTTTCTACGAAAGCTTGCTTTAGCTGCAACGGCATAAAGTGAAGAAGCGATCGGCACTCATTTATATGGAGAATGTTTGAGCCTTCCTAGACTGCCCCCCCTCCCCCCCAAACAAGCTTTTCAGAGAGCTTAGGACACATCTTGTTAAGGGATGCGTAAAATCAATCGGGATAAGACACAGATGCTCACAGACACGGTTCAAAGCTCTGGCGGTTGATGTTGAGATGCTGGGCGTGTTTCGAGAAGGAGGAGCCGGACAGCCCCACTCTCGCGGCTGGGGGTGGGGGGCACCTCCATCCAGGCTCAACGCTGAAGGCTGTTTTCACGTCCTGCTCGTTTTCACAACCGCGAAAATCGTCTTCAGGTTTCCTTAGGTTAGGGAAAACCGGTACTGACGGAGGTCCTTCGTAAAGCGAAGTGGTCCGTGCAAACTTCCGGAAGCGGGTGGGACCTGTACCGCGGATGGAGGTGAGGAACGAGGCGTCATCGCCTGCTGTTCCTAGACATTCAATCTGCATGCCTGTAACAGCTCTTCATGGTTATGTTTGTGCTACATTCCTGGACGATGGATGGCGGCCTTCGATACCTTTTCTCCCATTCAGCACATAGCACATGTGCAAGTGAGTAAGTGAGAGGGGCTCCCTAAGGCCAGAATTTGGAAACTGTGGTATATACGGTGTCCTCTTCCAGTGCATAGTTTGAGAAGTTGGCAGGCGATCCGGGTACCGACTCCACGCCTCGTAAGCGTCCCTCACCTCCCACCCACCTTGAGAGCCCCTGATGTGCTGTCGGTCCAAGGGGACGGTTGGCACATATTCCAATGGATGCTTTTACATAACAGCGTGAACTTTGCCGCATGGCTTGGTCTCCCCACCCCACCCAAATCCCTCGATTTGAGGCATTTCATCATGTGCCTTCTTCCCACTGACGCAGAGGGGAGCCTCCGTCTGCTGCCCGTGTAGTCCCAGCGGGCCGCTGACTGCTCTTTCTGTCTGACTGGTGTTACTGGCGGCTCCCTGGGGCCGCGCTCCGCAGCGGTCAGCTCAGAGGCTGCTGAGGACATGCTCGCCTTCTGGGCTCGGGAAAGGGGCCCCTGGCTCTCGCTCTGCCCCTGGCGCTCCCGCCGACTGGCCCTTGGCTGTCGGTCAGTCGCGTCGCCTCTCTGAGCCTTAGCCTTCTCATCTGTAAAATGCGGATCAAAAATACCCACCTACTTTATTGAACCACCTGGAACAGTGTATGGAAGGCCCCAAAGGCCCTGGGAGCTGTGGGGAAGACAGACCGTTAATACTGAGGCATAGCCGCTTCTTCCCTCCCAATCTCTTCTTCTCCTGCCCTTTACCTTGGCGTGTAAAAGGCCCTTCCCAGTCGCGCATGTGGGTGTGTGTGCACACGTTCTAGCTTATTCATCCTAAATGGTCTTCTTCTCCCCCCCCCCCCACTCCTACAGACCCCAGTATAAATGTAACCTACCCTCAGGAGGACGCACGGCACGTATCCGCAGAGATGGTGGTGAAATGCAAGCCTGAAACATTTATTATTTAGATGATGGGTTTCACAGTTTGCAATAACTTAGAAGCTTCTGGAATCAGGATTAAGTCACGCCAGAAAAATCTGCTCTCCCTTTTTGGGACTAGTGTTCGGTAAGATGTCCCCGCTCTCTCTCCCACCTTCAAACACCTTTCGCTTTGATCTCCGTTTTCTGCTTCTACACGTTTGCATTTTTGTAAATACTTTGGTTTGGCGAATATCTCCATTGTTTAATTAAAATGTCATCTCCCCCCACCGATCTGTGCACTTCTGGCCGTCCCTGCACAGTGTCATGTGACTCAGTAATAGTGACCCATCTCAACGAGCCGTCACCAGGCTTCTGGGCTGGGCTGGCCACTATCTTGACCATGCCAGGGACACAGGAAGGGGGTGGATACGCTTGTCGCTGCCCTGAGGAGGTGAAAGGCTGGCAAGTTCTAGCCAGCGAGAACCCCCGAGGGGGATCTGTTACCAGGAGGCAGTGTCCCCAGCGTCTTGCCATCAGAGGGATTGTGCAAAACAAGGGACATATCATCACAGGAAAATAAATCACTGGGCCCCTTTGAGGAAAGACTGGTTTCACCCACTGGGACTGGACAGCCACTTGCTGCTGACTTTTAGAAGCTTCTGGGCCCAAGCGTCAGTCTTTCTGAAATAAGTCAAATGCTCCAGTGATATTTCTAAGGAAGGAGTGGGTTTGGGGCGTGGGGTGGCCGGACGTGCAGCAGACCAAACCTTTAGTGCAAAAGCTATTTTCTGCAGGACCGGCCTAATCCTATGACTTTGGATAGGCCACGGTTCCCAGCCTGGGGGGGATGGGGGGGGGGCACAAGTGCCCTCCAGCCACATTCTCCGAACCACTCCTTCACAGCCTTCCCCGGGCCCCAGACCGTGCCCCGGCTCTCCAAGACGGCCAAACTGTGGGAAATGTTCTCATTAGCTCGTCGCCCGGGCAGGGGCTCACTGGCGGTCCCGGCCGGCACCAGTGGAGGCCACAGAAGCCTTTGGGAAAGATTTCCTCTGCCGAACACACAGAGAACACAGATTCAGGGCATTTTTGGTTTTTGGTGTTTATTTTTTAAACCCACTTGTAGTTTGGGTTCAGCTGGAAAGCAGGACATACTGAGGGAGGGAAAGTGGTCGCGTGAGCAGGATTCTACTGCAGCTTTGGCGGGAAGCCCCAGGCCCCTGCTCCAGGGAGGTAGGTCCTATCGCCAGGCTCCCAGCTGGCTCAGGCGAGGTGGGCAGCCCTCTACGCCAGTGTCCCGAGCAGAGGAGAGCTGTCTTCTCTCTGATCTGCATCCTTAAAGGCCCAGGCAGAGGTCCCAACAGAGCGCCAGCAGCTGAGGGACAGGACTCCACGGGCAGGCCCTGAGAGCACTGGCCGGGTTCTGATGCCAGATAAGGGACTGGAACGTGGCGTCTGGGGGCGGCCCCGTGGGGCTGCTCCTCACGGCGGCCCGGCTGTCTGGGTCCCCGCCCCTGCAGCTGCCCAGGGCGCGATCAGGGGTACATTTCCCACACCCCCCCCCTCCCCGTCCCTCAGAGAAAATAAAATAAAATAAAAATTAGAATAAATACCGACTCGGCCAACATTTACATTTACATGGATGGACAGGGCGATCCCTAAACCTTAAAGGTTTACAGACTGATTAAGGAAGGACGAACAGACGAGACTGGGTGTGGGGTAAGCATTCCCCACGGAGGACGGTGGGGCCCCCACCTTATCCAGGGGAGATTAGGAGCCTTCTTGGGGTTGCGGTCCCAGCGCTGAGGCAAAGCCACAAGGCCGAGGGGAGCAGGGCTGTGGTGAGCAGGCTGGCCGCCCGGGAGGAAAACAATGGCTATCTGGTCTTGACTGGCAGGGGGGACAGACCGAGACAGGATCAACATCAGATGGCCGGACTTCGCCTCTTCGCTGCGCCAAGAAAGCCGCGGGCGAGTAGGGAAAACAACACGAGCCTTAGAAATGCAATATCCAGTTTTGCCTCCCACCAAATACATTCAGAGGTCAACTTGGATATGGCCTTCCTCACTCGGCACAAGGGGGGTGGGGGGTGGGGTCTGGCCTAGGGAGAGGCTAGGGGGTCTGTGGGGAACCCACTTCTGCCCCCAGCTCCTGTCTGAGTAGTCTCCCACGGGAAGCTGCTTCAGAGTCACAGATTTTACGTTTCACTCTTATTTCCTTAAAAAAAAAAAGTTTCTTTTTTTTTTTAAACGTTTTCCTTCCATGTCTCAAAGAGTAGCAGCAACCTGCATTTAGAAAAACAGCTTAAACTGTTATTTGGATTGGCCAGGAAGCACTTTCAAGCAATGGAGATAAACTAGGCAAACCATACGTCTGGAGCCACTGTGACACGACACGTAATTAAAAATATATTTATATATGTATACATATTTATATCTTACTTCTTCATACTCTGGTCCTAACAGTCAAGGAGGGGTGGCCCTGAGGCAAGACCACCAAGGAGGCCGTTAGGAGGAAGAGGCATTGGGTCCATGGCGCCCGCGATGTCACGGGTCTCAGCTTTCCTGGGAACATCAGTCCCTGCATGCACGGTGTCTGGGGCCCCTTCGTGAAGCTTGCTCTCTGCCCCGTGGAAAGAGCAGGAGACCCCGTTCCCCTGGGCCACTCTCTTCCTCTGGGGCCCTGCTTCGTTCTCAGCAGATGCGCTCACAAACACACACACGCGCACACACACACACACGCACACTGTGCACTCCTGGGGCGCTAGCCCATTTCAGCCCAGACACAGCTCTCCGAGGCCTTCCAGGGAGCGGCTGCGCGCCCTGCTGGGGCTGCCTGACTCCTCGAGACCACGATTTCCCCGGTGCCCTCTCTGAGCCCCCTAACTTCAGTCTAGCTCTTCCCTCAGGGCCTCCCATGGGGCCCCTGGTGTCCCGGGGCCCCAGGTTGGGCTGAAGGAGCCCACTGAGAAGGAAAGGCAGCGAGGAGAAGCTTGAAGAGGGGAGGAGGCACAGGCCAGGGGCAGAGGCAGCACGGGCCTCTTGGAGGCTACTGACCCATTCCAGGTAAACCTGTGCCCCCCGACATGTGTCTCCAACACGCTCTTCCTTGGGATTGGCAAAGTCTCCCATCCCGGGGCTGAAGGTCAGGTTGCAGCAGGTAGAGAAAGCCAGGGAGTACTGGGGGACCTGCCTGCTCCTCCAGACTTGGAGTCCACAAAGGGAAACCTCCAGCCCTCACCCCCTGGCCAGCCTGAGCGGACCAGGCAGCCAGGGCCCTCCGGTGACACAGGGAGTGACCAGCCTCAGTAAAGGGAGCTGCTGGGCTCTGAAGTCATTTTATGGGGGCTTATCAAAGTATGGGCTCCAGACCCCAGAGATGGGGCTGTGCGGATGCCGTGACAACCCGGAAGCCAGCCTCCTGGAGCCCGACCTGCATCCTCCTCCAACAGAGAAGGGGCTCTTCCCAGGACCTGGCCCTTTCGAGAACCCCCAGCCTTGTTCCCAGCCTGGAAAGATCTGTCTGGTGGCCTCATCTAGTCACCCGACCGTTACGCTCAAGACTCAATGAACGCACCGTTCCCCACGGCTCAGGGGCTACAGTGCCCAGAGCCCTCCCGGAGCTCAGAGACCTTGGCTGGGAGGGGGGGGGGGGCCTGGCTGCTGGGTCCTGCCTGTGACGAGGCCGGGGCAGCGGCACAGCCCATTTAGCCAGACACCGAGTCCTGGGGAGCCAGGCAGTCCCCAACGGCCACATGCCCCCCGACTAAGCTTGGGACGAGACCCGTGTGTGGCACGGGCAACATCACCTAGCATTTTGGCTTTAATTTGCCAGCCTCCTTCAGTGCCCCATTCACCACCAGGCCCCCGGGCCAGGATACACACTCCCGGGGGCCTGCGACAGTATCGGCCCATTGACACAGCACAGCTAGAATGAGAGAACAGAGGTACTGGAAGCCAAGGGCTGAGGACACAGGGTTCCAGCAGGACCCCCGCCGGGGCAGAAGTTTCCAATTACCCTAATTGGCTACTGGCAAGCTGTCTGTGGCTAGAATCCTTCCAGAGGGAGCCGGGTTTGATCTTCCACTAATCAGGGGGTCCTCGTGGCGCTGTGTGATCACATCTCGGGCTCTTTTCATTGAGAGAGGAGACTTCAAAGCAGCTGACTTTTGAAAATAAAACAATAAAACACAAGAGTACAAGTAGAATCGCCAACTCCAGCTCCCCTCCCTGCTCCCCGCCCCCTGGGCCCCCCCCCCCCCGAGGCTTGGGGGCCAAAAGGAGGACCTGGAAGTGGGGAGGGGGCAGCGTGAAGGTTAGGGGAGAAGCCTCCGTCCCCCAGCCCCCCCAGCTCGACCGTGGCGGACAAAGGCCGTCAATTACGGGCGGCTGGTGGGGACCCTGCCCGCCTTTGTCCTCCCGGACATCTGCTCTCTGTCGCCTGCTTGGCAGCAGTTGGCGACTGCGGCTGACAGCAGGAACAATGCAAGCCCGTCTCCGACCCACTTTTTCAGCCTTCTGAGGTCCTTTCTGACCCAAGCGGTACCCCGGCGTGCGGAGCTGCCAGGGCCTCAGCGGAGTCACAGAGATGAAGCCCCTCGCACAAAGCCCTGCGGGGGACGCGTTTGATGGGAGGGGGCGGGGAGGAGCGGGAGTGGGGAGGGGCGATCGGGGCCACCATGAGAAAGAAACATGCTTCCCTTATTGGTGTGAACTGCCACATGCTTGGGGCTGGGGGGGCTCAGATGAGGGGCACTCCTTCCCGGTCTGGCTCCAGACTGGCCGCCGGCTCTGCCTGCTTCCCTCCCCATTTCTTTCTCCCGCCAGGGCCACCCCTGTCCTCCCGCCTGTCCATCTGGCCCTGTGTACCAGGGCCCCAGCTGCCCGCGGGCCGCCCGCCAGGCCCCCTGGCTGTCAGGCTGTCAGTTTCTGGATGGTTCTGTTGTAGTACTGCGTGATGGGGGGCGTCAGAGGGTTCCAGCTGTTGGCATGGAGCTCGATGACCTCCAGAAGCAGCGACCGGGTCAGCATGGACTCCGAGGGGCACAGCATCTTGTCGCGGGCGCTGGCCAGGAGCTCGGTCATCATCTCGGGCAGCTGCTCCTCCAGCAGCCGGCCTGTGCTCTGCAGCTGCGGGCAGAGAAGTGGGGGGTTAGGACCGGGCTTGGGCTCCGGAATGGCAAGCTGACCCACCTGGGTTAGAAGGGCTGGGGGCAGGGACAGGAAATCACTGGACTATCCCTCTGGAAGGTGCGGGCCCAGGCATCTGTGCCACAGGGAGAACAGGGAGTCGGGAGGGCAGAAATAGTCAACTGTGAGAGCCCACATTTAATGACCAATCTGCCGCAAGAAGAAGAGGGGTTAGGTTATTGCCTGCTGCCCGGGGCTAAAAAGAGCTCCCACCAGGACCATGCCTCTTCTGTCTTTCACCCAAGAGCTTTCCCTCCTACGGGAAGTCTTCCCCGACTACTGCCCACACCCTCAATGGTTGACCTGCTCCCTTCAAAGGTGATCAGGCCGCAGCGTGTTAATTTTCACTTGCTACGATGTCTCTCTAGAAACGAGAGACCGACGTGCCTCTGCACAGAACCTGAGAGCAGGGATGAGGCCTCCTGTTCCTCTCCTTCCTTCTCTCCTGCCCCCAATCCCACCTCCCCTCCCCAGCACTGACCTCCGGCCACCCTTGTGACATGAACTGTGGGAGGGAAACATGAACTGCGGCAGAAGGCCAGCCAGAGGGCCTGCCCCTGATGATGTTGAAAAGCCCCCACAGGGAAGAAGGAGTCCCAATCTTCTGCACCAGTGCAGCCCCTGCCGTCCCCAAGTCCCATGTAAGGTACCCATTTGGAGCTCCACAAATGGACAGTGACCATCATGTAGACCTCAGGCCGTTGTCCAGAGTCGCAGCACTTCTGGCCTCTGAGATCCTTGGGATGCGAGTAGCCTTGGAGGCTGGACAGAAGCCACCTGAGACGCATGCTCACGCAGCCCTGACGTGCCCTGGGGGCTCACGCTGGACGCGCCTGTCCTCACCGTCCTCCATTCTAAATGGCTGGGCTGACTTCCCAGGGCAACGTTTGCCCCCGAGGGAGATCCCAGAGGAAGAGTTTCAATGAATAGTGGCCACATTTTGGGCACACGAGTGGCACCTCCTAAGGGGGTATTTTGAAGAAGGTGGTTGCCAACATGGGCGGGGGGGCGGTTTCAAACCTCAGGCGCCTTCCGCAAACCCCATACCACCAAAGTCAAGGGAGATACTTGGGGGCGGGGGGGGGGTCACATCACTTGGAATTTCGTAAGTCCTTTGTGGGGCGTGCCTGGGCAAGAAGAAGGTGGTCTTGGGCACAGAAGCACAGTGGACAAGGCCAGCACGTGGTCCTTCTCTCTAGAGAAGCAGCCACCTCTCTCTCCAGCTAGTGGTGGGTCGGTCACTCTGTCCACATTTACTCTGGTTGGGGGTTGACAATTCTGGATGCAGGAGTTCATGTCAACTCAGGAAGCCATTCCCCACCAGCCCTGTCTCCACACCTTCGCCGGGGACTTGTGCGTGTGTCCCGTGATCCTCACACAGCCACAACTGGCAGGTGTGAGGGGCACACCAGGTCTGAGGCCGGAGATGCTTACCTCCATCGAGCAGCACAGGACGGCGTCTTCCTTCACATCCTGAGATTGCAAGAGCTGTAGAAGAGAGAGGCAGAGAACGCTACTCAGGGTGTGGCGGGGAAGAGAGCCCACGAAGGTCAGAGGGCAGCAGGGACACGGCGATTTCTCTGGCAGGATTTGAACGGTTGGAGGACCACTGTGGGCATAGAGCCTGGGCGCCCGGGCCAGGTCAGAAGGTCGCGATTAGAGACCATGGCTTGGTAGCAAACACTCTGGGGTCATCAGCTGTAACACCTGGTCAGAGAAAAGCCTCAGAGAAATGCAATGAGGGTAAAGACTTCCTGATGGGCGAGGGAGGCTCGGCCATGGTCTCAGGCACTCCTGGGCCCCGGCTTGAGGAAAGCTTCCAGAAATCAAAGTGCTCTTCTGCAAAACCACAGCAGTGTTGACTTACCCAGAGGTTGGAATTGCTTCCTGACCAAGGCCATGGCCAGGCTGCTCAGTGCTGGGACTGGCCACGCCCTTGTCCAGGCTTCCCTTGGCCTCATCTTATTCTCTCTCTCTCTCTCTCTCTCTCTCTCTCAACTGAGATAGAATTCACATAACATCACGGGGCGCCTGGGTGGCTTCTGACTTTGGCTCGGGGCATGATCTCACGGTCCATGGGTTCGAGCCCCATGTCGGGCTCTGTGCTGACAGCTCAGAGCCTGGAGCCTGCTTCGGATTCTGGGTCACCCTCTCTCTCTGCCCCTCCCCCGCTTACTCTCAACCCCATCGACCGCTTCTTCCTCTGTCCCCTTCCCCCTTGGTACATCTCCACCGCCATCCCTGCCACATTGATCACCGCATCCACGGGATGACCCTGCGTTTAGATGATCTGCCACGGATGACTTTTCCCTCTGCTGGAACTCTCCATACTCACCCACTCGTCAAGGCCCACAGCACTTCCCAGCTTTCCTTGGAGACTCCTGGATCACCCCCAGCCCATGGTACCCCCCCCTCCTGCTTCTCACCGACTTCTCACCTGACGTCCCCAACCACTTGGCATTTCACACAAGTGAAGCCTGGGAGAGTGCTGTGCTCATCTTGGCCACCTTTAACACCTAGCCTAGATCCTGGCAACCGTTGAGGATTTGCTAAATGTTGGTTGATATGATTCATGCATTGTTTTTGGTTTTGAGTTTATTTATTTATTTTGAGAGAGTACACGGGAGGGGCAGAGAGAGAGGGAGAGAGGGAATCCCAAGCAAGCTCTGCACCATCAGTGCAGAGCCCAAGGTGGGGCTCGAACTCATGAACCGTGAGATAATGACCTGAGCCACCCAGACACCCCTGTTTTTTGTTTTAAAGGAAAGGTGGAGGGTGGGGAGGGCACCAGAGGAAGGCATTTTTAGGATGAGTATCCTCGTCCCCTGAACCAGAACTGGAGTCAAAGTCCTTGACGCGGGTGTGATGAGTTCAAGCACAGGTGAAGCCACAGGGGGACTATTCCTATCGCTAGCTTGAAACCCAAATTCAATACATCCTCCTTGTCCCTCCCCTTCTCCTGTCATGTCCATCCACCCAGCCCAGGGGTCCCTCTTAGCAAGAGCCACAAGCATTCGCCTCAAGAGGGCTGAAGATTCAGGGCAAGCCTTGCCACGTGCCCAATGAGCGTGCAGGGCATCGAGGCCACAGCAGGCCCGGGCCAGAGGTCAGGGCCAGAGACACCAGGCCTCCTTCCCCTTTGTATCTGTCAGAACTGGGCTTGCGGCCGACACACCGGAATCGTTTTAGGATGAATGGACACAGAGGTAGTCTTCGACCTGCTCGAATGAAAAGCAGGTGGAGAGCAAGGGACAGTCCAGGGGAGGAAATGGTGCAGGCGGCACAGAGGGACAGGCGTTGAGGCCGCTGGTGAACCTGTTCTACTCACTGCCACGGCTCTGACTCCAGACCCTCGTGCTCCGGTCACCCAGATTCTCGGCCACCACGGACTTGCGGACCTCACTCTCCCCCTTTGTTCAGGACTCTGCCCCAGTGTCACCTCTCCAGCCTGTGTGATGCCAGCCGGCCCCGCTCACCTCCTGGCTTACTTCTCGCTGCCGCATAGCTCACCCGGGACAAGTTGATACTTGTTCGTCTCCCCGCTAGAAGGCAAGCCCCACCAGGGCGGGGCCTCTGATTGGTCCCCGCACCCGCACAGCGCCTAGCACACAGGCTGCGACAGCCCGAGGGCGGGCGGGCAAGGGCGGATGCGGCGAGGCCCCTCCCCCGAAGGTCACCCGGGTGCACACACTTGGAGAGGCGAGAGTGATGGGCACGTGGGTACCCCGCCCCACACACCCCTCTCGCCGGAGGGGACGCGGCACAAAATTATAACCGATGTGGAAATGGAGGCTGGCGCAGGTCTCTAGACGGCAATTTGGTGATCGCTGTCAGAATCAATGGACCCGGACGCACGCACCGCGACAGGGATACGCGGCTTTCGCTTCGCTACCACTACAGTAAAACTACCGTGCACCCACAGGGGGACGGGTTAAATAATTACAAGACACAGGCACAGTGGGACAGTCTGAAGCACACAGCTGTCCCTCCCCTTCTTAAGCCAGTGTCTGCTTCTGGAGCTTTCTTGCCTCCCGGAGCTGCAGAGCCCCAAGGGGGAGGCAGGGGAGCCTTCCGCCCAGCCGGTGCCCGGTGGACCTTTGTGGGGGGCACACAGGGAAGGGCCTCCCTCAGTTACAGGACCCAGGAGGCTAGAGTGAAGACCAGGAAACAGGTTCTGGAAAAAGCCGGTGGAAGTGATTCACCTTGTAGCAGGTGTACCTAAGGCATGTGGTCCACACCCAACCCAGCTGCTCTGGAGGGGTGGGGGTGGGGGGATGTTGGTTCGAGGCCCGGGAGGGTCCTGTGGCTGTCTGGAATGGGATCAGCATGGGGATGTGGGCCTAGCCCCACTTATCTGCAGGGGACATAGGGACTCATATACATCAGGAGAGCTCTGTAAGGTTTGCTGGGGTTTCTTTCTGAAGGTACTTTGTTCCCTCACAGGTTTTCTGTAGCGCTTATTGGGAAACGATCCTTCAAACAAACATTGTTGCTAGAAATCACAAGAAAGGTGGGGGGCAATCTGGTGAGAAGGGAACTCTTTGAGATGGAGTGCGTGCTGGCAGCTGGGTGGTGAAAGTGGGGGAGGGGGGCAGAACTGGCAGCTCGTGGGAAGAACAAGGTATGCTCTGGAAGCGTCTAGAACGCGGGGTGACGCACAGTAGGCGCTCAGTAGTGCTAGTTGTGTGTGTCACGTTGAAATGACCCTGGGAGCATGTTCTGTCCTGAGATTAGCCTCTTAGGGGTTCTAGGGACAAGTGAGGTACCTTTTTTAAAAAATAAAAAAAAAATGTGTATTTAGTTTTGAGAGAAAGAAAGAGAGAGACAGAGAGAGCGAGAGCAGGGGAGGGGCAGAGAGAGAGGGAGACCCAGAATCCAAAGCAGGTTCCAGGCTCTGAGCTGTCAGCACAGAGCCCGACGCGGTCTTGAACTCATGAACCTCAAGATCATGACCTGAGCCAAAGTCAGACGCTTAACCGACTGAGCCACCCAGGCACCCCAGGATGAGTAAGGTAACTTGATGGGAAGTACTAGTAAGCGTAAGGGCTGACAAGTACTAGATGTTCTGAAATGTGATTGTCCCTCCGTGTGGCTGTCTGAACGGCTGACAGAACCGCGTGGAAAGTTCTGGCCTGCCCTCTGCTCCCAGATGACAGTTGAGAACTCCAAAGCGGGGTCTGTGTCTTTCTTTCCTGCATCTTTGTGACTGGACTACTCCCTTCCAATCCCTCCTCCCCTCTTCGTGCCCAGACTACCCCCCACACCCTCCCCCTTGCCTGGCTGTGTCCCTGGTGGCCTTGGCTCCTGGCTAGCCGGGCAGGGAACAGACTTAGGGAATGGGGGCGGGTAGCGGGGGACTCTGGAGGGTGAGGGTAGCCCCCCTGGGCCCTCAGGCGGAGCTACAGGCGGGTTCTCAACCCCAGAGCCTCTCCTTCAACCTTATCTTCCACTTGCTTGTTTGGGAAAGTCTGTGCGAAGCCAACAATCACATCGTGTGATAGGCCCTCTTGCAAGCGGCTTGCTGGGTTTGCTCAGGGAAGTGGGGGAGGACCGGGGTTGGTCATCACACTTTTCCTTCACAGTTGCAGGGTGCGAGGATACGAAGGGAATCCGCAGGGAGGCTGCAGACCGCTTCCTATTCTCCCTGCAAATGCTGTTCTGGCCTCTCGTTACCAGCTTTTGAGAGCAGAGTCTCAGAACCCTAGTGCCGAAGGGGCTTTGGACGGCGTCCCTCCCAACCTCCCCAGAAGTCACACTCCGCTGCTCTGTGCGGTATGACAAGAGGCTGGCCTCCTCAACCAGGAGCCCTTGACACAAGTCCACAGGGGCTCCCCGCCGGGACGCCCTTCACTGTCCCTCTTAGAGGCTCTCATGCCTCTGGGTGATCTGTGGTTCCCCAAGAATCTGTCCCTACCTGTCGTTTGCAGGCAGCGGTCCAGGTGCAGGATCTTTCCACTCTTTTCCATCTTGGCCAAACTTACCTGTTCTGTGTTCCATGTCTTCAGGACTCTGCTTTTTCCCCAGCGACAGCTAGTGTTTGGATAAACAAATCTGCTGGAGTGTTGAGGAGGTCAGTGAGCGCTCTTGTTTACGTATGCTCTATTTGGCACCTTCTGGAGACAATGCTTTTTTTTTTTTTAAGTCCCAGAGGAGTCTCAAGAAGCTGTGGCCATCCGAACAGGTACCTGTCCACCCATGTTCACAACAGGTGAGAGGCAGAAGCAACTTGGGGGCCCGTGGAGGGATGGATGGATGAACTACTGCGGTCCATCCGTATGCAATGGAATGTTCTTCAGCCTTAACATGGAAGGAAATGCTGACCCGCGCTGCAACGTGGATGAACCTCGAGGACACTACGCCGAGCGGAAAAGAACAGTCACAAAAGGACAAATCCTGTCTGATTCCACTTCTCGAGTCAGAAGAGTCAGATTCGTAGAGACAGAAAGTAGAACAGCGGGGTCGGGGCGGGCACGAGCGGGGACTGGGGAGCCGGTGTTTTGTGGGGACGGTGTTGCAGGTCGGGAAGGAAGACAAAACGTTCTAGAGGTGGACGGTGGCGATGTTGCACAACAGTGTGAAGGTGCCTAACGCCGCTTAGTTGTACGCTTGAAGACGGCCAGAGTGATCGATGTTGTATTATGCAAACTTGATCACAATAACAAAATGGTTAAAATAAGTAGAGGCAGGGGCGGGCACTCTTTGGGTGGGCAGGCCATTCTCAGCCCAGGCAGGACTCTCCGGGAGAAAAGCTGCACCGATGGAGGAGGCAGGCTTGCCCCACGGGGGTGGGGAGTGGGGGTGGGCGGGTGGAAGGCCCTGGAGTGGGTGGGGAGGGGCAGCGCTCTCATCAAAGTCTCTGGCGTAGAAAGGGGTGTGGGCGGGCTGGGGCAGGCAAGCCACCCGCGCCCTCGAACAGCGAAATGTGTTTCTTGGATGAGAATCCAAGGCAATTGTGCGAGCCCACACAGTGTTTGTTCGGAAGCTAATGCATTCCTGTCCTATTGTCTCCGCCGGAGACTTGTGGGCACACCCATCATATCCTCCCTGGGTTGGGGGAAGAGGCCAAGGTGCTTGCAGTCAGCCTGTGGGAGGCCCAACAGCAACCAGGGAGAAAGGCACCCTGGTGGGAGCATCCTGGAGTCCCCTGGGGAAGGTCCACAGGGCGTGCAGGGATGTAACCCCGGTTGCTTGGGATGCCACGCTGTGGGGAGAGAAACCGTGCTGATGGGAGGGGCTGTAGGGCTGCCTTCCTTGGCGGGAGGGAAGTGAGTGCTGTAGATGGCGAATTCTTGCCTTTCCACAGAGGAGTGAATGCCAACTTGAGGCAGGCTGACCAGCCCGCCCTGACCACCCCGGCTCACCAACAGCCCGGGGTTTCAACCTTGTAGAACAAACCCACGAGGTCTGGTGCAGCCATAGCAAAAGCACAGCTCAGACCCTGCCGGCAGGGGCCTCTCTCCCTCGGGGGTCGGGGGTCTCGGAGGGCGTGGGGGGAGTGGGCACCACAGAGCAGAGCCACGGTTTCGGAGAGCAGGCGATTGGCTGGTTTTCTGGAGAACACATTCATCGAGCCCGGATGGGCTGGCTGGGTCTACAGAAGGGCTAGGGATGTGGTGGGATAGGCTGCAAGTGTGGAAGACGTGGCAGGAAGGCGAGAGAGAAGAAAGAGTCAAGAGTGGCAGGGAGAGGTCCGCGGTGGCCATGGAAGCCATGTGCCAGGCACAAACACTGACGGTGGAGAGAGGGGGGAGGCGGGAGAGTGAGACGGAGCCAGAGGAGATGGCCGGGACACGTGGTGACCGGGCTGGGGAGCTGCACGTGGCCACCTGCCTCTAGGAGCACCCTAGGGTAGAGCCCCTCTATCCTGCGTCTCTGCACCTGCACCTACGGCCAGGTCTAGAGGACAGCACGGGGGCTGATGGTCATGATAATGACCCTGAGTCATCACAGAGATGGTCTATGATGTCTGGGTCTCCTCAGGGAGGCAGAAAAGGAGATAATCTATCCGAAAAAGGCTGTCATCAAAATTGTACAGCAGCCTCCGAGTCAGAAGACCTGCCCCTCGCTAAGAGTAACCCCGGGCATGTCACTTTATCGCCCTGCACCTCAGTTTCCTCACCTGAGAAGAGGGATAATACCTGCCTCGAATTGTTTTGAGAGTCAAGTGAGATAACAATGTCTGTGAAAGAGCTTTGAAAAGTGCAAAGCTTGATCCAAATGTAAGGTGTGATTATTGTTATTAAATCTGTTTCTCTGTCAACACGGATCTTCCCCGAAGCTCTTGGCACACTCTGTGTACTGTCCCATTTACCCTCGTGACACTCTTGTGGAGACAGGGAAAGGCCATGGCATTATTATCTCTACCTAATAGACAAACTGAGGCATAGTGGGTGAAGTGGCTTGCACAAACTAGAGAGACAGCAAGTCTGAGAGCTAGAGGATGCTCAAAAGTCCTGGGTCAGCATCCTCTGTCTTGGAGAATTATTTTAATTCCTCTCACCTTTGCTAATTCTCATTTTGCTGGTTGGAGCTCAGAATTCTTAATTTTATTGTCTGGTGACAATAATCAACCTGGGCCTTCACAAAATTGAATTGGTTTTACATATTCTTTGTTTGCATCGGCCATCACCTACCCACCCATCCACACAGCCACTTACTCGGCCACCAATCCATTAGTGCATCTATCCACCCAAGTATGCAATCCTCCATCCACCAACAATCAATTTATCCATCCATCCTCCTATCTACCCACATATCATGTATCCAACCTTCCATCCTTCCTTCCTTCCATCCATCCAACCATCCATCCATCCATTCTTTCATCCATCTATATACCCACTCACCTACTTACCCTTCCTTCCTCACCTACTTATCCATCACCCATCCTCCCTCCCTCCCTCCCTCCCTCCCTTCCTTCCTTCCATCTTTCTATCCATCTAGTCATCTTTTCAACCACATTCATGGAACACCTACCTTGTGCTAAACATCGTGTAACTACAGGGGCAACAAGAAGAATAAGACTGGGAGCTCATAGTCTAGTAGGGGGAAATTGAGAGACTGTGCTAGGTATGTGGGATTGAAGCACGGGATGGAGTGGTGGTGATGGAGAACATGCATGTGGTGTAAGAAGCAGCATATGGCAGATGCACAAAAGCAAAAAACCAAACAAACAAAAAACAAAAAAACAACAACCCCAAAAAACAACACCCATGAACTAGCAGAGTGCACTGGTGAATAACAAGTATCTCAAGATGCTAAAATATATAGTGTTGGCGGAGAGAGAGAACCTGATGACAAAAGAGGCAAGGGCCACATCCTATAGGGCTCTAGAGGCCATGCTACTGCATTTGGGTCTTATCCTAAGGGACTGGAGAGCCACTGGGAGATTTTAAACTAGAGAGTACATTTTGGAAGGATCCTTTCTTGCACAGCGTGGTGAACAGACCAGAGCTGGCAGAGTGGTGGGGTACTGCAGGCAAGGGGACAGTAAGGAGGCTGCTGTGAGAAAATACGGTACCTTGAATTGAGGCGGGAAAAAATGGGAGGACACGTGTTTAGGAGGCAAGAAGTGAGGGTGAGGAAAAGGACGATATAGAAGATGGATCGTCCCCAGGTTTGGGGCTTGGCCACCTGGATAAATGCGGGTGTCACCAATGATCGTAGGAAGGCATGACGAGTTGGTTTGGGGGGATATGAAGGAGTTCGGCGTTAGAAATATTGAGTCCATGGTCCTTGGGGCTGATCAGGGAAGATAACTCATGGGAGACTGGCTATCCGAGATCATCGGTGCCAGGTCAAGGCTGCAGGTGCTTGTGAGAAGGTCCAGGTGAGAAGAGAAGAGGGTAAGGGCTCCAAACCTGGAGAGAGAGCCACATCTAAAGAGTGGTGGAGGGGGCGCCTGGGTGGCGCAGTCAGTTAAGCGTCCGACTTCAGCCAGGTCACGATCTCGCGGTCTGTGAGTTCGAGCCCCGCGTCGGGCTCTGGGCTGATGGCTCGGAGCCTGGAGCCTGCTTCCGATTCTGTGTCTCCCTCTCTCCCTGCCCCTCCCCCGTTCGTGCTCTGTCTCTCTCTGTCCCCAAAATAAATAAACGTTGAAAAAAAAATTTAAAAAAAGAGTGGTGGAGGAAGAGGAACCCCTGAAGGAGCACGAGGACAGTCAGAGAGCCAAGAGGAATAGAAGAAGGCGATGCCACGGAAGCCAGGAGAATTCTAAGAAGTACAAGGTCAGCCGTGTCAAATGCTCAAGAGAGGTCATGTAAGATGAACAAAGACCAGGGAGCCTTGGACCTGGTGATTAGGAGGGGACGGGTGACCTTTGCCATGATGACTTCAGAGCAGGGGTAGGGACAGGTGGAGGCCCGGGTCACATGGGGCTGAAGAGGAGAGGGAGGTCGGGAGGTGGAAGATAGCGAGGGGACCCATTTTTTTCTTTTCCTTTGTGGGTTTCTGCTTTTCTCTGTCTCTCTCTCTTTTTCTCCTCTTCCTTCCTCCCTCCCTCCCTCCTCCCCCTCTCTCTTCTCTTTCTTTTTGAACTTGCCTACGGAAGAGAAAAGGGGTAGAACCCCCATGCCAGGGCAGGGGAGGGGGTTGTTACAGCGGGAGAGGTGGAGGTGAGAGGGTAGAAGGCAGGAAAAAAAGGGAAAATCAGAGGAGAGGAGGACCGTGTGCAGAGATGAGCCTTAAAGAAGCAAAGTGGTACCGTTGCAGATCCGCTGACGTGGAAGGCAGGGGTGAGGGTGGCTGCAGACACAGGCACACGGATGTGTAAGGGCTCACGCTGCCCAGCCTGTCAGGGTGGCTACGAAATCAGTGTTGTTCCATGTTCCTCACTTACTATCAGCGCTCTGTGCCGGCCTGCATTTCAGCCATCCCCAGGAGAGGGGGATTTGCCCCAAATATCACCATTCCACTTGCCTAATAAGGAGCCCTGTATGGCGGCTATGGTCAGATGTCAAGGAAATTCATGGTTCTGTCCTGGACTTCGGTCCAAGCTTATGCCCTGTGGTCTGGCTGTCAGCCCTCCTAGCTGAGGCGGGCAGGCGGGCAGGCACCCTCACTGCGGACCAGGCGCCCTGGAGGGAATAATTAGCCTCCTTCCTGCAGAGTTTGCAAACCGCCTTGTACAAAGTGGCCACAGTAAATGTCACATATGTCACATGGGGGAATGCTTCATCCCACGGCTGGCCCCAGGGGGCCGGAAACGTAATCTGGGGCTCAGAGCAGACACTGAATCCTTCAGACACCGGAGCCAGAGGATGGGGCCACGGCTCCAGTGGGTCCTCCTGGGAGCCAAGCCCTGGCCAGTGGCCTGCACAGGAGGGGAGTTCTGCTCACAGCGTCCCTGCAGCCATAAGTTCCCAGGACCCTAGGTCAGGGTTGGAAACCACAGGGATGTTGGCCATGACTGCTGTCAACACCTCCCAGCTTCTTCTTCAGTGCCCTTCCTTTCCCTTCTATAAGCCTTGCCTGTCCCCTCTGTGGCTCATTTTGCGTTCACTTCCCGGGCATCGTGGATCTCTCCTAAAGGATGAACGGAGAATGCCTGAGGCAGCTCTGAGGTTTTACCTTTCCAGAAGGTGTCTCCTGAGGACTGACCAATACCTTCTGGGTCCTCGATCATCCCCCGGCTTACGTTTTTTGAATGCTTGCTCTACACGGGAAGCTCTGCACCGTGTGTATGTTTCAAGACCCACTTTATCCTTTCTCCAGTTTATCTGCGTTAGACACCCACAGTAGTATCTTCATTTATAGCTGCAGAAACTGAGGCACGTAGAGTGGGGTGACTTCCCGCCAGTAATGGAAAACCAGGGTTTGACCCCAGGTCTCATCTGCCCCCGTAGCCAAATGATATAACCATTGCTTGGCCAGCAAGTCCCACATAAATAAGGCTGGTGGTGGTGGTGGTGGGGGGGGTGGTCAGTGAAAAGTGGAGGGACCATGCACCGCCCTCTTCCTGGGATGGTTCTGGTTTTCACTTGCCATCCCGAAGTAATTAGTAATAGTGTCCCCTTTGCTCACTAAAGGCCCCTGACTTGCGTGGTACCTTATACAGTCACCTAGACAAGAGAAAGGGTATTGAGGGGTTGGGGGCCCCCCCAGATTATCAGCTGATCTCTAGCCTATTCCATTTCCCTTCCTCGTGCTCAGCGCCCCTCTTTATAAAGTGAGTGCCTGAGTGCTCCTGCCCATCTGAGGGGTTCTGCTGGGGGGTGGGGAGAGGGGCTGTGAAGGTGACAAAGCATCCTACTCCTAGTGACGTGGTTGTCATTGCAGGGGATCATGACTCCTCCTGCAGGGCCTCACCTGAACCTGCCAGCATTAACCGCTCCCCAAGGACGCAGACGGGAACAAGATGCAATGATGATAATGGACGCCCTGTCCATCGCTCTCTGCTGGAGCGTCGGGGCCTTGGGGAGGGCAGTTGGAGGACAGGCAGATGGAAAAGCAGTTATTCTGCAAGCTTCCCCAGGGGAACTTGGCCAAGAATGCCTGGCCTGGAGGCACTGGGTGTTGGGTGGCACCTGGGACCTTCACCCCTTCATGGTACGCTACAGACACCCCTCTGAAGGAAAGACTGCAGTTTGTGTCTGACTCAGCATGAAACGGTTCCCTGAGACAGGAGGAGGGGTTTGGGCTGGCTGGGGGCCAGGCCTGGGGCTCTGGGCGGTGGGCAGATGCCCCTCATGGGCTGGTCTCTGCACCCATAGATTACTCTCCTGGTGACCGCCGGGCTGGGACCCCGGGCAGGCACAAGGAGAAGTCAGGGCACAATGCCATCTGCTCTTAGCTGGGCCTCTCCCAGCCCCTGGCCCCTGGCCCCTCACCACCCCCCCCCAACCTCCACCCACCTGAGGCCTGGACTTGACCTTGCTGGCTTCGTGGGGGGAGGGTGTGATAAGCGTCTTGGTGGAGGGAACTAGCTGCCTGCAAAGGCATTTTCCGCTCTCTAAAGTAAACAATCAAACAGGAAATTAATCGAGAAACCCACATCAACGGAAGGTTCAGGTTGTGATTTTCACAGCCCCAGAGCCAGGAAATTCAAAGTTATAGTTCCCATAGCAACTGGCCTGTAGACTCTGCCACTAGCGCTGGGCTGGAACGAGACCCCGAGGGGTCAACGAGGCCAGCCCCCTGCCTCTAGGAAGCACCGCCCAGCGTCAAGTCTGAATGTGGACTGCTCTTCGGAGGTGGGCCATGAAGCCTGGGAAGGAGTTCAGAGTTGCAAGGCCATGGTTCCACTTGAGCTCTCACAGCAACAGGCCTTGTAAACTGTGCAATGAGCTGACATCTCAGGGCTTCGTTCTTCTATATTCCCATATTCCAACGATTATTCCTATAATCTCGGAAGTGAGAGGAATACTCAGGCCTGTAAGACACTCAAGGGAGTACCATGTGTGCTTGTTCTCTCATTCCTTGTTCTCTTCTGCCCCATAACGGCCCTCCACCTTCAACCCAATCACCCCTGAACCTTGTGATTGCCTTTTGCACCGCCCCCACCCCCACCCCCCCCACCGCCGGCCCATCACTGTTTTCCCTCCAAGTAGCATCTCAATCAATTGCCAGTTCCAAGAACTTTCAGAGCAGACACCAAGGTGGCTCCATTTAGTGGGCGCTGTTCTCCTCAACCTGCCCCCCTCCCTTTCTGGACCAAATATATAATATTCTAATATTAGGGCAATGCATACCTACCGCTTCCCTGACTGATAGCCAGGTGGATTACATGGAACCAGAGGCAAGCCCTCCCCCTTCAAGTATGTGGGGGCCAAGGAGCGGGGTTGTGTATCTTGGGTGGGGTTTTCTTTTGTGTGTGACTAGTGAGGAGTCCCCGCCTGGCAGGAAAGGAGATAAGGGCGTTGGAGCTCAACGGAGAAGGAAACAGTCTGGAATCCTTCCCCAAGAGTCGCCCTGCCTTCCCACCCGAGATGACCACCAGTGGCCGGCTGGTCTTATCCGTGTGGTTCTGCAGCCCAGTCCCGGGGACCCTTGTGACCACATTAGCTGAGGCAGGAGCGCGTGCTCCCTGGGCACCAGGCCTGCGGCAGAGGGTGCCTGGCCCGCCTGCCCGCCCGCCAGCCTGGCCCTGGAGCCAGCGCTGTGAACTGAGCAAAGCAGTGGAAAGACAGAAGTGGCGTCTGCTGGAAAGCAGACAGAGAGCCTCCTTGATTTCCTAACAGGCCTAGCCGCGTGCCAGGGGCTGATGGGCCAGCCCAGAGTGCCCAGCCTCGCTTGCGAAATAGTCCTTTCCTCCTTCCCGGTGGCCGAGCCACTGTCCAGCCACTCGAGTCCCTGAGGCAAGGCCTCTCCTCATCCCTACCGCCTTCCTGCCTTCCCCCGTGTTTCAACACAGAATACGGTGGGCAGGTCGGGGAAGACAGGACTCCTCCTGGGGGTGCGAGATCTCTCCTTTCCTAGATCAAGACATTTAATCAGGAAGAAGGGTGGTGGGGAGGTGACTGGTTTCTCTGCTGGTTTCTGCAGTCCCAGAGGGAAACTTGCGGAGGGCTCTGTCACAGACGGTGACACTCCAGCTTCAGCGGAAAGGGGTCCCCACTGCAGAGCCCAGCAGCTGCTGTAGCTCTGCCCGCCCCCACCAACTGTTTGGGCACACGGTTCTCTGAAGGGCCTCGCCAGCCCACCTTCCCACAAGCCCGGGAAGGAGCTGCTTATAAGGTTCTCCACGGTGTGGCAGGTCAACCAGGCGTCCCTCCCGCCAATGTCAGACTTTACAGGGTATGTGAATGGGGGAGGGCACAGGTAACCAGCCAGGGGGCCTCGAGGACCTGGAGAAAGGGCACACCAGCCCCTTACCCTGCTGAGGAGCATGGGATTCTGAAGAAACCCTCGCTCAACACACGTCTTCTCCAGCGTGATCATCTTGGCAGGCTGTATTTAAGAATATGTGCCTGCTGGAGGCCGGTTCCCAGACAGAGGGTGCCAGTCTTCCGGGGTGGGGGCGGGGGGGAGGAGTCTGAAGCCGTAGCCCAGAAGCTGGGCCGGAGGTCCGTCCCTGGGTGAGGAGGCTTAGCTGGTTCCACGGTGGGTTTGGGTGCAAGGCAGTAACCAAGCACCAACTGGGCAGGGACAGCTGGGCCTGGGACAAGCTTAAGCAGAGAATAATAGGCCTGTGCTAAAGGCATAATTAGCATTTGTACTCCGTGTGGCAGCCACCCCACAGAGGGACAGACAGGCCTGGGCTGAGAAAAGGGCCTGGGGCTGCCTGGGGACGGCAGAAAGGATTCACTAAGTACTCTCTGCCAAGTCTAAGGTTGGAGATAAGAGCATTTAATTGGAACCTGGAAGTTTGTTTGGCTTTGGAGCCTTACCCTTAGCAGAATAGAAACTGTCATACTGGGGCAACCCTATTTCTAAACTCTATTTCTAAATCTTTTTGGAGGAGTGCGCCTGCCGGCCAATAGTATTATTATTATTATTATTATTATTATTTTTAATATGAAATTTATTGTCAAATTGGTTTTTATACAACATCCAGGGCTCCTCCCACCAGGTGCCCTCCTCCATGCCCATCCCCCACCCTCCCCCCCCCCCCCCCCCATCAACCCTCAGTTTATTCTCAGTTTTGCCAATAGTATTATGCATGCATTCTCACCGGGTCACCTGAGGGGTTTGGGAGGGGATAAAGTGTTTAGCCTGGGGTGGGGGGTGGTGGTGGAGTGGCTCAGGCCCTGGCTGCTGGCCACTTCCACCCCTGGGGCCCTACCGCCTTCTCCTCCCTTTCACAGACCTCCAGACCAGCCAAAGCCATCTGTTCACAGGCTTCTGAACACGTCTTGTCCTTATCTGTGAGGACGACGAGGAGCAAACCCCACCCTGACTCCATTTACTGTCTCCTGAGACAAGACCTTCCTCCTCCCAGCTTTCCCTGACCTCCTCCCCTAATCTCTATAACCAGAAGCTTCTCGGTTCACAGCCTGGGGGCAACTGTTTGGTTCTAGCTAGTTCTAGGTCTAGTCTAGGGTCTACCTAGACTAGTTTTGACTCACACAGGACCTTGTGTCCAGCTGGCCCTCTCAGAAGAAATGCAGACTGGATTTGAAGGAACGCCTGTGCTGGCTGGGGTAAAGCCACTCAGAAGGGCCCCTCTGTTTCCTGGGATGCAGCCACCCAGACACATAACCGGCCCAGAGCACGGCAGGTCCTGTACCTCCTCCAGGGAGCCTCAAGGGACAGCAACCACTTTTGCATTCATTCATTCATTCATTCATGCAACAAGGAGGCATGAATCATTTCCTCGTGGATTTACTAGTGTAGTTGGGAGGACAGACATGGCTCAAGCAGATCAGTGATGGGAACCAAGGCTGGAAGGTGAGGCTGCCTGGGTTCGAATCCAGACTCAGCCCCCCACTAATCATGTTGCACCATTCGCTTCTCTGTGTCTCAGTTTCCTCATCTGGAAACTGGGCTAGGATTAAGTGCGGTCACTGAGGACCCGTGTTTAGAATAGTAGCTGGCGCACACGAAGAGCAGCTTCACCAGTGGCAGCCTCTCTTACTGAGGGGGCTGCGTGTGGCACAGAACCGAGGGTGCCGTGGGGGTGGGTGGTAGGAAGGACCGTCCTCACCTGGGTGGGGAGAGGAGCCCAGGGGAGATCTCCTCGGGAGAGAGCTTTGCGGTGACCCCGTAAGGTCAAGCTAGGGAAAGAGTGGGGTCAGGAGAGGGATGGGGAAGAACATTCCAAACAGTGAGAAAGATCACCCTCAAGAAACCTGTGAGCCTGGAGTACGGAGAGACGGGGGTGAGCCCAGTTAGAAGGCTGGTGGGCTAATTCAGGCGAAAGGGGACCTTGGCCTCGTGAGCTGTGGCCAGGCAGAAACATGGTAGCCAGAGCTGAGATCCGGGTAAGAGCTGCTGCCCACAGATCCTGCCAACTAGTGGGGAGGAGGGTGGTGGTATCTTCTCTGGCAGCAGGAGATGTAGATCTAGTCTGTACAGGTCAAGTTTGGGGGCTGCTGCTGCCGTGGGAATCTGCCTGTGACCAACATGGGCTTTGGGACTTGCACCTGGGGCCCCATTCCTGGCTCACCACGAGCTACGGTCGCCTGTCCTCTGGTAAATCCCAAAGCACATCGACTTCTCCAGGTTCTGGTTAAGAGAACACCAAAGGAAGTTGTGGAGAAGACCTTGCAGGTGAACACAGGCCAAAAGCAAAGGCTCCTACACGAAAAGTTTGGGAAATACCTCCACCTGGCACGTAAAAATGACACGAAATTCAAATTTCAGCGTCGATCAATACGGTTTTGTTGGAACACAACCCTCTCATTGGTTTACACGTCCCCGACAGCTGCTTTCTTGCTACGCTGGGCTGGCGGAGCTGAGGGCTGAGCCGGGCTCTGAATTTCGCAACAAGGTGATTTCAACAAGGACCGTACTGTTGGCTTGAAGGGGCAGAAGCAATCCAGACAGACAGCATGTAGAGAGACAATTCTTTGGAAAACTCTGGCTCTGTAGGGAAGAGAGATATGGAGTGGTTCCCGGAGGGGAATGCGGGGTCAAGGGAAGGCTCTCCTTCCTCAGGTGGGTTCGGTGGGCTGCAGAGAAGAAGGAAACCCTCAAGAGAGTGGGAAGCATGGGATGTGGGAGACAGAAAAGAAACCGGTAGGAGGGAAGCCTACAGGAGAGAGGGGATGGGACGGGCAGTGCTCCGGAACCACGGGTGTGCTGAGCAGGGCCGCCGCCCTGGTGGACAGGCTATCCAAAGTAGGCCAGACCAAGGCAGGGCCACCATTGCCGTGAAGAGGCCGGAGACGGCCTGTGGGTGCCGTGAGATAAAGAAAGAAAGCAAAAGTTCCGCAGGCCAATTTAGATAGCAGTTTGGGTCAAAAAGAAAGATACTTAAATCTGGCCTTCAGATCATGTTCACATCATACCCCGCTATTTGTGTTTGTGTACAAATCGCTCGCTCTTCAAGCCATACGCTTATGTCACTCCAGAGTTACGTGGAAAAATCCCCAACGGGCTGATTTTATATCGTATTTCTACTTTTCTCAGCGGAACATTTTTGTGAGAGAACTTCTGGTTGAAGCATCACACGTGCAAAAAGGCACAACACATCCTAAGTACGCGGTTAGATGAACTTTCGCACGGGGAATACGCCTGTGCTTCCGATGGCCCCAGCGACAGCTAGAGCCTGGGTCATACCCCACGGGCTGCTTGTGCCCTTCTTTTCACCGCCCCTCCCCTAGGGTCACCGCAATCCTGCTTATTACCACAGCTTAGTGTTTTAACTCCCGTGCCCCCGGCATTTAAATTTGAAGCAAACATACTGTTCCTGCAGGCAGTTCCTGTGCAGCCCTTGCTCGCCCGGTGGTCACTCTGAGACCTCCACCCATTCTTGGTTTCCCTACTCTGGGTTTTTGTTCAGAGGATATCATCTGATTCTGGAACTGGTTAGACAGCTAGGCTAGGCCCAGGTTTCAGGGCCGAGGAAATGGAAGTTTGGGTTGGAATCAGATGATGTCCAGTGTGCCCAAGATCATACCTAAGGAGCAGGGAGCTGATTCTCAAGTCTAGGAATCTGTCACCAGAGTTTGGTGCTGTCTAATGTGTTGTGTTTGCAGACATGGGTCCCTTAGCTTTTCTGGAGCACGGAACTCTCTGAAGGTCTGATGGAAACTTTGGCACCTCTCCCAGGAAAATGCCCATCTACACACGTTCACAGATGTCAGCATCCGATTTCAGTGGGTTCCCAGACCCTGAAGGCCACCCAAGGGCCCCCGATACAAACCTCTGACATGGCCTTACACACGCCAACCTGAATCACCACTGAAAATGTCACCGGAGTATGGGACGGTGAATGTCTCCATAATGTAAGGACAGCAACACAGCCACCGTCTCATGTGTCGTCAGGAGGATCATATAGCCTTTCTCGGTGCCTGTCAGGCTGTGGCTGGGTAGCTCTGTGGTTAAGGCATGATGCCAGGGTGGCCAATAAAGATACCATAAACGTTTGGTACTATGTGCCAGAAACTTGACAGATGTGATCGCTAATCCTTATGGCAATCCTGCAGAGGTAGAGAGGGCCATTTCTCATTTTGCTGTTGGGGAAACTGACGCTCACGGAGGCTAAGGAACTTCCCTGGTCCTAACTAGTACCGACAGTGTGGGATCTGAAGTCACCGTTAGTCTGACGTCCGAGCCCTTGTTCTTTCACTTTCCCTTTTCACGGAGGGGACTTTTAGCCTCCCTCTTGTCCTGCTATGCCCTGTGGATCCCCAGAGCTGACAAGGTGTCAGGAGGGAACTGACTGACAGCATGGGGATACCTCGGTGCATGCACACTGTCGCTACTCAGGGGAGATGACTCACTGGAGCCCGGCCACTTTGGGACACCAGGGGACACACACTCATTTCCTGTGGCCCGGTGAGAGCCTTGGGCAGTGTGAGCTGGCAGGGTAGATCTCTGGAAGCAGCTAGAGATAGAAAACCAGACAGCTCTGCATCCTGGGATAGAGAAGGCTCTCCCTGGGTTCGTATGACAGAGCTATGGCACCTCTGGGCCTCAGTTTTGTTGTCGGCAAGATGGGGGTGGAGTTCAGACTAGATCAGGGGTACCCAGAGTGTGGATCTCCTACGGTGGCAGCAGCACAGCCTGGGAAAGTGCAAATTCCCTTTGCTGCCGGTGATCCGCAATTTTAATGAGCGTCGAGAACCACAGATCTAGATCAGGGGTCTGTAACACCACAGCCCAGCGGCCAGATCTGGTCCCCAGCACCCTTTTTATGGGGACTGTGAGCTCAGAACGGTTCTTACATTTTTAAATAGCTGGGGGAAAAAAAGCAAACGAATAATAATATTCTTTGACACATAAAAATGTTATAAAATTCAAATTTCAGTGTCCATAAATAAGGTTTTGTTGGAATGCAATCACGCTCATCCATTTGCATACTGTCCCAGCTGCTTTGGCATTAGCAAGGCAGAACTGAGCAGTTTCCACAGAAACTGCTCTCATGGCTTCGCACAGTACAAATCACAGGGATGTGGTTAAACTCGATTTAGCCTCTTGGCCTGCAAAGCTAAAATATTTACTATCTGGCCTTTTATAGAAGTTTGCTAACCTCTGATCTATGGAGAGCGTGAAGGGGACAGAAAGGGTGGGAGGTGGGGAGGAAGGGAAGGGGGCAGGGGGGAAGGGGAGAGGGGAGAGGGGAGGGAAGGAGGGCTAGTCTAAGAGCTGGGATCCCTTCTGGGGGAAAAAAGTGAGCTGTCAGTCAGGTCGACCCGCGGAATCCTTTACACAGTTGCTTTGAGGGTGGTCTGGAAGGCCCCTCTGAACGTTTGCTTGTATGAAGATTCCAAATTTCACTTCTAGAACAGGGGCTCTTAACGAGAAGCCCCCCGAGGAGAGACTTCAGGGATCGTCCGCAAGCTTTAATGTATGTGGGATTTTCTGGGGACAGAGGGTTCACTGGGGGGTCAGTTATCTCCTCGACCTCTACGAAACCCAGAACTGCTGCTGCTTCCCCCCCGCCCCCCTTTGGGGGCATCCATTTTTCTCTTCCGAGCTCTTCTTTCAAAATGTGAAAGTCCCTGGAACCTTACACACATATCCCTCCTACCTAGGAAAGGGGGAGGTTACCTGATGGCACCAGGCCGGCCTCAGGAAAGTCCTGGGTGTCTGAGGAGGGGTGGAGGGAGGGGGCAGACACGCTGAGGTGGGGGAGGCATCTAGAGGCCTTGGTAATCAGGAAAGCCCCTCTCAACTTCCCACCCTCTAGAACCCATTCCTCCCCGTCAGCAAGAGGCCAAAAAGGCTTGTGGCCCAGCGGGGATCCTGGTAGCCACCCCCGAGGGTGGGTACCTCCAGTCCCCAGAGCCCACAAGGCCTCCCGCCTGGGGCATTACCCGAGCAAGTCTCAACTCTGGCCCTGGGATTCCAGGTATTTTCCCAGCCAGCCCCACCTCATCTAATTGCTTTCCAGTCAGCTAATCCTTGGCCCACGCCCTCAGCTCCAGCCAGGCAAACCACCTCAGTGTGGCCAGCAGTAGCTTCTGAGACTTCCCATGGCCCGTGTCCAAGCCTGGGGCAGCCGCTCGACTCCCCTTGCCCAAACCACATCCTCCTTGCTGTTCTCCACACCTCAAACTCTTCTCTGACTAACATTTCCAAACCAAGCAGAGCGTGGTCCAGTCCAGACCAAAAGCAACGGGCTACTTCGTTCCCTACTGTCCCTCCCTCCTCCCGCCCGCCACCCCCCCCCCCCACCCCAAGGCCCCGGGACTGGCCATATCCAGTCTGTTGGGGAAGAACAATTAGCAAAAAGTGGAGTTATACCTACTGTTCAATTCCCAGAGCTAATTGTTTTAAGCAGGGCTTCGGCCTTAATTATGGGATAATTAGTTAGTGAATGTGTGTTTGCATTTCCACAAGTGTGTTTGCATTTCCTAAGTCTGGCTTTTAACCCTGGGAAACCAGATTCAGCAAATACTTTTATGTTCCAATACCTCTGAGTAAGGGACAAGGTCTTAATTACAGAAATGGAAGTCTTGAGAACAGTGTAATCAAAAGGGCAATGCGATGCAAGAATGAGCTAATTGTGTCTTCCACGTACTGGGCCATTGTGAGAAGGAGCTGGTAGCTGCCTGCCCTCCCAGGGCTGACCCCCCCCTCCCCCACCCCGGGGATTCTGCTTGTAGCCTTGTCTCACAGTCAGCTGCCCCTGCCACCCCCCTGCCCTTGAGTCCCCTGCTCTATGCTTTTTTTTTCCCCCCCTCTCTTACCCTGTCAAAAGGATTGCTTCTGCAGATCCTACCAGGGAGCCCCAGCCAACCACCCAACGCTAGCACCCTGGCTGGTCGATTTAGGTTTTAGCTCCCAACGTTTTCCTTTGCTTCTGAGTGCTCAGAGGGAGAGGCGAGAAAAAAATACCCTGAGACTCGAGGGGCATCTAGATTGTTTAGGAATCCAGAATGGTTCCCCAAAGCCTGAGGATTCTAGAAGCTAGCCCCCAGACCTGTGCTGTCCCCTACAGTAGCTACCAGTCACATGCCGTCTTGAAATGTGCCTCCTCCGAACTGAGAGGTGCTTTAAGTGTAAAGCACGCAGTGGATTTCAGACTTAGTACAAACAAGAAAAATGTATTAAAAAAAAAAAATCTCATTGATACTTTTTAATATTGATTAGATGTTGAAGCAGCCATTCTTTGGATATACTGGATAACATAAAAGATATTAATTTCACCAGTTGCTTGCTTTACTTATTTATTTAAAAAAAATTTTTTTTAATGTTTATTTATTTTTGAGACAGAGAGAGAGCATGAACGGGGGAGGGTCAGAGAGAGGGAGACACAGAATCTGAAACAGGCTCCAGGCTCTGAGCTGTCAGCACAGAGCCCGGCGCGGGGCTCGAACTCACGGACTGCGAGATCATGACCTGAGCCGAAGTCAGTCGCCCAACCGACTGAGCCACCCAGGCGCCCCCCCCCCCCCCCCCCGCCCCGTGTTGCTTGCTTTAAAATGCAGTTACTAGCAAACGTGCAAGGGCACAGTGGCTCACATTATATCGTACTGGACGTGTCGCTGCCTAGTTGCGATTGTGTTGGGACTGTTTAGGGCTAAGTAAGGCTGCCATTGTCCTCGACATCTGTGACTGAGGGTGTCCTTCCCACCCCCCACATGCTGTGTTCTCATCTTCTTCCCGACCCTCACCGAAGTCTCCTGAGCCCTGCGCATCCATCCTCCTTACTCCTTTTCCTCCCCAAGGGGGAGGCGGGGGACGGAGGCCCTGCTACTCTGCCTGCACCCCCCCCCATATCCCCCGTGCCCATAGGTGCTCACTCAATGCCCCTCCATCACCCTTTCCCCACGACTATCGATCCGTGAAGCCGAGCTACGAGCCCACCCTGACTTCTCAGGATTGTGGCTCGTGGGATTCTGACCTGGGACACACTAATTCAATCTCACATGAGGCCTGGCAGACTGAAGTCGAGAAACGACCACTTAATTAGAGCAGAGCAAAGCGTAGGGACAGAATGCAGGCAGCTTCACCGGCTGACAGTAGTTTCTGCCCATTCGCTCATATTGTAAGCACAGCTTGCTTCCTCTGAGTCTGATTTGGGGCGAGCGTTTCTCTTCCTCTCCCACTCTGACCTCCTCTCCAGGAACGGCTACCAGCCAGCCCCACGCTGCCGGCTCACCTTGCCTCTTCAAGGCTTCTGGATTTGTTTCCCCTGAGAGATCTGTCCAGATTAACTCTAGAAGGGTTATCTGGACAGAAGGTAATCTGTCTCCTGCTTTGCTCAGTCTAGACATTCTATTTCATTAATTTATTCAACGAGTATCGACCGAGCACCTACTCGGTGCTGGGCACTGTTCTAGTCCCTGGGGATACAGCTGTGAAGAGAACAGACACATTCCTTGCCTTTAGAAAGCTTCCATTTCCATGCTAGTCGGGGAGAGAGAAAACAGATTCACACAGAAAACTCTAAGGTGGAGCCAGATCCTGGTAAAGGCTATGGAGAAGAAGAAAGCAGGCTGCAGGGGTGTGAGGGTGGTGAGCGAGGGTCTACCCAGGACTGACCAGCTGAGACCTGGAAGGGTGCCGGGAAGAAGGGCATTCTCCCAGAAGGAAAGGCAAGGGCAAAGGCCCTGAGACTTATTTTACTGTGTTCCTTCACAGTTTTGCTTATTAAGAAGCACTTCATTTATATGATACAAATATGCTGCTGACTGATCCCATTATTTCATGTCTTTTGTTTTTCATGTCTTTATTTTGTGTGACCTCCCACAGGGAAGGGAGGAAGTCCACTCGTAACTAGCAAATCTACTAAACCCCATTTAATCTGCATCCCAACAAGGAACCAAGGACCCGAGACTATACCATGCACGAATTTGTCTGGCTCTGAAGTCCACCTCCTTCCCCAGCACCCTTCTTTGCCAGTTACAAGTAAGGGGAACCCTGGAGGTTTCTTCTTTTAGGGCCTGGCCCAGGCCACCTGTAAGCTGCTACTGATCATTGCTGGCGGCCGTGATAATGGAGCCACCAAGGGATTCTAGAAAAGAGAAAAAAGGTGGTTCCTAACAGCATCTGGCCCAGATGTACAAGTGCTGCTCACACATTATTTACATCTGAGGTGGGGACAGCAGCCAGTGGGGTATCATCAGATGGGCCTGAGAGCTGGAGCACGTTAAGGAAGATCGGCGTGGGTCCTAGGGGGAGTTGCATGTGATCTGTGCACCAGCTCCCAGGACTGGGTGCTTCCCTTTTCCCCTTCTCTCTAGCAGACAGCAGTTCTGCGAGGGGAGGGACCACGTCATATTCATGCCCCAGCTCAAGCAGCCAGCCCAGCACTTCGCGCTCCTATTGCCTGGTACAGGGTACCTGGAATGAAGTCTGGGTAGGGCTGGGCTGTGCAAACCATGGGGAGACACTGGAGCGGGGCAGCGGGTGGGGGCGGCGGCGGGCATCCAGGAGGCCAGGATTCAAGGGGCCACTTACCTGGAAGTCGCCACTGGGGGTGGGAGGGGAGGGTGGGAGGAAGGCATCTTACTTAAAAAAAAAAAACAAAACAACAACAAACAAAAAAACAAAGGCCAGAGGATTTAAAAATGTAGACAGAGGCACGTGGATAGGTGCAGATGCGTGCGTATCCTGTACACACAACTCCAGCCAGAAACAATGTATCCTCCCTCCACGGTCCACTCGCCAGTTTAGAAACAGTGCGCACCCCCGCCCCTCCCCACCAAGGCCTTCAGCCCCTCCAGGTCCCCGCCTGCCTCCTGTGCGCCTCTGCAGAAAGCAGGGGCCTCTTGAAGTTCAGACATTAATTACTGAGTTAGAATATTTTTCAGAATTACAGGCATGGCCCCAGGAGATAAGAGGGAGGAGGAGGTGAGCGCGGCGGGGCGGGGCCGCGGAGGCGGGTCTGGAGGCGGGGGCGGCCGCGGGGAGCGGCCCCGCTCCCCAGCCCGCAAGGCCAGGCGCCCCCTGCAGGCGGCGCGGAGAGCGGGAGTGGGGGTTCAGCCCCGCGGCCCAGGGCTGGCCCGAGGGGGCGTCCGCGGGAGGGGAGGCGTCTTACCTCCCTACCCGAGGCCTTAAACGTGGAATTCCTGCTAGAAAAACGGTCACGTTAATTAAAACTGTTTTCGGCGAAGAGGAGATAAGACCAAATCCGTCCCCTTGTGTAATTAGGAGGTTTGGTGGCGCTGACTCCCTGGGAGGGAACCGGAAGGGCTGGCAGCGATTCAACGTCGCCCTTCAAGGATGCCGAAGATCTGATGTTTATTAAAAACGGCTCCCACCTTATATGTGTAAGGCTAGCCCGTTCTAAGAGAGGAGCTGTATATTTTGGAGAAAATACCCAAAGCTTGCAACACCACCACCTTCCCAAAGGGAATTGAAGAGATGTCTTCCTGAAGCCACGCTGAGATGGGTTTGGAAGTCTCTTGAGTTTTTAGACCGTTTAAAAACGGTTCTGGCGTGGAGACTGGTTTCCCTTTGGAAACCAGTGTCTGGTGGAAGCTGGTATTTTTATAACTCCAGGCTCTCTATCAGATCCTGTGTTACCATGGTTGCTAAGGGGAACACTGGCTTCAAATTTCACATTTCAGTTTGCAGAGCCTGGCTAAGGAAGTAGAACAGTTCGAGGGTGGGGGCTGGGGAGGGGTCTGGGAGTGGTGGTAGGGAGGGGGGAGACTGGGTTTTATCTCGCTGGGGGCCAGGATCCCCAGCTTCAGGGGAGGCATGCCAGCCTGTGGGTATGTGGTGGGGGCTTGGAGCAGGTCAGGGGCATCACACCAGGAGTGCCTTGGCCGCCAACTGGAGGGGGGGGGGGCAACAGCTTTGGAGGGGACAAAACTGTGGGAGTTATTTCGGCAGAGGTTACAGGAATGGTTGCTTAAGCTGGGGTATTCATAGCAGCAGCTGTTGGACCTGGAGGAGCTCTGCAGCTAAACCAGTGCCCAGGGGCTGTGTACCTGCCCCAGGAAGGCTACATTCTCAGAGGAACATTCCAGGCAGGGTCTGTGCCTAAGATTAGGGCTGGAATAAACTGTTCACGCAGGAGGGTTCTCCTGAATTTTCAAGCTTCCTTCCAGCCTGTCACTTCGTGCTTAGTCTTTTTGATCGAGGGTTACAGCAAGAAATTAAAGACGCAAGGGGTTGAGGATTGTTCTTTGCTGAGGTGCCCTCGCCAGATCTCCCGGTCTGGTCTGCGTCTGGGCTCCCACCGTCCTGCGTCCCACCTCACCTCATTTTGAGCACTGCATTGTGCACAGAGTTACCCTTGAGGCCCTCTGGCTAGGAAGAGCCCAGGTTTATTTGACTTTGCTATTTCAGCTTATTTCTATCCGCACATGTGTGTAGGAGACCTTTCAGTTCAATAAGGAAGGAGCGTTTTTCTCAGCGTTTTTTGAATGAGCAAATAAACTCTCTTTTGTGCCTCCCATAGTGTTGCTCTCTGGCTTCAAAACTTTTGGAGGTTTTCAGTATCCTCTGGCGTGTCCCGGGAGCCAGCGCGGGCCCAGGACTCACCCATCAGACCCATCTTTACCGCGCTGACACAGACGGGCCGCATTTATTCTGGCCCCCGTGCCTCTGTTCACTTTTCTTCCTGGGGGCCTCTCTCCTTTCTCGCCAATACCTGTCCGAAAGCCCTGGCTTCCCCTCCCCTTCGCCCCCAGCAGCTGCCCACACCTCTAAGGTCCCCCCCCTGCCCTTGAATTTGCGCAACACTTGCATCCGTGTTCATGGCTGCTTCATTTCTGTGGATTCGGTCACCGAGCGGGTCGTCAGCCCTTTGGAGGAGGATCACTTCACAACTTATACTCCCTCCTTCCAGTACCACTAGGAAACTCTGCAGTGCAGAAGAGAAAAGTAGCATCGTCTCAAACCGAATCACCCCTTCCCGAAGGAGCGGAGAGTCCCGAGCAAAACGTACTTGGGGTTACAGAACTAGGCGAGACCTAACTTACCCGCAGGTACCAACGAGAGACTGAAATGGTTTACAAGCAACCCAGAAGAGGTCACGAGGCATTCATACAACCACCTGGCAAAGAACGTGTCCGGAGAACACGTGTAGGCCGCCCTGTGTAGACACGCATTGCCCCGGATGTTACAGGAGGAATAACTCAGGGCGGGGCGGGGACATGGCGGCAAGTGAACCCGGCCTTGAAGGTGGGCAAGATGTCAGGCAGGAGGAGGAGGGAGATGGGGCTCCGGGAGGAGAAATGCAAGGGTGGAGCTGTGGTGGGGACAGCGGCTGGAGCCTCAGAGGGCTCATGTGAGGCTCTCCAGGAAAGGGGGGCTGTGTTCGATTGTGGGGGGGCCCGGGTGCCCAGTTAGGAGACTTGGACAGTGCGTTCCGGGGCGGTCTGTGATGTGATACTTCTCTGGAGCAATGCTGGGAACACGGTTTGCTTTCAACAGTGGTACACGACAGTGCAGCTCACCAAGGGGCTGTCGTGCATTACTTGCTTTTGTTTGACGCCTTAAACCTGCAGGGTGGGTGTTAGTCCCATATTCCCATGTTACAGATAGAAAGTTGAGGTTTGGAAACATTAAAGAATTAGGTGAGGGGCACCTGGGTGGCTCAGTTAGTTGAGCGCCGTCTCCGGCTCAGGTCATGCTCTCACGGTTCATGAGTTCGAGCCCCGCGTCGGGTTCTGTGCTGACAGGATCTTGGTGTCTCCCTCCCTCTCTCCTCCTCCCCCACTCGTGCATGTGCTCTCTCTCTCTCTCTCTCTCTCTCTCTCTCAAAAATAAAATAAACATAAAACAAATTAAAGAATTAGGTGAAAGCCCCACAGGCTAGGAATGGCAGGGCTGGGATTCAAACTCAGGTCTCTCTGGCTCTTCTGGCGGCGCTCTTCCCACAGTGCTCTCTGGCTGCCAATGGCTGCTCACTAACTGCACCTAAGATGCAGCGACTGGTGTCTCTTAACCTTGGCTGCACGCTGGAATCACATAGAGGGATGAAATCTTTTTTTTTTTTTTTCCCCTCTCAAACCTCATCCCCAGGAAGTTTGATTTACTTGGCTGAAGTGGGGTTGGAGGGGCGGTCTGAAAAATTTGTAAGTTTTTAAAAGCTCCCCAAGGTGCAGCAGGGTCAAGAGTCCCGGGTCGCATGGAGAATAATTTCAGATCTCCGCTCCCCTTAGGGTCCATCGGTTTCCTGGGCACAGTGGACCTTGGCCTCTTCTGGCCATACTGGGCCCTGCCCCGGCCCCAGCTGGGTAGCTGAATGAGGCCCCATCTCCTGCTCTTGGGAAGGGAGGAACAGTCCCACTGGAAAGGTACCTCCGAAGAATGTTCTGCTCGACTCTCTTAGCCCTGTGAAATAGCAGAGGATCTCCACCCACACCCACTTCATCTCAGCCTTTTCCGAGGTCAGATTTCCCCTGGAGCCAAAACAATGTGAGCAATTGAATGCACGCTCACGCAGAAAGTTGAAAAAGTGGCTCTCTCATTGTTGCATGGGGCAATTTCATTTCCTGAGAAGCTGGACTTGCTGCCCTCTGTGTTCTCCTCCCCAGCCTGTGCCTGCCGGCCCCTTCCAGGAGCCCAACCGGTTGCATCCTTGAGGGTGGGGTGTGTGCCCGTCGGAGACACCCCTCAGAGGCACCTGCCCCCTCCCTGCCCTTCCTCTGGAAAAGGCAGGGAGGGGCGGATGGGGTTTCTGGGGCCTGGAGGGAAGGAGAGCAAGGGAGCCAACCATAGGGAGGGGGTCAGAGGGAGGTGCAGAGGGATGAGAGATTCCTGGCACAGGGCAACCCCCTCCCTTTCTCCTTTCCTCCACTCCTGACCTCTGGCTATGGCTGCCAGACTCAGAAGAGCGCAGGAGGCTGGGAGTCACGGGTAGAGACGGGCTGGGGGATCGGAATGGAGACAGAAAGGCCAAGAGGGAGTGGGCAGAAGCAGGCCCCTAGTACATGGGGAAAGTTTGCTCAAAGGAAACAGAAGTAAGGGGTTAAAAGCCACCCCAGCATTCCCTGCCAGAGGAATTTTTGATGAAGCTTTTGAAGCAAGGTGCCCAGGGAGAAGCCTTCAATGGTATCTTGGAACAGTTTGACAAGATCACCATTGGGTCATAGAGGCGACAGCAGAGTGGAGCGAGCCAAGAGTGTTGTAGGGTCAGGAAAAAGGTGTGAGGAGAGGACCCTCCCTGCCCCCCCCCCCCGCCCCCAACCAATTAAATGGTTGGCACGTTGGCTCCAGCTGAGATGGGAGATGACGACACCCTTAGCTCAGGCCACAAACACTAATTATACCCTCCTGTGTGGGGCCCTGGCAGTCACAGTTTGGCTGAGGGCCTCAGCAGGATGAAGGGGTCCTTAGAACGCTCCTGGAAAACAGCTTGAGGGATGCCTTACCGTTTCTTTGGGCCTTCTTTGATTTCATTCATTAACATTTTTCAGTTTTCAGTGGGTAAGTCTTTCACTTCCTTAGTTAAGTTTATTCCCAAGTATGTTACTCTTTCTCATGCTACTGTAAACTGAACTGTTTTCCTCATTTCCTTTTCAGGTAGTTTGTTATCATAGTGTCGAGAAATGCAGTTGATTTTTGTATATTGATTTTGTGCCTGGCAACTTTACTGAGTTCATTTATTAGTGTTAACCTTTTTTAAATTTTTTGGTAGAGTCTTTAGGGTTTTCTTTTTTCTTTCTTTCTTCTTCTTCTTTTTTTTTTTTTTTTTTAGAATCTTTAGGTTTTTCTATATACAAGATCGTGCTATCTGCACATGGAGACAATTTTGCTTCTTCTTTTCAATTTGGATGCTGTCTATTTCTTTTTTCTTGCCTAGTTGCTGTGGCTAGGACTTCTAATACTATGTTAAGCAGGAGCGTTAAGAGTGGACACCCTTGTCTTGTTCCTGATCTTGGCGTGGAAGATGTAATATTGTTAAAATGTCCAGACCACCCAAAGTGACCTACATATTCAATACAATCCCTGTCAAAATCACAGTCGCCTTTTTTAAAGTAATAGAACAGACAATTCTACAATTCATATAGAACCACAAAAGATTCACATAGCCAAAACAGTCTTGATACAGTTTGAAAACGAACGTGTCAGGAAGCACTACACATCCAAATTTCAGAATATGTTCCAAAGCTATGGTAATTAAAACATACGTATAGACCAATGGGGCAGAACTGAGAGTCCAGAAATAAATCCATGCATATGTGGTCGACTGACCTTCCGCAAAGTACCAGGAACACACAATGGGGAAAGGATAGTCTCTTCAACAAATGGTGCTGGGAAAACTGGATATCCACATGCCAAAGAATGAAATTGGACTCTTATACCACACACACACAAAAATAACTTCAAATGTATTAAAACTTCAGACCTGAAACTGTAACTTGTCAAAGAAACCATAGGGGAAAAGCTTCATGACATTGGTCTTGGCAGTGATTTCATGGATAGGACATTAGAAGCACAAAAGCAAAAACAGACAACTGGAACTACATCAAATGAAAAAGTTTCTGCGCAGAAACGCACGCACGCACACACACACACACACCACACACACAACAGTGAAAAGCAACTTACAGAATAGGAGAAAATATTTGCAAACCACATATCTGAATGGGTTAATTTTCAAAATATATAATATATAATACCTGGATTGAAAAAAATGAGCTTGAATGGACATTTTTCCAAAGAAGACATACAAATGGCCAACAGGCATATGAAAAGGTGCTCAATGTCACTAATTAGCAGGGAAATGCAAATCAACACTGCTTCACATCAGTGAGGAGGGCTATTATTACTATTAAAAAAAAAAGACAAGTGTTAGAGAAATAGCTATTCTGAAAGACAGTTAAACAAGAAGCTAAAAATAGAACGACCATATTATCCGCAATCCCACTCTGAGTATTGATCTAAAAGAACTGAAATCAAGATCTCGAAGAGACATTCGCACTCCTGTGCTCACTGCGGTAGCCAAGATGTCGGAACGACCTACATGTCCATTAACAGATGAGCAGATTTAAGAATGTGGTATACCCATACAATGGAATACAGTTGAGCCTTGAACGCAGGGGTTAGTGGCACTAACCCCCTGTGCAATCGAAAATCCACATATAATTTTTGACACCCCCAAACTTAACTAATAGACTACTGTCGACCAGAAGCCTTACGATAACCTAAACAGTCAATTAATGCATATTTTGTATGTTATAGGCATTATACACTGTATTCGTACGATAAAGTAAGCCGGAAGAGAGAAACTATTACTAAGAAAATCCTAAGAAAGAGAAAATACATGTACAGAGCTGTACTGTAAAAACTCTGGATGTAAGTGGACCCCCAGCGTCCAAACCCACGTTGTTCAAGAGTCCACTGTACTATTCCACTTTATAAAAGAAGGAAATTCGGCAGTATGGGACAGCCTGGATGAACCCGGAAGACATTATGCTAAGTGAAACAAGCCAGTCACAAAAGGACAAATACTGCATATTTCTACTTGCACAGGGTATTTAAAATAGTCAAACTTGTAGAAGCAAAGAATAGAACGGTGGAAGCCAGAGGCTGGGAGCAGAAGGGAGTGTGAGCAGCTAATCACCACGCACGAAATTTCTGTTATGCCAGACGGATAGATTCTAGAGATCTGCTGCGTGGCATTGTACCTAGAGGTTAACAATAACTGTAATGTATACTCGAGAATCTGTTCAGAGGGTAGGCTACATATTAAGTGTTCTTATGACAATACCATTTCATTAACATTAAAAACATTTAAAAAAGAGGGGCACCTGGCCGGCTCAGTCGGTAGAGCATGTGACTCTTGATCTTGGGGTTTTAAGTGTGAGCCCCACGCTGGGTGTAGAGATTACTTTAAAAAAAATGTTAAAAAACAAATAAAAAAAGAGCTCACGAAGCAAACGTGAGCAGTAAACAGGAGGGCAAGGAGGTTCCTGCACCTTCCAGGCACCAATTATACTTTTCAATCACTTTGAAAACCACCTTGGCACAGCCATTTGCACTTAGACAATGAAAAGTGCTCACTGAACATGATTCTTCTCCATCCCTCAAAGAGAGATCTGATCGGCGCACGTTATTTATGGCAAAAGCGGAATCAATTCCACGATGGCCTATTTGGCTTCCGCTGTGTAGCAGGCGCTGGGCTAGGGACCGAGGAAAGAGAAAGGTGCTTCATGAGGCAGGAGCAGAATGTCAAGAGCAGAGAGAGACTCCAGCAGTCAGGCCTGGATTCCGAAGCAGACTCTGCTGTGGGGCCCGGAGCAAGCTGCCTGACCTCTCTGTTCTCTAGCAACCGGGGATGATAATCTTCAGAGTTAAAAGAGAAAAGAATGCATCATGTGCTTGGGACCAATGCCTTTCACTGTGCTGTTATCATGACTAATACTAAATTGCTAAATAAATTAAATACTAAATTACCCAATACTAAAAGACTAACTAAGGCACCAAGGAAAGGCTGGAGCCTCAAGGATGGAGTGCAATGCCTCGTTCTTGGGAGCTGTCCCTGTCCCCAGCTCTGCTGGGGGTGGGGGTGGGGACTTCCCAGAAGACGGGACTTGGGCTGGGCCTGGGAAAAGGTGTTATGGCCACGAAGAGAGAGACTCCAGGGATGGAGTCCAAGGTCTCAAGCTTGAGTAACTGAGAGAACAGTTAATTCAACTAGGTCAGAGTGTGCAAGGAAAGGCCCAGGGACTCCCTCCAGGGCAGGGTGCCTCTCAGAGCCCTCGGTGGCCTCCAGTCTGAAGGGGCTTTGGGGCCAAGCGCACACTCAATCTTAAAGGGGCCTGGGGGTCAGTGAGCCCCGGGTCCAGCGAAGGTGGCCTCTGTGAGCTGAGGACCCCCAAGGTTGTGGTAGGGCTGTGATGATTTTCTTCCTCTTAGGTTTGGGCTAAATGAGACTTTTCACACCAAGATGGCCCACGGGTCTGTGTTTTATTCAGAAGCTAGAGGAAAGGGGAGGAGGAGAAGCCACGGAGGTGTGCAGAAGCAGGGGAGACAATGGGTGGCCCATGACTGTAAGAAAAGGCAACCGGGTGAGTTCTGGGGCTGCTGCCTGGCTGCGAGGGGGCAGGAAGTAAGGGTCTGGGCCCACACCAGGACCTGGACTGTGCAGGAAGGCCCTGGGGAAGAGCTCTGGCCACATCTTGTTGGAGGGGCTTGAGGCATGACCTGGATGTGTCTAGTGGGCAGCCGGCAATGTGGGCCTGGGGTGGTTCTGGGAATTGGGAGGACCCAGGGTAGGGGTGGGCCCAGTAGATTTGGGGTCGGCCATCTGCATGGCCTCAGGGGAATACCCTAAGCTCTTCCATGGAGAGAGAGGCAGCAGCAGTGGCTTTGGCTTCTAGAAACTTCTTAGAGCTGGCCCAACCTGCTTTGGGAAGGTCAGTCAGGCCTAGGTATGAGTGTGTGTGTGTGACAGATAAGGTAGGGGAGGCAGCAACAGATTCTGCGAATTCAAGTGTCTATCTCCAGGGAGCTGGCAAAGGCACAGGGCCCCCCTTCATGCCCCCATCTTTTCTTAAGGCCCTGTTTTAGGGAAGCTAAGTTCTCTATTTATTGGAAAGAGCCCTAGATTGGTTGGTGAGAAGCTCCAGGCCAGCTCTGGCATTGACTGGTTCTGTGTCCCTCTGGGCAGGGCTCTCAGCCTCTGTGTCCCTTTAAGATTGGGCATGTGCCCAGTCCTAAGTCAGCCTGGAGGACACCCAGCTCTCTGAAAGCCACCGTGCCTAAGAACAAGTCCCTTGGGCATTTCCTTCCACACCCTGACCTACTTGTCCTGGTGCTCTTAGCACCCACTCCACACCGTGTCTTTCTCCCTAAACCCCTTCAGGGCCAGCAGCATGATCCCGCTCTACAGGTCAGGAGCCAAGGCTCAGGGAAGGTGAGCTCTCTCCTGAGATGGAACGGCCGAAAAGCGGCAGAGGCAGGATTTGAGCCCCGGCCTGGTGCTCTTGAACCACCTCACCGTGGGCCCCGAGCAGACAGCTTGGAGCACGGGGCTCCGGTTTCTTCTTTTCACAAAACGGTGAAAGCCACAGATGAACTATTTACTCTTCAAGTTTACCGTGAGCGTGGCAGGCACCTTTGGGTTTGTGACACTGTCCTGAAAGGTTTCATGTACCCAACAAGCGTGCATTAGGGGAAGCTCTTCGGTTTCTGCGCACATCTCCTGGCACCTTCCGGATCTCACACCCGAAAGTTCGCGCTACCTCAGGCGGTGTTAGAAGCGTCCTGGCAGCCAGGGCCGGCGCTCGGCTGTAGCCCTGCCTCCTGCTGCTCGGGGAAGCAGGTGATGGCAACACCAGGAGGTGCCCAGATCACGCAGAGGGAACGTGTCGGGGCAATCCAGGTCACTGCCCTCGAACAGCACTGCTCCCTGCCTGGAGCTGGGCTGCCAGGGGCACAGGGCAACTCAGGCAGGGGTGGGAGGACCCCAAGAGGCCATCCTGCTTCCAAGAGGGCCGCCTTCCAGCCACCCCCGAGGGATGGCAAATGCAAAGCTATGGCCTCTCGTGGTGCTGCGTTCAAGTTTGCGATGCTTTGAGAACGACACACGGTTGGAAGAGGCCGTTTTCTGATTCTGAGAAAGAACTCTGAAACCAGGCGCGTTCGTTAAGAAGTATGTCTGGCTACGAGACTGACGGGTTTCCAAGGTGCCCGGGAGAGGTCCGCGTGCTCTGCTCTAGCCAGCATCTGCACCGCCTGGGGCGAGCACCCTGCTCCCTAGAAGTGGATGCTTCCAAGACATTCACAAATACCCCTTCCCTTCTCTTACACTGCTCTATTATCTTCTTCCTTTCAAAAACACAAAAAATGTCCCTTGACGCCACCCCTCCCCTGTAGGTGACAGGTTCCTCTTTCCCTGTTGCCTTTCACAGAAACTTCTCCAAAGACTTGTCCGCACGCACGTCCTCACCTCCACTGACTCCGCAGCGTGGCCTCACGTGGTGTCCGTGCTCGCCCCACTGACACCACGGGCCCCCGACCTCCTTGTTGCTAAACCCCGGCCGCTTCTCTGGCTGGTCGGATTGACCCCCCTCCGCCGCTCCCGAGGCTGCTCCTCCCTAGGTCCCAGGGCCGCTGCTGGGAGTGGGAGGGGGCAGCACATGTGACGAGTTGGCACCAGCTCCCAGTGGGATGATTCTCAGCCCTCCTGGAGCCTCCTCTGACCCGCGCCCTCCTGGCTGGCCTTCCCACCTCCTGGCCACTCCTCCATCTACCCCCACTCCGTGGGTCACCCCATCTGGTCCCCCGCCTGGAGCACCAGGTGCACACTGTCACTTTACACGACGCTCAAGTCCATGTCCCCAGGGATCCCGATGGCTTCCTGATCTCCAGACACTTCTATCTGAGCAACCGCGGGACAGCTCCCTGGTGACTACGAGGTCACCCAAACAGAAGAAAACGACTCTTGGTTTTCATCCCCACTGTGTTTTTCTTCCAGGCCTTCCCATCCCAGAAAATGGCGCCACCAGGCCGATGAACCGGGAGCCCACGCCCCTTCCTCCTTTCCCCGAAATCTCACGTCAGCAGGTCCCGTCGGTTCCAACTCAAAAACATAACTGGAATACAGTCCCCCTCCACACCGTCACGGCTGGGTTCCGAGCCACCACCCTGTCACCAGACAACACCAACGGCCCCGTAAGGCGCTCCCGGCTTCTGTGTTTGTCCCTTCCAATTCTGGCCCCCGGGCGTAACCAGGGTGACCTTCTGCAGTGGTAGGGCAGGCCGCCCCTGACTGGTACCTGGTGGGGCAAGGCCACCCCTGACCTCTTGCTTCTCAAAAGCTTCTCGGCAATTCTTGTTTCTTTTTTTTAGGTGAAATTTAGAAGCAAATAATTCAACGGCAAACCAATCCAGACCAAAGATCTACTCATTCAGTTCATACTTCCTGGAGGCCTCCTCCCTGCAGGCAGCGTTCTAGATTGTGAGGTCTGAGTTAACAATACTTCCCTTTGGACGGCTCTTGCCCTTTATACAAACCGAGTAAATTACAGCCTGGCTTTCGTAAACAGAAGCCCGGGGACTTACGTTTCTCTTTACCAAGCGATTGATCGCGCGGTAAGTGGTACCGGCCCCGTAGCTTTCCCCGGGCATCCGGGTTTTGCTTACAGACATTCCAAGGTGACGTTGTCGGCGCCGGTCGCTTACCTCCCTGAGGCAGGTGTAGATGGGGCAGACGAGCACGCGGAAGGGCTCGCCCGTGCTGCTGCGCATGGTGCCGAACACCTCGCACAGGAAGGTGATGAAGCCAAGCCAGCGCTCCACGTCTTGCTGCTGCAGCTCCTCCCGCACCGTGAAGTCCTTCTGCGGAGGCACAAGAGACCGGGTCAGCCTGGCCAAGGTCAACCCGCTCAGCCGTAGCGCCTACCGGCTAAGGGCTAGTCCGAGGCAACTGGTCAACCCCATGCTTTCAGTGGCTGGAGGGTGACTGCTGGGGACTCCAGAGCCACCCCGACCCGCGTCCACAGCGCCTCTTCCTCAGTTTCCAGATCGGGGGCCCGTCAGCCTTGCCTCGCTGACCCCAATGGCGAGGTGGGGGAGTGAGATGAAGGCGAGATGACACCTCTCCCAGAGTCATCGCCTCGCCCATTCCACCCCCTCTGGTTAACCTCCAAAGCATGCCTGCCACCTGAGGGAGGGTAACCAGAATATTGTCCTGCACGTCAGCCATTAGTGACTGAGGCCCGTCAGGGCTCCGGCACTGGGCTAGAGACAGCTACAGCCCCTGCCTGCCTAGGGTAAGTAGCAAGATTAGAGGCATTCATTTATCTTCCTTAAAAACAGTATCGCCCCATTGTGTGCCAGGCTCCGTTTTAAGGACTAGGAAATGACATGTTCACTCATAACTGTGATACAAGAATTAAGGTATTAAAGCCACTGGGGACAGGGGCGTCATTCTAGATGAAAGGTCTTTGGGAGCTCCGAGGCAGAAGTTATCACTTCCAGTTGGAAATCAAGGCCACGAAAAAGCTAGGATTCCGACAGGGGTGGGGTGCGTCTGGTGGGGAGAAAAACGATGTAGGGGGGGTAACATGGGTGTTTGGGAAACAGGGAGGTATAACCCAGCCTGGGTCCGGCATGGGTGGCATAGAGAGGACAAAACAGGAGGCAGGCCTGAGAAAGAGGGTGGGGCTAGAGTACGGACAATTGAAACCAGCCAAGGAGCTGCATTCTGTGTGACGGTTGGCAGAGGAGGTTTTGGGGTGTGTGCGTCACGAAAGGCCACGGTCATATCTATGCTCCTTACAAGGTTAATATGGCATGGATATGGAGACCAGACGGAGGCCACCGCAAAAGCGCAGGCTGCATGAAACCTGCACTCCCTGGCATTTGTGAGACGAGCCTCTGTGGTAGGTTAGATTATATTCAGAAATATATCTCCCCTGCCCCTTGTCTTTGGGTTCGGCCATATGACTTGCTTTGGCCAACAGGATAAGCAGAAGTGACAGGGCGCCGGTTCTGATCCCAGGCCTTAAATGGCCTGATGTTTACTCTCCCATGCTTCTCTCATTGTCATGGGAAGGCCATCCGGGGGCCGGTCTGATGGTCCCAAAGGGAAGATGAGAGACCCGCGAAGCAGGGCCCCACCCAAGTCTAGACGAGATCAGGTGACCCCCAGCCAACTTGGAGGCACATAAGACAAGACAGTAAGGTGTGCCGTTAGGATTTCTGTGGGTGTCTGTCGAGCCACAATAGCTGTCTGATACAGGATTGGCACATTGTCAAGATAAGGAGTCACAAAGCGATGGATTGCAGGGCTGATGGAAAAGGAAGACTCAAAGGTGATACCAAGATTCTGGATCTGGGTGACTGTGCCACCAAGAGGAACGGACACGGGACGACACACGCTGTAGAACGGGCGGCAGGCTGTTCCCACCGCCCAGTACCCGCCCCCTTGCTCATTTCGGCCGCACATTCTCCTGGCTGCCAGAATCTCACAGAAGACGTGGTTCACGTCTGCGCCTTGTGCGTGACGGAAGTGCCATCTAGAAACCTAAAAGGGCAGACGGGGCCGCAGCCTCCTTGGCTGGCAAATTCGGGCTGGGTGAGAAGATCTCCAAGAGACGTCACTCCGGTTTCTGCTTCTGATGAGCCTGGGTCACGGCTTATAATTTCACAGTTTGATCAGTTTAAAGCGTGTGTGTGTTTCAAACAATAGCAACAGCAGCCATTGCCCGTGCACCAGACACTGAGTCAAGTACCCTGTTCATATTCGATCATCACAATGATCCCATGAGGTAGGTCCTATTATTGCCCCATTTTATAGATGGTGAAACGGAGGTTAGAGAAGTTTGCCCATGGCAGAGCTGGGATTTGAACCCAGATCTGCCCGCTCTGGACAAGCTTTTCTTCCTCTTCCTTTTAATTTTTATTTTAAAAGTTTTCAGTGTTTATTTTTGAGAGAGAGAGAGAGAGAGAGGGAGAGACAGAGGGGGAGGGGCAGAGAGAGAGGGAGATAAAGTCTGAAGCAGGCTCCAGGCTCCGAGTTGTCGGCACAGAGCCCCACGCGGGGCTCGAACGCACAAACGATGAGATCATGACCTGAGCTGAAGTTGGACGCTTAATTGACTGAGCTACCCACATGTCCGTAAATGTTTGTATATTTTTGAGAGAGAGAGAGGGAGAGAGAGTGCAAGTGGGGAAGGGCAGAGAGAGAGAGGGAGAGAGAGAGACGGGGACAGAGGATCCGAAGTGGGCCCTGCACTGAGAGCAGGGAGCCCAGAGGGGCGGCCTGGTGGTGTTTTAGGTACCTGTGAATGAATACATGACTTTGCCCACCACCCTAGGCCTATAAAGGGCCCTGGACTGCTGTCCTAGAAGTCATGAATCTTTAGGTCATTTCATTCTCATTAGCCTGTGTTTGTCCCACTATATCCTTGTGTGGTCAGAGCAGAGGCAGACATTAGTGTTTCAATGTTCGAATGGGAGAGACTAAGGCTCAAAGAGGTTAAAAGACTGGATGGAGGTCACTTAGCATTGGAATCTGAGTAAGAACCTCCGCCCTACCATTGCTCTCGAAATCCTGGCCTGAAGGCTCTCAGCCTTGGTTGCACGCTGGAGTCACCTGGAGGAACCTGGAAGCTACAGATGTTTGGGCTCCGCTGCAGAGAGGTTTGTGTCGTTGGCCATGGTGGGGCCAGGACCCTGGTAATCCGTGAAAGCCTCCAGGTGATTCCGTTGTGCAACCGTGGCTGAGAACCACAACTCCCGGCCTTTATAAAGTGCCGACCTGGGAGTCAAGTCGGGGCCCTCTCTCAGTGCCTGAGTTATCCTTTCCCCATCTCCCAGAAAAATGCCTGTGCAGGTGGACATAGAAGAAGAAATCCCCACGACAACACTGAGAAGGAAGATAACAGTTCACCAACAGACTCCTCACCAGACTCGGGAGGTTGACGCCACTAACTAAAGTGCTGTCATGAAGAAGCTCTTGTTGCCCAGAGCAGCTTAGCCTCCTCCCAGAACACCAAAGTCAAGGGGTAGATGGGCAGGCAGCTTGGCCTTCAGCCCTTCCCCGTCGGCCCCTGGCTGGTAGGCAGTCTGTGGCTGCTTTCGCACCCCGTCCCGCGCACCAGGGCAGCTCCTACCAGCACTGCTCTTGCCCTGGTCACTAGGGATTCAGGGGCCGAAGGCACCCTGTGTCCTCAGAGGCGCGATACTATCAGGCAAAGCGCTCTCAGTCAGGAAAAGGCTTGGGGGCTGTGCATACCAGAAGCCAGAGTTTAAAAAACCGATCACATCTGATCAAAGAACTACAGCTTGACTCAGTTTCCTCCTGGTAATCAGTGGCCCCAAGAGAGGACTCTGTTTGGGGCTGGCAAAATGCACTAGGAATCTGAACACCTGCTAAATACTGGAAATCACACTTGGGGTGTGCACATGAAACCACCCACAGAGAGGAAGACTCGACCGCTGCCACAGCAGACATCGAGAATCCCAAGGATGATCCATACGGCTAACCCCAGAACCAAACTGAGCCTCTGTCATTCAAGGGTAAGGGAAGAGAAAAGCAATCTGCCCTCTATGGGAAAAGCCTGCACCGCAGAACAGGGGCTTGCCACCCTGAAGGCCTAATGGTAATGCATGGCTTTGAAAATGAAAACAAGGTGCCAAGAATAAATAAAGTTAAAAATTCAAGTCCAAAACATGGTGGGCTTTTAGGTCCCGAAGGGCAATAGCATGGGTTCTGTGACAGGTGGAGGGGCGTTCACAAGTAGGGACCACGACTCGCTAAAAGCCCCAAGCAGAGAGGAAGTGTTAAGATGGGAGCCGGCGTTCGGTGGGGAACCGAATGGGAATGAGGAACACAGTGGCAACCTGGGGACGTGAGCCGAAGGCAACAAAGGACGGGATGGGTTCTGCAGAAAAAGTCGTACATAAGACAAACTTGGAAAATAACTAGAAAGCTGAAGATGGATGAAAAGGAAATGAAAAAGGAGAAGACTGAGTGGACGGATGTCTGACCTATGAATTACAGAGGTTTTCAAAAAGGATCCCAGAATAGATGGGATGCAGAGAGCAGAGCGAAACACTTTGAGTTGAAAACCAGAAGTCAAAGAATACACTCTTCCGGTGGAAGGGGCGCCATGGCGTTCCGGAGCCCCACCATTGATACTTAGCAGGAGAATTTTCTTTTTTAATTTCAAGAAAAAGAAAAATTCTAAAAACAGCTTTGATCGGGGCGCGGTGGGGGGGGGCAGGGAACAGCCTTAGGTTTCTTACAAAGGAACAAAAATGTGGTTGGCCTTACACTTCTGTATTTGATGTTAAAACTCAGAGACACCGAGGCAACATCTTCGTTTGTTTGAGGGGGAAAAGAACACACAGAGCGCCGAGCAAAAGCAGGAGAAACGCATCTTACCTAAGTGAATGTTCTTCAAAGTCCTACCTACATGCTTAATAAGGAAGGAAATTCTGACACGTGCTACAACACAGGTGAACCTGGAGGACATTATGCTAACTGAAATATGCAAGCCACAAAATGACAAATACCGTATGATTCCTCCTCCACAGGTAACTGGAGAAGTCGAAATCACAGAAACAGAAAACAGAATGGTGGTTGCTGGTGGCTGGGGAGAGAGGGGACCGGAGAATTGCTTGATGGGTTAGAGTTCCAGTTCCGTAAGATGAAAAAGTTGTGGAGACTGGTTGCACAACAATGTGACCATAGCTAACGTGATGGAATTGCACACATAGAACCGGTCGAGATGGTCAATTTTACTTATGTGGTGTTTTCTGTTGCCGCAGTGAAAAATAATTTAAAAATGCAAAAGCTTTCTTAAGAGCATGCCCGGCCAACAAAATTTAGACTCAGCTTGAGGAAATCAGAGCATAGCAGGCAGGACCAGAAGTGAAAACTGAAACGAGGGAGACAGACTGATGAAGTTAAAATAAGTAATTATAACTTTGGTTGTAAGATAGAATCAAAAGCCGGAAACAGTGAAAGAGAAGCTATTTAATCTTTAAATGAAATCTGAATAAGAATCTTATAGTAGTAGTGATTTAATAATCTAAGATTAAATTACTGAAGACTGATAAATACTGGTAGAAAGGAACAGAAGACTGTAAGGCATACACATTTCATAATTTAGACCAGAAGGATTCACAAGCTATTGTGTTTTCCTTAAGTACGGTAAACATAGAAATAGAAGTTAAACTATGACTTTGCAAATATTAAAAGTAAACACTAGTAACCATTGGCCACACTGAAAACAGGATATATAAAATAAATGGATGGGTAAAAATAATGGTGGGAAAATAAAATGAAAACACTAGTAAAATCAAAGTAGTTTTCAAGATAACAATAGTTAAGTGAAATAAAAAAGGTTATATATATATATATGTATAATTACATTCATAATAGATAACAAGAAAGATTATATACTACATAGCATCGACTCAAATATATAAAACAAAATCTCTTGAAACATAAGAAAAAAAGAAGAACAGTATTTGGAAACGAAACCACTAGTATTCCACGGCTAATGGACAAAATTCAATCACTTAGATGGTTTCAATAATGTAATTAATAAGACTAAAGGGAAACTAGCCTCATGTAAGTTGTGATTCACTACAAATTTCCAAGCACAGAAATTCTATTTGGGCCAAGAATTAAGAGCGATAAAAGAACAGCCAATTACTTGGGTGTTTAAAAATAGTCTCCTAAAGAAAGATGGAATGAAGAGATCATCAAATATATGATAATAGATTAGGAAATAGAGAGTTATAAACACTTGCGGGATGGGGTCAAAGCTATAATGAAAGGTGAGTTCATAGTCTTAACTATTTGGGCTATTAAAAAGAGGAAGCAAATACATCATCCAAACCTATTCTGTCCAGTATGGTAGCCACTCGTGACATAGGACTACTGAGTGCTTGAAATGTGGTCATACAAACTGAGTTGTGCTGTAAGTGTAAAATAGAGAGGAATTGTTAAAGACTTAGTATCAAAGAATGTAAATGTCTCATATTTAAAAAATATCAACTACATGTTGAAATTTTGGATATACTGGGTGAAATATGTTATTAAATTTGAAATTACACATGTGGAGGAGGCTCCTGGATGGCTCAGTCGGTTAAGCTGTCTGACTCTTGACTTTGGCTCAGGTCATGACCTCATGGTTTATGGGATCAAACGCCACGTTGGGCTCTGTGCTGAAGCATGGAGCCTGCTTGGGGTTCTCTCTCTCTCTCTCTCTCTCTCTCTCTGCCCCTCCTCTCCAACCTCTCTCTGTCTCTCTCAAAGTAAATAAGCTTTTATTAACAAGGCTCTAGTAACTAAGGAAATATATGAAAGGACATAATAGAGATAAAGCCCCAAACTAATTAATTAGAAAACAGAGAAAGGAAATTATGTAAAATCAAGATAGAAGAAACAGAAATAAAGCAGAAATACAATCAAAATATTAAAAAAGATATATAGTAGATAAAAATGTAATAAAAGCTATTTACAACACTGTGTTGATGATTTGGGGGAAAATGATAAAACAGGCGATGTTAAAAAAAATAAATATAACCACACTTTACTTAAAAAAAATCAATAAAGGGGTGCCTGGGTGGCGCAGTCGGTTAGGCGTCCGACTTCAGCCAGGTCACGATCTCGCAGTCCGTGAGTTCGAACCCCGCGTCAGGCTCTGGGCTGCTGGCTCAGAGCCTGGAGCCTGTTTCCGATTCTGTGTCTCCCTCTCTCTCTGCCCCTCCCCCGTTCATGCTCTGTCTCTCTCTGTCCCAAAAAGAAATAAACGTTGAAAAAAAATCGATAAAAAAGTCAGAAAAGATAAAAATCATAAAACAAAATGAAAAATTCTGAATTTGGAGGTCTCTAAACTTATGATTTTTATAGGTAAGTTGATTCAAATTTTCAAAAAATTAGATAGCTGCTCTGCTATGTTGACTGATCTAGAACATAAAAAGATAAGTTTTTCCAGTTTCCTATTACCCAAATCTCATGATAGTATATTACAAGCAAGCAAGTCTATGGGCTTATCTCTCCGATGTGAGTTGATGTGAAAGTCCTAAATGAAATGCTAGTAAATAGATCGTTATAACCAAGTAGATTTTATGCCGGAGAGGCAAGGACGATTTAGTATTAGGAAATCTATCAACATAATATATTACATCAATAGGCCTAATTAAAAAATTGCAGCAACGTCCATGACCCTTGGAAGGAGATAAAATGATTTGATGTGGTTACGCGTATGAAAAACCCAGGAGAACCCTCTAATAAAGATTCGAATTAAGAAGACAGTTTAGCCACTAATTAATTAATAAGAGTATTTAGACCCAAAATTAATAAACAAAAATCAACAGCTTTTTAAAATAAGATTAACCAGTGAGATATTTTAGTGCACAAAAGCTCCTTTTTTAAAGCAACAAAAATACTTAACCAACATTATTTAGAAATGTGCAAAATTTCTATGAAGAAAATTGCAAAACCAAACTGAGAGATTCCAGACAGTCTTCCACAAATGAAGAAACACACAATGTTCCTTAATGGGTAGATAGCATTATAAAGATGGTGATTCCCTGTGAAATAATTCACAAGCGTAACTTCGGTTTGTACTCCATATTCCAATGGGAACTCTTTGGAGGGAAAAGGGTTTAAAAAAATAATCCTAATAGTAATTTGAAAGAGTACAGGAGAAAAGCTAAAATCAGAACAATCAAAATTGCAAAGAGTCATACGGTTTTTCACCTATCCTAAAGCTTTAATTCGAAAGGGTGTGGAACTGACAAAAGTAAGAATGGATAGTTAGATCACATAGCCTAGAAACAGATTTGGTATCCATAAGGATTTATCACATGGTCCCCAGAGGACCACAAATCAGTGGCAAAGGGAGCATTAGTCACTCAGGCAACAGTACAGGTACAGCTGTACTGTTGGGAGTTGGGGGGGGGGGGATAATACTTTAGAGTCTCCCTTCACACTGGGCCCTAAAATGAATACCAGATGGAATAAAGAGGTAAACCTTCGAGAAAAAAAAAAAAAAAAAGAAAGAGAGAGACAAACCACATGAATTTGAAGAAAATTAGATCGAGAATAAAATTTCTGGATGGAGAAGGGCTTTCCACATTAACACAACAAAGGAATGCATCAAAATATTACAAACACACTTAGAAGGCAATTAATAGTCTGGGAAAAAAGTCTGTAATAAATGTGACACAGGGCAACAGTCAGTCTATAAACACCTTGATCAAATTTGTAATACAAGTACTAAATCCCTCATGGACGAATGGGAAAAGGCCATTAAAGGATAATTCACATATGAAAACATAAATTGCTGATAAATAAATAGAAACAAATTAATTAAGTCTCAGTAGTAATCAAATTAATGAAAATACCATTTTTTTCTACCTTCTATATTAATAAATTAAAAACCGGTAATTGTCAGTGCTGGTGAGGATGCGGTGAGATAGACATTCATATGCGTGCCGTGTAAATTGGTTATACGTTCCTAAAAAGATCTTAAAATAAGCCTTCAAAGTGTTCTTATTGTTTTTTTTTTTTTTAATTTTTTTCAACGTTTATTTATTTTTGGGACAGAGAGAGACAGAGCATGAATGGGGGAGGGGCAGAGAGAGAAGGAGACACAGAATTGGAAACAGGCTCCAGCCTCTGAGCCATCAGCCCAGAGCCTGACGCGGGGCTCGAACTCACGGGCTGCGAGATCGTGACCTGGCTGAAGTCGGACGCTTAACCGACTGCGCCACCCAGGCGCCCCTCTTATTGTTTGATTTAGTGATTGCACTTGGGGATAATTATCATAAGGCAGTATTAATAGTAACAGGAAAAATAAGCTTAACAAGCACAAAAATTCAACAACCTAAGTATCCAACAATAGGAGAATGATTAAGTAAGCGATAATCCTTGCACCCATTAAAAATTATGTTTATGAGAAGTTTATAACACCACGGGAAAATGGCTATATCACGTTAAGTGAAAAAACCGAAAGCATAATTGCATGTAATTGCATGTAATCGCATCCACAAAATTTTTAAAAACATTTTTATTTATTTTGAGAGAGGGAGAAAGAGAGAGAGTGTGAGTAGGGGGAGGGGCAGAGAGAGAGAGAGGAAGAGAGAGCCGGCTCAGTGCCGTCAGCGTGGAGCCCGATGCTGGGCTCGAACCCACGAACCGTGAAGATCATGACCTGAGCCGAAATCAAGCGTCAGATGCTCAACTGACTGAGCCACCCAGGCGGCCCCGTGAAATTTTCTTTGAAAGGAAAAAGATGAGAAATATCCAAGGTATAACAGTCGTTGTTTCTCAATAGTGGATTTAAGGATGACCTTTGTTTTTTACTTTTTATTACTTCCTGAATGTTTCTATTTTTCTGTGAACATTTTGTTTTATAATCAGAAAAGCAGCTCCTTAGGAAGAAATTGGCAGGTTGTGACCCTTTCCCTTGATTTTTTTTGACGAGGACAGCGGAACTCCTGGAGCGTTCTACAAGCTAGCGTTGACTCTCACTGGAAGGGTGGGGAAATGCGTTGTGAACATGCCCAGCTCAGAGGCCACCGAAACCCAGCTGCGTGTCTTCTCTGGGCACACATGTTGTCGGCTGCCGGCTTTTCCTCTGAAACAAGGAGCTCTTTTCTGCCAACCGAAATCGGCCGTCCCCTGGGTCTCAGCTCTGCCTTCAACATCGGCCTCTTGCATCCAGAACCAGCAAGGGGCCTCAGATTGGTGGCAGCCATTTCAAAGTCTGGTATTTGGCTCCAGGTTCTCATCTGCCTGGCAGGCTCCCTCCCAGCAACCCCTAGTGCCTTTCCCCAAACTTTAAGGCTACCATTTAAGCCCTGTTTCCTGCCTAAAACTATTTATTGACGTACTGCTATTTCCTGCACCGGCCACATCAATAAGCCCTGAAAGCCATTCAGTGTCTCAGGTTTCTCAAGGCATTCTGGGAAATTCTTCCCCGCTCTGGATAACCACATGAACTCTGGCATGATAGAGTCCTGTGGTCAAGCCAAAAACAGCTGCGTACAGGCACAGGGGGGAGACACCCCCGCCCCCAGGCAGCCACGGCACTGGGGAGATGCCGTCCTGAGCGAGGGGAGGGGTAAGGCATAAGGATCACAGTGTATTCGGACACTTCCTGAAGTCCACGGGCGGCCCCACCGCTCCCTGCAAACTCACCATCATTCCCTTCTCCTTCTTTGAAAACAAACGACCCGGGGAAATGTGCCCATGCACACTCTCCACCCCCAGTGACTCCGGTTTGTTTCTGGGCAGAGAGGTGGCTGGGGCTGCCATCTCCCCAGCGGGGAGGAGAAAGTGCACTCTTATTTACTTCTGGCAGGAAGTTTCTTTTTCCTGGAGAGGCTGGGATGAGACGTGGGAGGGACAGGCATTGAGGAGCTGGTGACAGCCAGCGGCAGTGAGTGGGTCTCAGCCCTTCTCCTCGGCCACTGGCTGGAGGGCTCAAAGAGAGTATTTGATGGAATTCTTTATATTGGAAAGACGAAAAGTCATTTTCGACTAGGAGGTGCTCTATTTTTATTCGGCGCAGGCTTTCACTTCCTTCAGGCTTCTGCTTCAGTGTCAGCCACTCAGGGAGGCGCCCCTGCTGCCGACTCCCTCTCTAAAGTAGCAGTCCCCCCAGAGGCAGGGGAATTCCCAAGCCCAGAGCTGGTCCGGAGAGGAAACTAGAGCCTAGCTAGATCAATCTCCCGTGGCCTGAGACAGAGAATCCTGGATGTGCCATTTCCTGTCCTTTTCTGGGGTGGGGCCTCGGGGCTCCACGAGACCCCTCTGCAACCTTATGAAAAGGGATTCAGGGAAATTAAGCCACCTCAGGTTGGTTTCAGTGGCTCTGTACCAGAAGAAGTGATGGCTGTAAAAACAGGCCCACCTTCTGTGATTGAACAGTGGATCCCTGGGCTCCGGGCAGGACGGAATGGCGCTGGGGGCCAGGCATCAGGACACATGGCCGGGCTGGGTCGGTAAGGAGAATGGGCTGGGGCTGGGTGGGCATGCCTCCAGCACAGCGCCAGGGTCAGGGGAGGAGAAGGGAGGAAGGGCTATCTGGTAGGCATCTTTGTCTTGGCCAGGCTTCCTCCGGCAGCCCACACACCCTGCCTCTCAGACACCCACTTGGGGCAGCATCATGGAAGGATCACCCAGGGCTTGGCGTACCTCCGACTGGGTCAGAGAGACCTTCTTGGCTTCAAAGAGTGACGCGTGCGGTGTATCTGGCGCACAGTAGGTGTTTAACAAGTGGCGGAGAGACCTCTTGGTCATCGCATCCTGAGTTCGTTCTGTCCACCAAAGCTGGCCCCGAACCTGGCTGCCCCCCATCCTTCTGGCAGGCTGTGGGTGCAGCCCCGGCCGAGAGGCATGCTCACCAGGCTGCACCCACAGCTGGCCATCACGGCCACACTGTGGCCACGGCTGCTAGTCTTGACTCGGTCTTGTTAGGCGCTGAGGCCTGGCACTGGGGATTCACTCAGTAGTACGTCAGCTCTGGAACAGTGAGACTCTGACCCATAGGTCACTCAGGCTCGGGCCTGAGTCTGCTGTGGCTCCCCATCTTGTCTGGAGGGAGAAGGTGGCCCGGAGGCCAGTGTGAGCACAGGGCTGCAGCCTTTCCCCCCACGACTGGTTGCTTGCCTGGAGTTCTGATATCTGCTGGGCCCTGCACTGCTCCTTGGCTCTGGGCATGTCCTTTCCCACTCCAGGCGGGACTTCTCACTGAGTATCCCTGACTTGCCTGGCCCGCGGACCAGACATCCACCCACATGATGCCAAAGCCCTGGTCACTCTCACTCTCCACTGCTTCACTCTGCTGTGCGCTGTTGGGTAGCGATCTCAGCTGGGAGTGACAGAAACCCTCCCAAACCTGCACACGGCCTCAACTGGCTAACGGGAGGGGTGGGGTCCAAGGACACAGCCGATCCACGGGGCTCACGCAATGATGCCAGAGCTGGCCCTCCCGCTCTTGCCTCTGCCTGTCTTGGTTTTGTGCATATTAACCACGTTCTCTCCTGCCAGGGTCTCCCTTTGCGACGGCAAAGGGCAGAGATGGTGGTCAGTGGGTCCCAATCTCTATCATAATGGCCTGTGAGCGGAAGGCTGACAGACCTCCCTCTGTCCTACTGTCCAAACCACAAATCTCAGGGACAGATTCTGATTGGCCCCGCTTGTCACATGACCATCCCTCAGCCCAATCACTGCGGACGTGGACATGGGGCTCCCTGATCTGCCAGACCCATGTTGCCAATTTCGTAGCTGGGCAGGTGGGGCGCTATGACTGGTCCCCAGACCACAGATAGAGGGAACAGCTCCCCACTGCAAACACAGATTTGGGTCTGGGACCATCACTGTGGCTTTCACACATGCCTGAAACGCTCCAGAGCATCATGTCAAATGCCCTGCCTGTTGGTGGGTACTATAGCCCTTTGAGTCCCACTCAAAAGGATGAAGAGAGAATAACGTTATTGGATGATCTTGAATCTGCTTGAATCAGTGGAAATGAAAATCGTTCCCCCAATCCCAGCCCTCCAATTATTACTAATAAAAAAAAAAAATCACTGGAGACACTCTCCATCACTGATGGTTCATGGACGGCGCTGTGGCTGGGAACAGCCATCAGCCACTTCCAGTTGAATCTAGAACCTTCTGGAGACATTCTCCAAGCCTCCCGGGGTGTGAGCACCTAGAATATCTCTGGCTTGGCAAAATCAGGTCAGGTTGGCTCAGCTCTGCTGATCTGTATGAGGGGGGGCGGGAGCAGCAGCAGCACTGGGGTGCAGTGGGGAGAAGCTGAGAAATCGGGCTGATTCAGTGGGAATTCTGTCTCACACTTAGGCAGGCGTGAAGCCTCATTATCAGGCGAGGGGGAGCCAGCTCCTGCTGTGGCTGTGGCCTTGAAAAGCCCTCAGAAGAGGCTGGAAGTTTTGCTTTCGGCCTGAGGAGGAAGAGAGGGCTGGACTGTTTGACAGACAGGAGTACCGGTGGGGGCGAGCAGAGTGTCATAGGACTCATGGAGCCTCAGAAGACACTCACAGGTACAATTTGCAAGGTACAGGTGAACCGGAGCACCGAAGTCTCCCGGGGCAGCCCTCAGTAACCAGCCAGAAGACGATGTGGGAGGTACCCTGGCTGCCAGCCTGATTTGGGGGCCAGAGGCCCACCATCCATTCACGTGGCACTTTTCTTTTCAGACCACTTCTACAAGTGTTACTTCACACAGCATCTCACACTTCTGAGGCTCGTTGGGCTCGAACCCAGGTCCCTGATTTGGCTTCTGGTGCTCTTCCTTCCCCAGAGGCGTCCTGTCCAAAAAGGCTCACCTGTGGACAGGACAGCTGCCTGCCTCTGCCCTGCCTTTCCCTGCGGGTGCCCCCAGATGAGAGGGCCCAGCCATCAGCTCTGCAGAATTGACATTCCTCTCTGCCTGGCTGCCACCCTGCCCAGAGAGTGGCCGTGGCCTTGGAGGCACATAGGGTCACCAGGGTCTGCCCCGGCATAGGGAGGTCTTACCCATCATGCAGAGCTCTCTGTGGGGAGGGAGGGGGCGTGCACGCTATGGCCTCAGCTCCGGGAGCAAATAAAAGGCCACAAGTCTGCAAAATAAAAACGCCACAAGTCTAGTTTGGGCAAGTTGCTGTGCGGTTATTGGGGCAATCGCTGTCTGTGCCTGATTCCCCATCAGGCGTAGAGTGGAAAGAGACTAAATGACCTGCACTGGGTCAGGAGGATGACAGAGTGATGAAATGGATGTGAAAACCCTAGGGAAAAGGTGAGAACCCTCCCTGCTAAAAAAGAGTTATGATGCCCACATGACACGATTTTACGAACAAGGCATACAGGAGACAAGTACCCTGGCTGGGGTTTTCTGTGTGAGGAAAGTGGGAGCTGGGGCTAGAACCCAGCTTTTCCAGCTTTCGGGGATTTCTAGGGTCTGGTCCTAGAGTTTCTGCCTGGACCAGATGCTCCCACAAAAGTCGGGTCACCTGTGGCAGGCAGAAGTGCTGTCTGGGATCCCACTGCTCGGGGCCAGGCCCGCAGGCTGTGCTCTGGAAACGGTAATGAAACTGAAGACATGCAATCCTGCTTTCAGGGAGCAGCCCCATCACTTCTGAAACTGTCTGGAAGCCCGGCGATAAAAATAGATAATTACACAGGCGTTATTAAACTATTTATAGAATTTGAGAAAACCCCTTGAAATGCTCACGCAAAGATTTGGCCTTTAATGGGGATTCCAGAATGACTCAGCCTGAAGCCCAAATCCACCCTCGACTTTGAACTTTGCCACAGACGAAGTCTTCAAAAGTCACACTAACATTTATGGGGCATTATCCCTCAGGGAAGCTGGGATGGGGTGCACACATCTTTTATCAAGCTGCATCCCGAAGTGTTTATTGGACCACAGTGAAGCAACTACGACTAGGGGTGGGGTTCCTGGAGGGGAGCTGGACTGGAGGAGGACACAAGGTGCAGAGGGCTCACGGAAGGCCACAATTTGCACTCGTGAAATGGGGGTCCTGGCTCCTGCCCCGATTATAAAGACCCATATGGGGATATGGATGTGGAAGGGACGGTCACGCTTGCTATTTTCTGCAAAGAGGTGGATGGAAGCTGTTTGCATCAGGCTCTGTCTGAACGCGTCCCTCTATTGCAACGTGCCGTTGCGTTTGGAACCATGTGGGCTTGATGCCTGCTCTGTGCTCAGTGCTGCGGGGGTGGGGGTGTCCCTGAAGGAAGCACTCAGGCCCTCTTGATGAGCCGTGAGCTCCAGGCCACAGACGAGATGGGCCCTTATGTTGTTCCGAGGAGGCTTGAGTCCCCGGTCAGGGTGGATGACCGGTGGTCGGGTGGGCAGACTCCGAGAGCCTCGGTGCCAGGCAGAGGCCCTCTGCTAGATCTGTTTCACACGGTTGGGAACTTGCCCGAAGTCAAGAGTACACACTAGGGGCTCAAAAGCCAAAGTGGCCTGGATGATCGGACTCCCATCCAGCCCTTGGACCTGGGTAAGCCCCAAGACCTCCCACAGCCTCATATTCCCACATGGGAAAGGGTAACAGGGCTAGACAGAATGAGAGTGAAAACTGCCTGGCCGAGGGGGATACTCAATGGATGTTTGTCCCCTCCTTGCCCTTGTTTCCTTGGCCTTCCCAAATTAGGCCCCAAGAATATCCATGCCAGGTGTGATGGGATAGCCTGTCTGACCTCCCACTCCTTGACCGGTGTGTGGTGGGAGTTAGAGCCAGGCATGGGTGATGGCATCTGTGCAGAGGAGGAACTGTGGGTGGTACTGACATCAGGTTACTGAGCCAGAGGAGGCGCAGGGGTGGGAAGCATCCCACTGGGAGCTGACGTGCTGGCTAACACAAGTCTCATGTGATACTTTATTTCCTTGGCTAGACGGGAAGCCTTTTGGTGTCTTCCTCCTTCCTCACATAACCGGCAGAGAGTAGAGCTGGGTATAAAACAGCAGTTTGGAGACTCTTGATGACTTCACTTGAGGGGAGGCCTTCCAGATATTTCTGCTGAAGGGCGTGTTAACTGTGAAATACTGGAAGAGTTGGAGAAGAAAAATCCATCCTGTCTCCATGCATACCAAGGTGCCCCCACTCCACCCCGCCGAGCTTCTCTCACCAGGACTGGGGACACTCTGGCCCTTGCGAAGCTCACCCACATACTCATCCTGCAACTGTTGGCCTTGTTGTTTTCTCCTCCCAGAGGCCTCCTGCCTTCTCTAAGTAAATCCTCTACTCTGCTTACTGCCCCATCACTATATCATTTGCTCTTCATCGTGGCACATAGCACAATTGCGAATTATACACCTGCTGGTTTATGTGCCCAGTGACTGCCTCCCCCACTGGGGCCACAAGCACCGTTAGGGCAGCGGAATTGTTTTATCCCCCAATATACATCCAGCGGCCAGGTAATAGGCTTTTAGCAAGTATTTACAGAGTAACTGAATAAATGAATGGGGGCCTCTGAGGCATCTCAGTCCCAGGGAGAGGGCGTTGTTAAGGCAGAGGGAGGTGATCTCTTGGCTGCTCTACCGGTAGGGAACTTCTGTCTTAGATCTGAGCTTGGCAAAAGATCAGAGAGGGCATGAATACAGGATGGGTTGTATTCTAGATGGGATTGTAAAGGGAAGTTTCCTAAGAAGAAAGGTAGATGCTAGGATGGGAAGCTCATCCTGTCCTTATTCAAGTTTCTGCTCACATTTAGAAGGAAGAAAGGGATGATTCCTCATCAATATGGAGTCCAACAGGAGCCAAGAGAGAAAAAGGAGCTCTGAAATTAGAAGAGGGTGTGTTAAGCTTACTAAGAGATGATCTAGCAGAAAGACCAGAGGATCTGCCTCTCTGGGGCTAGGTGACCTTGGGCAAGTTATTCACCTCCCTGGGCCTCAGTTTGGTCATCCACAAAATGGGGCTGATGATACTTGTCCCATCAGACCCACGAGTGGTGGTGAAGACTAAATGAGGGACGTCATCGATACAAAATCCCCTGGAGAACTGAAAGTACTCTACAAAACTGGGTGGTTGGCCTTGAGGGGTGGGAATCACACTTGGCTCATCAGCCCCTTAACGTCCAGCTAGGTCCTGGCCTTGCATAAGGTGAACTGAGACCTTCCTGAATTGTTCCACATGTCCAACGGCTGCCAACTGGCACCGATCGCCTCCCCACCTGTGGTCCTGCTGACCTGGCTCGGTATTCTAGACATTTTGGGCTGGATTATTCCTTTCTGTGGGGCGCTGTCCTGCACACTGTAGTCCTCTACTCACTCGATGCCAATCGAGGCTCCAGACCTGCACCCCGAGTAGTGGAGACAAAAACTATCTCCAGCGGTTTTCAACTACATGCTGGAGGCAAAATCACCCCCCAGCTGAGAGCTACTGCCTCAACTGAAAACTCTACACAGTCCTATACCCCACGGGGCAACTTTTTAGGACATGGCAAGACTCAGAGGCACCGGAAAAACGCTGGGGAACAACGCAGCGAGGGGCTCTACCAAGGCCTATTAGGGGACACTCCCGAAACTGTCTTTAGAAACCTCCTGGGGCCGGCACCTGTCACACACCTGCCCACCAGGCCGCCACCTCGCTGGACTCAGACTGGAACGCACGCTGACTCGGCACACACCCAATATGAGTATATACAACCTGCCCCTGTGTCCAGTCCATACACTGTGGGCCGTTTTCCTTCTTGTGGATTACAGACACAGAATGAGGATTTTAAAGAAAGCTTGAGCCCTGATGTGTGATGACCCAAAAGCCCAGAAGGGTAAAAATAAAGCTTGGCCTCTGGAACTAACAGCTCTGTGCTTAGGTTGTGATGTCAGCCCCGTGAGCAAATTATCTTTCATCAGTCTGGCTGTATTTTTAAATGTGAACAGCTTAGCACACTTAGCACGACTTATTTGGGGGTACCTTGGACAACAGATAATGAAACCGCATTCGGCGGATGATACTGACAAATACCTCCCACGCCAGTGTCCCCAGATAAAAATAACGTCAGCTCGCTCACAGGTCTGTGGAAAGAAAGGGCAGGAAGCTGGAGGTACCCATCGCGTCTGGCACTTCCCCACCCGCCCGCCGGCCCCTTGGTGGCACCGGCTCTGCTCCAGGCGGAGGAAGTGTTCCCCGGGGGACAGGTGATGTTCTGACTAAGTGAGAGGAACTGAAGACCTGGAAGGGGTGGTCTGTCTCCCCTCCCATGCCGCCAGCTCTGCCCAGCACGGAAGGCACCGCTTCCTTGGCAAACACCCAACGGGAGGCCAGAGGGCACTCTGGGAGTCTGGGCAGGGCTCCTGGCCTTGCTGAGCCCCATCTGGAGAACAGGTTCATACGAGGAGCCCTACCACCTCTCACAGATACCGCGAGATCCCAATGCTTGATTCCTGTCCCATAGGGGGGAGGCTGGCTGCAGGCCTCAGTGGAATTATCCCAGAGGCTCCCCCCTGCCCTAGAGCGCCCCCAGCGGCACGCCCCAGTGCCTGACGTTGCCCCATTAGCACCACACCTTTAGGAGAAGGCGCTGTTTCTCCAGAAACACCCCCCCCGCCCCCCGGTCAAACCACAGGTAAAATATCAACTACAAATCACATTGGCACAACTTAGCTGATCAGAAACTTCCCCTTTATATGAAAAACAGGACTCAAGACAGGTGGGGTTTGAAGAGAGGAAAATTAAGGGTAGTTCAGATACTCCTCAAGGGGCAGCACTATGGGAAATCATTGGGGTGGCCCATCACAGGAGGCCTTGGGAGTCCACGGGGGACTTTGACAAGGGTACTTCGGACTCGGACAGGGAAGGCTGTTGGTGCAGAGTCTGCTGACATGGCTTTTTGGCCCTGCGCTGGGCACGTCTGACTCCAGCCGTCAGTGAAAAGGCTCGAGCCGTGTTCAGGATGGCCCAAAAGACACTGCAGGTTTCCGACACAGACTTAAGCAGTGGGATGGGGGGAACCATTCCCGTTTGAGGAGTGTAAGGGAGGAGCGTGCTCACAAATATTTCAGAAGCCACAAGCACATAAAAGAGGCAAGCCTGGGGGCTCCTGGGTGGCTCAGTCGGTTGAGCCTCCCACTTCGGCGCAGGTCATGATATCGCCGTTTGTGAGTACGAGCCCCACATCGGGCTCTCGGTTGTCACCGTGGAGCCTGCTTTGGATCCTCTGTCCCCCCCTCTCTCTCTCTGCCCCTTCCCTTACTTGAGCGCATATTCTCTCTCTCTCAAGAATAAATAAACATTAAAAAAAAAAAAAAAAGAGGCAAGCCTGTTCCAAATCCTTCTCCCCTAGTCAGCTTTGGGGAGGCTGCAGGTGCAGTGTGTGGTTCAGAGTGTGGGGGGCATCTACTGAAGTTAAGATGGTCTCTTCCTTTTATTTATTTTCATTTATTAGAAAAAAAATTTTTTAATGTTTATTTTTGAGAGAGAGGGAGAGACAGAGAGTGTGCAGGGGAGGGGCAGAGAGAGAGAGGGAGACATAGAACCCGAAGTAGGCTCCAGGCTCTGAGCTGTCAGCACAGAGCCCGACGCGGGGCTCGAACTCACAAACCGGAGATCATGACCTGAGCCGCAGTCGGACGCTCAGCCGAATGAGCCACCCAGGCGCCCCCTGGTCTCTTCCTTTTAATACTGTCCATGTTGATAAGCTGCTTTCTGCTCTACTCTAACCAACTCCAGCTAGTCCCCTCTTTCTGTGCAGAGACCCTCACTGAATTAAAAAGCTTAAATAAAAACTTAAATTAAAAAAAAAAAGCAGAACAGTGAAAATGTTTGCCATTTTAAAAATTGGTCTCTTGGGGCTGGCGGAAGGGGGGTGTTCCCCCTCTGCCCTAAGCACGCAGGTCTCGTGACTGCTCGTGCCTGAAAGACAGCACCTGCCTTAGCACTGTGGGTGACTAACAGCTCAAGGCAGAGACGGCTAGGACTCCGTCTTTCTGGGGGGGAAAATCCCATTATCCATAAACCTTCAACTCTTTCACAAAGAGACAGGGTTTCTGAATCATTAAGCGAGTGACCACAAAGAAGAGGTGTATACCCCAGTGCCAAACCCCATTTTGGGGACTCAGAGGAAGGACGTCTTGTCATACCTTCCAGGTGCGTGAGCTCCCGGGGAAAAGTAGGACCCGCCTATCTGAAAGAGTCCAGAGACTACAGACCCCTCTTTCCTTACAAGCCATTTTAAGAGGTTTAAATAAATAAAACTAAGATGTGATTTTTTTTTTCTTTTGCCCCTCGACAAGCATTTTCATCAGATGGAAGAATTCACTGTAGACTTCCTTGAATTTGGGGACTCCCTTAGAACAGCCCTGACTAGGGTCATCATACCCTCAGGAAGCTGTCTGTATGGGAGCCGACGACTGTGGAGAGACGGGGAGGGGCTGGGGGAGAAGCTAAAGCCCACCGACAGGTCACACCATCTTTCGAGGAGAAGGGAATCGTGACAGCTGAGGATCAAAATCCCTGGCCAAGATAATGCCACCTGCGTCCAAAACACGGCTTCGTCCTAATATGAAAGTAACATTAGATAAAGCCAACACAGGAAGTGAAGACAAAACTGCCTGCTTGTGATTTCTGCGCTTTGTCATAGAGCCCGTGTAGAACCCCAGCCCGCTAATCTGGAGTCTGCAACACTCCATCCATCTGTGTACCATCCCTCCTTCCCTCCCTCCTTCCCTCCCAGATGTTCATGGGCTTTCTCTGCCACACACTGACGCCAAGGCAGTATGCGCCATGGGCCTGGGGGAAGGAATGTCCTAAGCAGCAGTCTGAGATTTGCTGAACAATCAGGAAAACCTACAGAGTTCGACAAACTCCGGGTCTGACAGGCATCTCCAGAGGGCATCTGCTCCAATCCCACCTGCTTTCAATCATCCTACGTGGCTTGTAAAGCTGTCCTATTTTTAAAGCTATTCTGGGAGGAATGTCCCCAAACTTCCCTCTACTTCCAAGTTTTCTCTCTACTTGCTACCCCACGCAGTTGGCTACTGAAAGGTCAACCCCCTCGCTCAGCTGGAGCTCCCATCTCTGGGACCATCGGCCAAAACCTACCCCCTCTTGGCGTAAGGCCCCCCACCCACCTTGGGGGGCCTGCGGGGGAGCCTGGTTTGCTGGGAGGAGCTTAGCTAAGAGACTTAGCTCATGAGTCTCTTAGACCTGGCTCTCCTGCTCACTCCATCTTTCCATCACCGCTGTGCTAGAATGCTGCCGATTCCTCGCCTGACGTGACTTAGGAGTGTTCAAGAGCTCAAACTTGCCTTCAGCTTTGGGCCTGGCTGGGAAGAATGAGTCTACTGAAGGAGCAGCAAAAAATACAAGAGGCGGGGGTGCCTGGGTGGCTTAGTCGGTTGAGTATCCGACTTCGGCTCAGCTCCCGGTCTCACGGTTCGGGAGTTCGAATCCCGCACCAGGCTCGCCGCTGTTGGCGCAGAGCCTGCTTCGGATCCTCTGTCCCCCGCCCTCTCTGTTCCTTCCCAGCTTGTCCTCTCTTTCTCAAAAATAAATAAAATATTAAAAAAAAAATTAAAAATACAAGAGGTATTGCCTATCGATCTCTAGGAGGAAGGGGTGGGGAGCAGAAAGATGGCAGGGCAGGGTAAATGGGATAGAGCACCCCATGGCACTTCTGTGGGGAGCCAGTCGACAGGCCCAAAGGATCCCTAGTGGTGTGGGTACCACCCCCTCCATCTGGTGATGAGGATGAGACCTTCCGTAGAGCAGAAGAGAAGTTAATAGAGGCAGAACTGCAGCCCCAACTCCATTTGTCTCAATTTCCGGTGTCCCACTGGCGGGGCTGTGTAGGCATGGTTGGCTGGGAGACCTTCCAGGACTGCTTATTTGCAAGGCTGGGCTAAGCGGCATAGTCCCTGTGGTCTGGGCATCGGCCTTCTGGGAATCAGGCTGTCCCTCAAAGCCCTTCCCTATTTTCCCGGGGAACTGACGGGACCCAATGGCACTCAAATCTAGTAACGCTGCGGTGGGCGGACATTTTGAACTCCATTATTCCTGCCGGGGCATTTATCCCGTGACCCGAAAGGAGAGCTTGGGAGGGATTTTTAGGGAGAAGTAGATGGAAGAGGTACATCAGCAGGATAATTATTAAAAAGGAAAAGGGGAGGAGGGGTTCGCGAGCAGCCTGCTGGAGCCCGTGGCCACACACCAGGCCATCCTCCTCCAGCGTATTCTGTTTACTGAGAGATCGCCATGGAGGCAGGAAACATTTTGTCAGAAATACCGAGCACAAAATATAGTGGGCGCTAAATACTTAATAGTATTGGCACCACCCACAGAAGCCAGAGTTACAAATGGCTGTGGGGAAAAGGTCTGAGTTATATAAAGCCACACGGAGCAAAGATAGCCCTAGGCGCCCATCCCAGCCTCTCTGTCAGTTTTCCGGAAGCTGAAATTTAAGCCTCACCAAGGAATGAAATGATAAAATGACACCATTTTCCCATGAAATGTCAAGAGGTTTAGAGGTGATGGGGCTACAGCCCGCGCCTCCTGGTTTCTCTCTAGCAGAGGACTTCTCATTTACAAGCATAATGAATTGCCTCCTGTTGTGCCCTGCCCTATGCCAGCCCGGGAGGCGATCCGGACAGGGGGGTGGGGGGTGTGTGGGGCAGGGTTGCAGCCTGTCTCCTCCAGTTTGCCTTTGGTCACATGCAGGTGGCTAGGGCACCAGTCGGCTTATGACTGGTGGACAGAGGCAAACACAGGTTCTGCTCTAAAGCAGGTGGCCTTTTTAGCAACTACCCACATTCCTTTGGAGATCTCATTCAGTCTGGTGGTTTTATGCCACCTAATGGCTCTTGGAGGCTCATTTCTGTCCAGATCACCCCTCTGGACACTGGACGTGTCCATCTTCTGTGGATTGTGGATTTCGAACGTGAGGTCTCCAGTAGCGTGCTCCTGGTTCTATCCTCCACACTGACTCCTCCCATCGTCCTTCCTTCTCAGGGAGTGGGAGCCCCTCTTCTTGTTGTCCAGGCTCCAAGCCTCGGATCACCCTTAACTCAAACATTCTTCCTCGTACCTACATCCCATCCTTCAGTGAATCCCGTTAGCTCTTCCTTCACAGTCCATCCAGACTCTGCTCTGTCTCTCTACCCTGATCGGTTCCCCATCAATGCTCATTTAGACCCTCCCTAAAGCCTTCAAGCTGGTTTAACTGAGTCGACCCCACCTTTTTCTGACTACTCTCAACCCAGCAGCCCAGACGATCCTGCCGAGACCTAAGTCAGATCTTGCCTTCCCTGCTCAAAACCTTCTGAGGCATTCCATCCTGCTCAGAGTAGATATGCCATCTTCATGACAGCCTACAGATCCCCATACAAGGTAGGTCCTGCCATGGCTCTGACCTGCTTACCTCCCATAATTCCCACCCCCTGGCTTCCTTGCTGTTCCTCCATGGGGAAGGCATCCTCCTACCTCAGGGCCTTTGCACTGCTGTTTCACTTTGCCTAGTGCTGCATGGTTTACTCCTTCACGCCTGTCCAAAGGTCACCTCAATGAGCCCTTTCCCAATTGCTCTATTTAAAACTGCACCCCCGATATACCGTTCCATTTCCTCCCCGGTCTTATCATAATTATTGATTGATCTAGGGGCTCCTGGGTGGCTCAGTCGGTTAAGCGTCTGACTTCGGCTCAGGTCATGATCTCGCAGTTTTTGAGTTCAAGCCCCGCGTCGGGCTCTGTGCTGACAGCTCAGAGCCTGGAGCCTGCTTCGGATTCTACGTCTCCCTCTCCCTCTGCCCCCTCCCCTGCTCATGCTCTGTCTCTGTCTCAAAAATAAATAAAACATTAAAGAACTTAAAAAAATTATTGATTGATCTATTGGATCTATTGTCTTGATGTTCACTGTCCCCTTCTCATTAGAACGTAAGCTCCATGAAAGCAAGCTGTTTAGTCTGTTTTGTTCCCTGCTGAATCCCACGGAGCCCAGAGCCCAGGGCCCAGCCTAGCACCTGACACACAACAGACCCTTCATAAACATTTCTTGAATGCTGAGTGGACAAAATTGTCTAAGTTTTTGCTAGAGAGAGAGGAAAGGACCAGTGAAATGAAGCAAAGGAACCAGCTAGCGAAAGCCAAGTGCCCAGAGCAGGGTGACTGGAAAAGGTGCTAGGGAGAGAAGATTCCAGGAAATCTGGGAAAATGGATGTGACACAAGCAGGATCAGCGGGACCCAGAGAAACCTCTTAGGAGAGAAGCTCTAAAGAAGACAAAGCTAGAACAGAAGATACAATTGAGGCAGCAACAGGCTGCAGGGAGGCCCAGAGGGATGCTGTTTATCCTTAGGTGAGCTGGACGCTTTACATGAAGATGGGGAGACCCCCAGGGCCAGGCTGAGCAGGGGGGTGCAATTTCCCCCCATCATGGTGGGTGCGGGTGGGCAGGGAACCTGACTTGGCGACACATCTCCTCTCCTCTCCTCTCTGGGTCTCTAAGGGCCCTGCCAGCTTGTCCAGAACTTGCCTTTCATCTTCAGAAGGGAGAAGATGAGAAAAGAACAAAATGGAAAGTGAAAACGGCAAACACGGTTTGAAAGAGCAGCGGTCTAAGGAGACCTAGACCCCGCTCGGCCTCTGTCTTACTGGAGGGCCCTGGGCAAATCCCAGCCCTCTCCTGCCTCAGTTTCCTCACTAGTCCAGGGGGTGGCTCTCACAGACGGCCGAGCCAAAAAAAGCAGACGTGTGGGGTTACCCGTGGACAGGCGTCCATGCCTCGGCCTGGCTTGAGCCACTGGGTACGGTTCGTATAGAACTCGTCTTCCTCCCCCAGGTCTGCTCATGACCTCAAAGACCGAGTCGTGACATTCCTAGGAGGTCGTTTCCAGGAGCCAAGTCTCTCCTGGGCCGACGGCGTGTGCGGGCAGAACAGAGATGGGGGGGAAGCTGTTAGAGGTGAACCCAGGGCCCTCCAGAAGGAGAAGGTACATTTGGGAACACCAGGAAGTGGGCCAGCTCGCAGAAGCCACAAGGAGGACGTGTTCCCCCACACAGACGTGGCCTGCGATGTGCCTCTCCGATTTCCAGGGTGGCGACTGGAGGTGGCCCTGGCTCCAGCCAGGCGGGGTCTGAAGTGGGAACTTCAGAGCCGGAGTTGGCTGCATTCCTCTGAAATCCCCGGCCTCTGAGAATGAGAGCTGCCGGTCACGTCCTCCCCTCACACGTCTCTCCTCCGTGAGAGACCGGGCCCCAGCCCCTGGCGGCCCAGGCGGCCCCTCCAGTCCCGGCGCTTTCTCAGTCTTTCAGGAAACGGCTCCAGGCCTGGTGGGGTACGTGTATCCGGGGGCCGGGGAGGGGCGGCGGAGCTGGGCCCGGGCCAGAGGGCTCTGTGGGGCGTCCCGCTGGACTTGGCAGCCTGCCCCTGGTGACTCAAGCCTGCTGGTCGCCCCTGCCCGCAGTGCCTGTCTCGAACTCAGGGCCCCAGAAACAGCCTTCTCCCAAGGCCCCGGGGGGCACCTTTGCAGTTCCTTGCCCTTGGACCTTTGTTGACATTCCCAGTCTGCTTGACACTTCCTTCACACTGGACCCTCGGCCCAGCGACCCCGGGCAAGTCACTTCCCCAGGCCGGGTCCGGGAAAAGGAGGGGCCCGACTCACAGGCCTCGGGTCCTCAGCTGTGGCACTTCATCCTTTGGGAAAAGGTGGCTACCCCTCGAGTCTGGTCTCTTCTGCAGGACCATGAGAGCCTCGGGCAGGAACTGCCCTCATTCCATCTCTGTCATCTCCCCTGACAGCCTTGGGCGCTGAGGGCGGTTCATACACGTGAACTACATCCGGTTCCGCTGTTCCGTTGTACCCATTGAAGACGGCCGCCAACCCATTGAAGACTTTCTCACCCTCTGAATCTTCTGGGCATTACCAGCGTCCCAGTCATACGGCCCTCACTAGATATGGCCACGTATATATACGTCTTGTTTTCCTCACTTAGATGAGGAGCTCCAAAACAACAAAGCAAGGAGTCTATTCTCGGTGTTCTGTTGGTGGAATGGACCTTATTAGTAAACTGCCTCGTTTAATCTTACAGTAGCCCCACGGCAGGGGCACTGGGGTTTTCCGCATTTTAAAGAGAACCCGGACCACAGAGAGGTTACAAGTATCCTGCCCCGAGGTCATGAACTTGTACATGGCAAAGCTGACTTCGGAAGCCCAGGGGTCAGGCTCTCACAGACACTCTTTTTTTTTTTTTTTAATTTTTAATGCTTATTTATTTTTGAGAGAGAGAGCGAGTGAGCATGAATGGGGGAGGGGCAGGGAGAGAGGGAGACCTAGAATCCGAAGCAGGCTCTCTGAGCTGTCAGCACAGAGCCCGACGCGGGGCTCGAACTCATGAACCGTGAGATCATGACCTGAGCCGAAGTTGGCGCTCAATCCACAGGTGTCCCTCACATCGATACTCTTAATCACTGCCCTGCATGCCTATGGGTCTCTCACCGATGTCTCCTCTACCCAGTGGAGCCTTAGGCAAAAACCAGCCCCTTGATTTACCCTTCCAACTTTGTTTTTCTTTTTCAAGACCGCTTTGGACATTCTAGGTCCTTTGTGATTCCAGATACATTTCTTCTTTTTCTGTTTTCTTTTTTTTTCTGTGTGTGTCCCAATAAAACTTCATTTGTAAAAACAGAGGAGGGCCAGATTTGGCTGCAGTTTGCTGAGCCCTGATCTAACTCTACTACATTTCTTTTTTTTTTTTAACATTTATTTATGAGACCGAGAGAGACAGAGCATGAACGGGGGAGGGGCAGAGAGAGAGGGAGACACAGAATCGGAAGCAGGCTCCAGGCTCTGAGCTGTCAGCACAGAGCCCGACGCGGGGCTCGAACTCACAGACCGTGAGATCATGACCTGAGCCGAGGTCGGACGCTTAACCGACTGAGCCACCCAGGCGCCCCTCTACTATATTTCAAAAGCAGCTTGCCAGTTTCAACTAAAAAGCCTGCTAGAATTTTGACTGGGATGGTGTTGAATCTAGAGATCAATTTGGGAAGAACGGACATTTTAACACTGGGCCTTGCGGTCCACGAGCACGGGACGTTCCTGACTGATACTTGATTGTATCTCCCCAGAGCCTCCCACAGGACTTGACCCATGGTATTGGTGCACGCGAGACGCATCGCTTGGAATCACAAATTCCTTTCACTCTTATCCCCAGCGAAGTCCAGTTGAATCACTGCCAGCATTATGAGCACATACGGAGGGTCAGGATTGTACTAAAGTCCTTCACGTGTGTAACCCCACTTAATCTCCCCAGCCACCCTATGCCATATGACTATCACCCCCCACGTTACCGGCAAGGAAACTGAGGCTTAGGAAGGATTCAGAAACACATCCAAGATCACATGGCTACTAAATAACAGACTTGGAATTTGAACCCAGGCCCGTAGGACTCCCTACTCCATGTTACAGGAAAGTAAAAAAGTCAGCTAATATAGCCTCAAACCCAAAGAAAATGATTTGGGGTTTCTCCGTGGTCCAATGCTCCCTGCCAAGGAGAGGGGTGCAGAAGCCATGGAGGGAAGGTGAGAAACGACTGTGCCGAAGACGAGGGTCTGTATGGACTCCATGCCTCCCGGCACCCGCCTATCCCTGCCACCCTCTCCAGACTCCGCGTAGCCCACGTGTTTTGAGTCTGTCCAGCACCACCGCCCCCCCCCCCCCCCCGCCCCCGGCCCCAGGCTGGAGGGTCTGCAGCAGGAGGGGGCAGGGAGGTCTTTTGCGGTCACTGGCCAGGGTCCTGCACGGCTCGTCCTGACGTCACCATGCCTGTGCAGATCTCTCAGCCTTCCCGACATGTGGCCCGCCCCTCCAGGGAGATGGGGAGTCCACACCCACCCCGTGCAGCGGTACAAGCACTTCCTTACAGTTCTCCTATAGTGACCTGACCAAGGGTCACCCGGGGTTTCCCGGTTCTGGAATTTATAGTGATGACGACGAGGCCTGTGCTCTGTCCCTACTGTAGTCACATCTCTGCCTCTCCCAGACTTAGGAACCTTGTCTACAAGGGCCGCCACTGCACTTTCTGGCTGTTGTCCCTGCTCCCCTGACCCCCTCCAGGTCCATGAATTCCTCCCAGCAGTGCGGTCACGGGACTCACTGTTAGCCCTGAGAGGCCCACTGATGCTTCAAGGCATTCATTTACAGGCGAGGCCAGGGAGAAGAGCCGGCTCACCGACTCCCTCTCAGAATAGGGGACAGAGGGAGACCTAGAACTCGGTATCCTGAGTCCTGCCAGAAGTCTGTGTGCCCGTCCTCAGGGGGCATAGCCACACATTACACATGAAGCGCTCAGACTGAGACTCTGCCCTCAAAGCTGGGGTTCCAGAGCAGGGTCATGAACCTTACTAACCCTCCTCCTAGAACGGGACAAATCCAAAAAACTCAGGTTTCTCCTCTCCAACCCGAAGGTCAAAGGGTCAGCCATCCATTCATGTCCTGTGGGAGCTCTCACTGAGAGACCTTGAGAAAGGGGGAGCTCCCAGTCAAGGTCATCAGAACTGCTCTCCCAGAGCATTTGCTGGGCAGCAGTGTCTGGCTCTACCCTCGCCCCACGCTGAGATCCTCCTTCTCTTCCGTCCCCTCCTCCTTCCCCCTTCCTCCACCACAGAGGTGAGAAAGACAGATACCCAAATGCACAGGGCTGTGGGGCCCCCCTTTCGGCTTTGCCAGTCCCCTCTAGGGCCCAGGGAAGCTGTGTGCGGGGTGGAGGCACAGGGGGATGAGTTGGGGTGGGGGCTGAGAAAAATACCATTTATAGCCAGGAGCCCTTAATCTAAACTGCAAACCACCCTTTGGAAGAAAGGCAGACAGCGAGCAGCCAGACGCACGCTTGTCTGGGAGCTGGAATGTGTAACGTGGCAACACAATCACACACACACACGCACACGCACACGCGCGCGCACACACACACACGCATGCCTCTTGCCCCTTCTTCCTTCCTCGGAGGGGGAAATCCCCAGCAAGACGGAAGACCCAGGAGACCAAGAGCTGGGGCCTGTCATGGTCCATTGCTGCAGCACCTGGCTTGGGAGCAGCCGTGCTGCACTTGAGGTCTAGAGCTGGGCCACACGGCCAGGTGTCAGAGCAGCCCGCAGAGAAAGAATTACTTGTCAAAGCCCCTGCCAGTCCACGGTTTTATTCTTCGGACAGATAGGGGTCACCTCCCTCCCTCCCCCCTCTGCTTTCTCTCTCTTTTGATACTTAAGATGCGAACCAACGTGGCCGCAGTCCGGCCTGGCTGCCCTGACTTCATCCCTCACAAACAGCAAGATGGGGCTGGTGGGGGGAGGAGGGGAGGGGATCTTGGTCACCGGTCCCTGCCGGCGCCCCTCACAGCTGCTCCCAGAGAGCCAGGGAAAGGCACTGCTGTTGTCCTGACCCCAGCCCCGCCCCTCCCTCAATGGTCTGGAGGCTCCAACAAAGTCCCATCCCCAGGGCCCCTCCCAAGCCGCCAGCTGAACCATATGGACAGGCTGTGGTCCCCAGCAGGCCACAGACTGAGTGACAGGGTGAGGGAAGGGAGATTTACTACAGCGCAGGGAGGGAAGGGACTCGGAGGTCATCCAGTCCATCGGCTGCCTCCAAGCAGAAGGTTTCACGGAGTCAGCCGCGGCTGCCAGGGGCTGGGGGGATGGTGGCAATGATCTTGGAAGAGAGAAGAGGAAGGCCCCTGGGCTCCACCGGGGTGAGGCCCAGGAGGGAGTACAGCTGGGCTGGGTCCTTCCTGTCCCTTCTGAGTTCCAGTCTTAGGCTCTGTGCCCCACGCATTCTGATCTAGCTCCGAGCGGGAACGGCCAGAGGGGAAACGCTGACTTAGGACGGCACCGCTCACTGATCCAGACTCCAGTCCCACCCAGTCCCTGCTCGGCACTGGGCACCTGTGCAGTGACGGCCGCGCTCTCCAGCGCACCTGGGATTTACTGAGGGTTCACTGCGTGGCAGGCACCGCCTTAAATCTTTACAGGCAGCACCTCATTCAGTCCTCCTAACAGCACCAGCATCACCCCCATCACGCGGGGACGAAAACGGAGACAGAACGATTAGGTCCCTTGTCTAAAGCTGCGCGGCCGCGAGCGTGGAGCTGGGCTCTGAACCTGAGCAGGAATGTAGCTCCGACTCCCGCCCGGCTCTTAGGCTGCTCCCTCCCGGGCCCGGGAGGCCTTAACCTATCTGCCGAATGATGCTTAGTTACAAGTAGCATCCTCCCGCCCCCCCCCCCCCCCAACCCCGGATCCTTGCTTCTGGCCAAACCAGACACTGGGATAGGCTTCTCTTCTCTTTTCTTTCTTTCCCTTTTTACTCCCTCCCTCCCTCCCTCCCTCCTTCTCTTCCTTTAATGAAAACAGCTCATAGAAAGGCAGAAGGAGGGCACAGAAGACTCATGTTTCTCACTCGCACAGTCTCCAAACCTAAACTCTGCTACGGTGGCTTTAAGTGACTACAAAATTAGAAAAATTGCAGAAAGCGAAACCTGACCCGGGGTGTCCTTTCATGAAGTGGTCTCCGTGACCTTGCTGCATCACCACGCCCCACACTGCTGTCTGCACTCCTGGAGCCTCCTGGCATCTCCAGGCTGGGGGCAGGATTTCCTCCCGCACAAACCCATCCACCTGCGGACGGCTCACGTTTATCTGAAATGGACCCCGCGTGGAAAACCTGGTGCTTCCTTCCACATGCAGCAAATGGCCAAAGGCTGGTCTCCTTGCAGTGTGTTTACGAGGAAGGATGGGAAGATATTGGAGGTGACCACCTCTGAGGAGTGAGGGTGATAGTGTGGCTTTCCCTGAGCACGCATGGAGCGGCTGTTCACACGTACACGCATAAGCACATGTATACGTGCTCACTCCGACCCAAGCGTCCTGCACTCACGGCGCTGACCCGTGTTCAGTGAAGGGGGTCCTTGCAGGCACCCAAGCTGGAAACTTGCCAAGTCCCTCTTTCTTGCTTCCTGTATTCAACAGGTCACTCAGAGTCAACCCTGAGATCTCTTTCAGATCACCGCCCCGACCCTCAGGTCCCAGAGCCATTGCCCGAGTGAAGGCCCCCAATCACACCTCTCCTCCCCCACAGGGACACCTTTTTCCTCCCAAACTCTTCATCCTGCCTTTCCTCGGTCCTGCTGCAGAAGGAGACTGGGAGTGCAGGGTGTGCTGACCGGGTAACTGGAGTCAGGAGTCAGCGTGCTGTGTTCGACTGGGGGCAGCCTGCACAGCATCTCTGGGTTTCCCCAGGCCTGCAGGGACGGCGGCAGCCAGCAGCGGCAGAGGGTGGTGGGCAGCTGGGACACCGCAGTCCCAGCCACATGGGAGGAAGCATCTCGAGCCGAGAGAACAGAGCAGGTGGGGTGGGCTGCAAACCCACACACAGCCCCAGGTTCAGGAGTTCCCTGTCCCAGCTCCCCAGGTGATACCCCACTCACTCATCAACTCCTCCCACCCAGCAGGCCTTGGGGCTCCCCTGTGCCTGGACAGCTGGATGCCCGGCTGATCTGTGCAGTTCTGGACATCAGCTACGGGGCTGGGCGTGGGCTCCAGGGTTTCTTGGATCAGAAAGATTTGAGGGTTGCCAATGTTTTATTTTGCTGGGGATGTTTTTTTAAAAAGCGTTCATCCATCATTTCATAAAAGAAAGGACAATTTAATGCCAAGAGAGTAGGAAGGATGCAGGCTCAGAACAACGGCCAGTCCTTCCCGGGGAGGGTAGCTGGAGGAGTCGGCATACATAAACCGTACCGGTGCAGCTCCCCGTGCAGACCAGCTTTGGTTCCAGGCCTGGCACCCGGGAACCGCTTAGCGAAGGCCCCCTCAGCCCGTCCCCAAGTGCGAGGGCCTGTGTGGCACCTGCATGTGCCGGGCCGGCCTCCGGTCCCTCTTCATTCCGCGGAGAGGAGAGGAGAGACAGCACACTGCGTCACTCACGGACGGGTCAGGGCCTAGGACAGGTAAAGGTTAACTGGGGGAAAAGGAGAAACCCCTACTGTAATCTGGGGTGTGCTGGGAAGGCAGGCCAGAGCAGGGGGAAAGGGCCTGCCAGGCAAAGCTCCCCACTTCCCAATCCTGCCCTGGGCTGGCTCTGGTTCCCCGAGGCTGGTGGCGCGTTGGCCAGCAGGGAGGGGCGGGGGGGGGGGCAGCAGCTGCCCTGGGCCGCAGGCGCCAGGCATTCCTCCTGTAAGCTCCACACACAGCCCCGGCCCCGTTTATAAGGCACAGGGAGCCAAGGAGTCTGTGTGGCCCCGCCAACTCAGCCCAGAGGCTCACAGGAGGGAACCCAAGCCGGAGGTGAGGTCGAGCCACTCCATGCCAGCCCCAGGAGCTGCGGGCCTGCAGCCTCCCAGAGCCCCTGGCACCTGACCTGTGGCCCTCGGGGTGCCCAGAGGCCCCGGGATCTGGGCCAAGGGAGGGGAAGCTGGAGGCTGAGAGGGCCTTAGGGGTGGGTGGCATGTGTGCCCCCAGGGCGCTGCACACTTTAAATAGCCCAGCTTCTCTTGGCCTAAGAGTCCCGTCACCTCTGCAGGCTCTTTCCTGCACTTTCTACACCAGAGGCGGCTGATTTCCAGGTCAGGATGGGGAGGGGCCGGGGGGGACAGAGTGACCTGGCTAACTTGGACAGTGGAGGTGAAGAAAGGAAAGCAAAGTTACCCTCGTCCCTGTGCAACAGCTTGGACTTTATCCTCCAGGCCAGGCAATGGCCCTGAGCCCCCAGTGGGTGAGGGGTTTCTCACAGTTTTCCTTGTCTCCCTGGAGATATGCATGGAACCCAGGCCACCTCTTATTTAGGTCAACAAACTTGCGACCAACACTCCCACCTGCAGAGAGCTGCCGATAGCTGCCTCCTCCCTTCCTGCCCGGGGTCCAGGTTCCCGCATGGAACCTATGACCTACCAACTGCCCCCTGGAACCTTCCATAGCCCACCTCCTCCCTACGGCTCACTGCCACGTTCTTTGAGCCAGGTCTTTATTCAGAGGCCCTTGTGGACGCGAAGCAATTTTAATCATTACAACTCTTTACGTTTACGCAGCCCTTCACAGTTTACAAAGTTTTCACATCATCCTTATTTCAGAAGATCCTTCCAACCACCCTGTGTGATATGCAGGGCAGATATAAATAATCGTCATTTCACAGCCAATGAGCCTGAGAGCCAGAAATATTGGGGGATGTATCCAAGTTCATATGTCAAGTTAGTAATACAGTCGAGACGAAACCAGGCCTTTTAACCATTTCCACTGCACTAAGAATGTTCTTTCTCGCCAGCCCTGCCCCCTCCCTACCCTTTGGTGGGGGTGGCGGGGAGGAGGAACGTAGAGAGAGGAACACAAGACAAGGGGGAGGGGAGGGAGGGCCACATGTCTTCTCTCCCAGGCCCTGAACCCTGCTGCTGGCTCCATAGGTCACTTTCACAACCCAGGACAAAAATCTCACTAGATACGGCCTCAGACCGGCTGGCTCCAGCCACCCTGGCCGGCAGACGCAGACACACACAGACACACAGAGAAAGGGCTGTTATCTCTCTCTCCAGACCATTTCCTACACTTCTCAAACAGCAGATTTCTTCCAGCCTAGCCGCCTCTCCCAGTCACCACCCACAGCCACTGGCCCCTGGGACCCGGCCAAGTCCCCTAGACGGTGACGCCGAGTCCCTGCTATCAGACAGTCGCCTCTGCCCTCCCAGCCACCGCCCCCAGAGTTCCCTGGAAATGTCCCTTGTGCAAGCCCGGCCCCTACACTGCGACGCAAGGCTTTGTCTGCACACACAGCTGACTTGTGTTTGCAGGGACAGACAGGGGCTGGCGCTGGGGCCAGAGCCAGGAGGCACTGGGAGGGTAGAGCAGACGGGGAAAACACAAAGTCCAGAGAACAAACTTTTGCAAGCAAGACCTCTGGGGTCATTTGGGAGCCTGACAATAAGAAGGGGGCTTGAAAAGCCAGAAGCCCCACGAGGGCAGGGATGGGGGTCTTCTCAAACACGTCTTGTCCGGTCTGCATGCTGGGAAGCCGTACCAGCCAGGAAGGGGTGAGGCGAGAGAAGGGAGCCCAGGGCCCGGGGAAGGGACCGATGGGGCTTCTGAGCCTATCTGCACTCGTCCCACCCCACCACCCTGCCCCTTAGGTACACAGAGGGTGCTCAATAGATGCTTGTTAAGCTGCACTGGCGTCGGGCCATCTTGCCCCCGTGGGGCTCTCATTCCAAGCAGCTCTCAAGAACGCTGCCTCTCTGTCCGGGCCAGAGGGAGAGGAAGCACGGGGGAGCCAGCTGCAATGTGCCAACGCACCACATTTTCGAGCTTCCCTTTTATAAGGCAGAGGAGCCAAAGTGTCTGTGTGGCCGCAGCACATTTGCAGGGAGAGGATGCACACGAAGCCGGGGCGGCAGAGGTGTGCGTGGGAATGCACTGTATTAAGTGTCCCTCGCCTTCCCGCAGCCCCCCTTCCGACCTTTTCCGTTTTGAACCCTGGGCTACTTAACCTGGTTCTGAAATGAAGCCGCAGCTGCTGAAGTGCATCGGGGTCATAATAAATCAAACAGTACGGGGGGAGTTTAAAAACAAGGGAAGGCATGGCAGCGGCAGCGAAGGTGGCTTTTCACAACGTGGCTCTTTCTCTGGGGTGACACTCTGGGCTGTGTGCCGGGGAAACCTTAGAAGGGCTCCTTCGGGATTGAGCAACCCAGACTGCCTAGGCTCACGCCCCTGGGTCCTCACTTCTCAATAATTTAGAGCATTAGAAATGAGACAGCATGCAGGCTCGCTGTCTCTTGTTCCTTTTCCCTTTGCAGGCCTGATGCCCTGTTCTCTGTGGCTTGGTGGGCAGCCAGAGAGAGGAAGGGACCGGTTAAAGGTGCCGCCACCCCCGCCTCCAGCCTAGACAGCTGATAGAGGCACAAGGCCCCATCGGAGACGCGACCCACTTCCTCCAGGCTTCCGTTGCTGGGGCCTGACACAGGAGACTCATCAGCCTGCCACCTGACCTCGGGGTCTGCAAACAGAAGGGGTGCTCACAGGTGCCCAACCACCCAGGGCACCAGTGGTGCCCACTCACCGGGACCCACTTGTCCCCAGAGCTGCGGCCTCTAGACCCCAGGGTCGTCAAACAGGAACAAATCAAAGCGCACTGAGTTTTCTTCTCTTTGCCTTTGTTTCATGAATCACCAGGGTGACGGGCTAGAAACCCATGAGTGGGACGGCCACAGGGGAGAAGCTGAGGCTGGCTGGGAGAACAAGGAGCCACCTTGTTGCTTGTCTTGCAGCTTGGTGGGAAGAGGCACCCCTGCCCCGTGCCCCCCCTGAGACACACAGGGAGCAGCGGACCCCTGAGCTCTCGTCTGGAAACCGTCTCGATGCTTTCGGCCATACGATGACAGTGGGGAGATCACTCAGCTATTGTTTAGTCTGCGGGGAGGAGGCTCTGGTCAACCCTGTCACCTCAAAGGCATCTTCTAATCTCATTCCTCACCACCTGTCCTCCACCTTATACCTGGCCCGGCCCTGTCCCCAAACACAAATACACTTCAGCCAACAGAGGCACTCGGGCGGCACACATTCTGAGGAGGCGAGGGGTACAGGGCACAACGGGGACTAGGGTCTGGTTCTGCTTCTGTCACTCACAGGCTACGCGACTTCAGGTCTGTTTCCTAAGCTTTCTGGAACTTTCTTCACCCATGGGTAGTATGAACACCCACCTCACAAAACTCTAATGGGTACTTAGGGGGTGGTGTCTGCTCCCAGCCAGTGCATGCTGAATGCCTGCAGAGACACTGCCCGGATGAAAGGGAGGAGGAAAAAGGGCCCCCAGCCAGACAGCTGACAGGAACACCCAGACGCGGGGGGAGTGAGCGTTTTTCTGGCTTGCCGCAGAGGTCTGGAAGGGACCCTCAAACTGAGGTTGCTGGACTCAGGGATGGGGCCCCTCGAAGGGCTGGAAATTGCACAGGGGAAGGTGGCTTTGTGGCAGAGATGCCATCATATGGCTTCAATCTTCCCAATGGGAAAGCCCCCAGGATGCCAAGATGCTGGGCTGGCCTGGGAGGGGCCTGCAGGCAGGTGAGGCCAGCCTTGCGCGCTGGCGCCCCCTGCAGGCTGCCCTTCCCGCCAGGAGGGCACTGGACTCTGCAGACGAGGCGGGGAGGGCAGGGAGGAGCAGACAGGACCGCAGACCTCCCCCCCCCTCCCTCCCCCCCCCCCCCCCCCCACGGCCGCCGGTGGGGAGAGGGTGACATGGGGTCCGCTCTTCACTCTGGTCAACCCACTGACCAATCAGTCGGCAGCAGGCAATTAACAGGCACTCCGTATGGGGCCGGCATGTCTGCTTTAGAATAACAGACACAGAGACACAGACTTGGAAATCGCCCTTCTGATCCCCTTATTTTACAGGTGAGGAAGCCACCAGAAGGGTGAGAGGACTGGCCTGAGGTCACCCAGCTAGAGAAATGCAGGGCAGGGGCTAGAGCTGAGCACGCTGCAGCCGGTGGGGGGTGGGGGTGGGGGTGGGGGGTCTTCCTATACCACACCTGTAAGTCCCCTACAGAGCAGTGCGCCAGCTTTTCTTCCCGCCCCTACGTGTCTCCCAAATATTTTCTAGGCTCTCCTCGGTCCTGGACCCCCACTCAACCTTCACAAGCCCAAGGCACCCGAGGGGCCGAGGGAGCCAGACAGGAGGAACCATGAGCCCTGCTGCACAGCGGGGAAGCCAACCCCCAGACCACATGAGGACACCGAGGTCCACAGCGGGTTGAGCTAGGCCAGATGCTGGCTTCAGACTTCCGTCTCCTGCCCTAACCCTTGAGGCAGGCCAGAAAATATGTGCTGGGGGAGGAGGAGTAGGGGCTCCTGCAGAGGAGCGGGAGATAAGAATGGGTAGGCTTTGTGACACTGCCTGGCCCCGCGGCCTCACGCACAGCCTGCTCCCTCCCTGTGGGCTAAGTGGCCGCTGCAGGAGGAGGGGACAATAAGATAGCATGACGCTGCACGTCTGCGTGTAGAGAAGCGTGAGGGCACCCACCTACAGGCTGCCCTCGGGGGCAGCCGATCCACAGAGAGGGGCTGAGTGAGCCACACGAGGTAGGCACCTGGGACCCTGCCCCTGACTGCCAGGCCCCAGACTATCCGCCTCAGTGACACCCAGGCGTCTGGAGCCCCCCCCCCCCCCCCAGCAGGCTGGCCTGGGCCCCAGAGGCAGTGGTCCTCCCTGCCTCTTGCCCAAGATGAACTGAGGCCCAAGGTTGGCAGGGACTCGTTGCTCTTAAAGGAGAAGTTTTAGTTCTGGGTTAAAACCGTCTTGGCCTGCGAAGGCAAAAAGCAAGTGCCAGCAAATGAAAAGGCCAGTGTGGTTACTGTGGCCTGGGGTCACGGCCTGGCTGGGCAGCCTCACACCGGGGCTTGCTGACACTGGGGGGGGGGGGGGTGCCCAGCGCTATCCAGACACCCTTGCCAGGCTCGCGGGGCAACACGCGCCTCATCCCACAAAACTGTGGCCTGCCTCCCCCCCCCCCCCCCCCAGCTCCTCTCATCTACAAGCATTTGCTCTGGCTTCTTCCACATTTCCCTTGGGCTCTCCAAATCCTGCCTCTTTTTTTCATGCCCCCTCCTCCAGGAAGTCTTCCCTAGGTGCTAGCACGTAAAAGCCTTGCCCCTTCCTCTGACTTTATCTAAGCTTCTCTCCAGTTGAGCTGGCCTTGCCCCTCCAGCAGATTTCTAAATACCTGGTAGAGGCCAGTGGCCCCTGCTTTGCTGGGGTTTAATGGTGCTGAGCATGGGGCACCCAGCAGGGACACAATGCCAGCCTCGGGGTCCCCGTGAGGGCTTTCCTTGCTGCTGGATCCCTGGGTTATCCACAGTGCCATCGCTGAATCCCAAGTCCTAGCGTGAGTCGGTGGCCCCTAGGCTTGTAGAAGGTCTGTGTGGGGCCTCTCCTAGGAAACTCAATGAATAACAATAGAAAGAAAAAAGAACGCAAAAAGAGAAACATGATTTTATGAAATTCAGAAGCTCCTCTTGGAGGAAGAGCCTGAAGAGGCTTAAGTGGCTTAAGAGCCACAGACAAAATGATCCGTGTTCCAATAGATTTTAACCATGATTATGTCTGTGGGGTAAGCAGGTGCAGGACACAGGTTTTATTACCCATGTAATGAAGACTAAGTGGAGGGTGGCTGGCGTGTGAGATGGGCCCAAAGTCGCCAGCTGAGCGGTACCAGAACCAGGGTGAGATGTTAGACCGGGTGGGGGTTGGACTCTGGGCTTCATCAATGGTTTCTTATGCCACAAGGCAGGAAGTCATCCAGAGGGAGTCTCTGTGGCCTGCAGGCCGAGTCCCAGGTGACTCTGCTTCTACGCTGCATTAGAGACACTATTCCTTTCGTCAGACGTTTTCAACACCCAGAGTAATGCAATAACTACCGTCTCTGGGGGTCGGTGGCAAGTCCAACATGTGGAGCTCTGATTTATATGCAGCTGCTCAAGAATAGGCTTATTCCGATTACAGGTATATCCAGAAGCTTTCGATGGAGTCCAGCCAGCCCCAAATCCCACCTAGGCTACCCCCGCTTGGGTATCACCCCTGTTCAGAGGCCCATCTGGGCACTACACGGTAGCGTGGTGGCTCTTGGGTCCTCTCTGCTTCATCGGTCCGGATGCAAATGATCCAGGCATACGTACATACATGGTGTCGCAACCTCTCTGGAACCTGGTTGGTCGTAGCTGGGACTGTCAACAGTAGGTTGATCTGGGAGGCAAGGGGCTTCCCCAGGGCTGGGTGGCCACCCCAGGAGGGGACTGCTCTTGACCGAGCATGTCTGTCTCCACGTATCAGAGATGACTGCCCTCTGTGTACTAGTATCTGGAAGGACACCAAAGGCGTAAGTTGCTCCCCTAAAGGGGCAGCCCACCCTCTTCCTGGCACTGTTGGCTGTAACTGGGGTTGAGGCGGGGCCAGGAAGGGGCTGGGACTGTTTCTCCCTGAAGACTCAACTCCAGGCATGAGGCCGTAGGGATGGAGACTCAGGGCACAGGGAGCCCTGATTCTGAACTTTGGGTTCACTTCCCGGGTGAAGGGTGCACTTCCTGGGTTGATGGTTCTGAGGCTGCCCCCGGAGTTCCTATACTGGAAGGTGACCTTGAGGGGCCACACAATCCAGCCTCTGTTTCATGATTGAGTGTCACCATGTCTTCTGGACAGAGATGCACCAAATGGGGAAAAGTCTAGAAGAAACTAGCAACGGGGCCTCTCATTGTTTTGCATTGTTCTCACGATGCCCCTTGGCCCAGAAGCAATGGAGGCACAGAAAACCCCCCACCCGCTTCCTTGCATTGCACTCTGTATTCCGAGATGCCCGGTGATTGCTCAGCGGCCATCTGGAGGGGAGCTGGGAAGACTTCTGTCCACTTACAGGGACCTCTTATCTGTCTAGGGAGATGCAAGCCAGCTGCCCTGAAAGCAGCGAGTTCAAACCAAGTGTGACCCCCTTGCTGGCCGTTTACATCACTGTCCTGTCGTCCTTTTTCTGTGCCCCCAACTCCTAACTTGATAAGTCACCCTCACCCACACCAGGCATCCAGAACACAGCCCGTGCGCGCAGGGACAGGGGAAGGAGTGGGAGGGGAGATGTGCGGGAGCAGTATGGGAAGGGCGCGGGCGTGGGGTGGGCAAGGGTGGGGGACAGACTGGACAGAGTCCCGTTCATTCTCTCGACAGGTGGCTACGTGCTCCGTGCCCCCACTGGAACAGAGGTCACGTGCCCTTGGCTAGGAAGCCTGTTCATATGGGGGCCTCAGTTTAAAGATTCTCTACTGACTCCTTGCTCTTGAAGCTCTTGGCACTTGAGAAGGATGGAGAGCAGAGGAAGAATGGTACATCTCTCATGCTGGCCCGCTGGCCCCGCAGCAGGCAACCCCAGCTTCCAGCCTCTGGATTGTGTGTGTGGGGGGGTGGCTGGAATGCGAGGGTTCCATGCACCAAGGGCTGGGGAGTGGGCTCTGGGGGGGAGAGCGGGGGAACGAGGCGTTGCCCCCCCCGCAGCTTAGATCTCTGGGGGGAGGGCTCCAATCTGCGTGTGCTCTCTTTACAAAGAGCCAACTGTGGCCACCTAAAACCCCTGGTTCTCTAATGTAAGAGATTTCCAAGAGTAACATCCTATAACCCATCACACGCGTCTTCCCAAAGCACAGCTTCTGTTAACCTTCCTGGCCCTCTGGTCTCGCATCTACAGGATGAATGGGTTGGGTGGGTACTCTATAGGTCCTGCCTTCAGGTCCATGCTGTTCTGTGATTAAAAAATAATTTTTTTACATGTTTATTTATTTATTTTTGAGAGAGAGAGACAGTGGGAGAGAGAGAGAGAGAGAGAGAGAGAGAGAGAGAGAGAGAATGAACGGGGGAGGGGCAGAGAGCGAGGGAAGGAGACTCGGAAGCAGGCTCCACACTATCAACACAGAGCCCGATGTGGAACTCGAACCCACGAACCGTGAGAACAAGACCTGAGCCCAAATCAAGAGTCGGTCGCTTAACCGACTGAGCTACCCAGGCGCCCCTGTTCTGTGATTTTTAGATAACCTGGGCATGCTACACCTCAAGAACCAACAAGGGCTCCCTGGTCCAACTTCATAAAGTCCAAACCCTTTTGTTCCACCTTATGGACTTCTTCCAGCTCTCCACTTACACCTGGACTGCAGGCCAGTCTCCCCACTGTCCCTCACCTGCACCATTTCTTTGGGTCTTCACTCATTATATTGCCCCCATCAAAAATGAACCTCCCAGAAAACAGTTTGGCAGTTCCTAAAAAGTTAAAAGTAGAATTTCCACGTGATTCAGCAATTCTACTTCTAGGTATATTTTCCAAAAGATTGAAAGAAGGGGCCAAACAGATACTTGTACGTACACATTCATGATGGTGCTACTCACGAAAGCCAGAAGAGGAAACAACCCCAGCGCCCATCGATAAACAGATAAACGGATAAACAGAACGTGGTGTAACCACACCCATGGAATATTATTCGCCTGGGACAAGGAAGGAAGTTCTGACACATGCTCCTGCGTAGATGAACCTCGAAACCGTTTTGCTAAGTGTAATAAGCCAGACACAGAAGGACGGCTATTTTATGATCCCACTTCTGTGGGATATGTGTAAGAGCACAAGAGCCATGTTGATAGAAGGTGAGGGGGCTGGGGGGCCGGGGGGTTACTGCCTGGTGGCCACAGGGCTTCTGTTTGGGACGATGAGAGGTTCTGGGGGTGGATGGTGGGAGTGGCTGTGCAACCTTCGGGCTGTGCTTGGTGCCACTCAGTTGTGCACTTAAAACATGGCCCAAATGGTACATTTTATGTTGCATATACTTTATCACAAGAAAACAAGGCCAAATGAAAAAAAAAAAACCAAAAACAACCAACCAATCCAAATCAAACAAGCCAACCATAAAACCCTCCTTCCCTCTCTGCTTCTCAGCCCCTGCTGCGGAGCCCAGCTCCCTTGGCAAGCCTTCCTCGCCCTGCTAGGCCATGCGGCTGGGGTGGGCCTTTGGGCTCTGCAAGCCATAGGGAACAGCAGTCCTGGGGACTCCTTGAGGAGGAGCTTAGACAATCCCTCAAGACTATTTACTTCTCTTTGAAAGAATGACCTTCGGCCGCCATCCCCTCCCTGCCTTGGGGAGGGCCCCTCTTCCTTGGTGGTGGCTGGGGAGCCTCCCTGGGGAGCCAGGGACAGGGTGGTGAGCAGTTACATAACCTGCAGGGAGATTTTTTCCATCGGCCCAGGCAGTGCCAGCTTTCCAGAGGCGGCCACGGCAGGTAGAGGCGCCCTGTCTGGGCCGGCCGTGCCTGGGCAGGGCAGCGATGCCGTGATCTGGAGCGGCTTAGCATAGCTCAGATTCCCAGCGGCGGCTGGGGGCCGGGCGCTCGCTGAGCTGCGGGGAGGATCTGCTGTCTCCTGCTGGCCTGGCTCTGGGAAGGGGGAAGGAGGAGGTGCTGGGGGTGAGCCGCCAGCCAGCCAGGGGTGACCCTCTGGGGCCCAGGACACCCGAGCTGGCCTTCTCCGATAACCCACTTATCGGCAGGGCCTGCCTCGGCATGGCAGCCTCAGACGGGGAAGCGCCCAGCCAAGTCCTATGAGGGGATTTAGCAGGGAAAATGAAGCCGGGGGTGGGGGTGAGGCTGTGCAGGGAGGAGGACACGGCCTGGCAAGAAACACAGGTGATGGTGAAATAATCCCTGACTCGGGTAAAGTTCCCCTGGCCCAGAGATGGGCGGGAGCAGGACACTGAACTATTCCCTTCTGTTGCCACCAATGTTCCTTTGTCCCCGCTAGGCTGAACTCCTGAACCAACCATCGGATGCTTGCTGAGTACCTGCTATGGGATGGCACGGTAGTGGGTGGGGCGGGGGACACAAGGATGACAAGGACACAGTCTTTGCTCCCAAGGCACCAGGGGACACAGCCTCCAACAAGAAAACCGTAATGGGCAAGCCGCTGTTCTGGGCTCCTTCTGGGACTTACTGAGGGTCAATGATCACTTTCTTCTCTCTGCCTATGTTCCAATTAAAAATTCAAACTGCCTTTTTTTTTTTTCCTGTCAAAATTACAGGCGGCTTCTGTCCCACTCAGTATTCCAAAGTTCTAGACGGGGCCTTAGATTCAGCACTTTTGGAAGCCACCTCCTGCTTCCCCTCTACTCCACACCATGTTGAACAGTCAGAGGCAGCTGGAGCCTCGAAAAAGACACTCAGGCTTTGGACGCTACCCTCACCTGCACCAAGTGGGAGAAGAGGACCAGAGGGGTGGGCAGGTTAGCAGAGATGACCCATATACGGGCTCTGCCATTGTGGAAGGTAGCCAGCAAAGGCTTCGTTACGTGTTTGTTGAGAGGAAGAAATGAGGGCTGCCAGAAAGAAGGTACGATCTGCCCATTCCAGAGCAAGCGTGGGCAACAAGTAGCTGTCTCTGGTTCCGGTAGGGTGGACTGGACCTTTGGTATCAGCCAAGCACCGGCTCTCCCTGGTGGGGTAGCTGTGCCTGCTGCAGCCTCCTTTGCAGAAGGTCAAGGTCCTGGGGTCTCCCGTGACACGCGAGGCAGGCTTGCCTGGTGCCCACCGTTTGGGGGGAATGCGTGTGCCGACTCCGCATGGCCCTCACAGGGCAAGGACTCCAGCATGGGCAGAATGACTCAGGGTGCTGACACCAGCCAGCAGGTGGGGCGACATTTTTTTTTTTTTTTAAGAGAAAAAGACCTTTTTGTGGGTCTGTGCAAACACCATCCACAATCTGCCCACAGGGAAAGCTGCCTGCGTTTGCCTGTGAGCCCTTTGCTTTATCCCCTCTTGATTTCTAGCAACCAGTGGAGGGGAACTCGGGGTGGGTACAGCCCAGGGCTTTGCTCAAGCTCTGGAATGCACAGAACAATGTGCTTCTATCCCTGGGTATGCCTGGCTTGGGCCAACAGTAAAATTAGTTTACATGCCTGGAGTGCACGTCGGCTCAGCGGTGGGCATGCAGAAGTAAGGGAGGTCTAAGCAGAGAGAGAGGGTTCAAGGGGGAGAACCGGGCCTCACCTCAGGAATAGCAGCTGTGTGGTTCATCTGGATAAAGCAAATGGCGATGTAAAGGTGTTTCCTCAGACACCCCCAGCCCTCCAGTGGCCCAGAAAGCTCAGACTCAGAGACTGCTTGCTGGAAAGGCAGTGGGATTATTCCAGAAGGGTGGATTTTGGAATCCCCACGGATAGCTTCGTGAGACAGATTCCTGATTTTCCCAACTTTCTGGCCCTTACACCTCATCTGGGCAGTGGCATGGGAGCCAGGGTGGCGGGCTGGTGGCTCTCATTCAGCCCTATGACTTAGGGTAAAGCTCGTAGCTTTCCTGCGACACTTTTCTCATCTGTGAACATGGGGAAAGATTCCTGCCCTGGAACCCGGCTCGGAGAGAGTCTTGGCATTCACTCACAAGGTGCTCAGGAGTGGAGAAGCTCATCATACACCAGGGAGCACTGGGGCCTGATACTGAGGGCTCCGTCTTTCCCCTATGAGCATTTCCCGAGCACCTACTACATCCAAGTCATGATGCCAGGAGCTGGGACCAAGGCTAACTCAGCCAGGACTTCTGCTCTTGAGCAGCTTACATTTAGAACTGGTTACAACCCCAAGAATCAGTGTTAGCTCCTCTCCTCCCTCCCCCCTGTAAAAGATGGGAGTTAGGAACTCGAGGCTCCAAGTGGAGAGGAACAAGTTTCATTTTTCCCAAAACCTTGAGATAACCAGGAGAGAAGGAGGTTCTCTCTGATGAGTGGAGTTAGAGGGATGGCCCAGTGCCAGTGCTGGCCCCAAGCCAGCAACTGTGGGACCAAGACAGGGGGCAGAGCTTGAGAGAAACGGGGCAGGAATAAGGTGTATGTGTCACTCAAACCCTGAAGACGCATATTATGTTCTGACTTACTGATAGAGCAGCCAGACCAGGGAGTCTTGAGTGTATCTTCTGGGCCTAAACCCACAGTTGAAACCACTCCCAGAGACCCCGCAGAAGCCCTTTGCACCCCCCAGGCACGACTCAGTGGAGTTTCCGTGTTTCAAAAGCTCCAACACAGTGCTTACTGGTGACCTCGCCTGAAACACAAGGGTTTATCTGCTCTCTAGCTTGAGGCCAGCTTTTTAAAAGACAATCTTATAGAAGGTGCTGGTGGAGAGCAATTTATTTTGAAATCTGGTCAGATGCCAGATTCCGAGTTGGCATTTTTTCACAACAGCCCCGCTGTGTTTACGACTTGAGTTGGGATGAGTTGTTTTTTTTTTTTTTTTTCAAAAAAGGTATCGCATCCTTCTGTTAGATGTGTTGTTGGCAACGGTTGCTAGGGAGAGCTGGGGTCAATTACAGACACACTGATGCCTGCTCTAATAATACTTCGCTCTGCATAGCTCAGATGCAGACACCTCTTGGCTAAACAGGGCACACACATTTCAACAGAGGAGGGCTTGAACTTGTACTACCCAGGCATATCTCGGAGAAGGAGCACTCCCTGAGCCCAAGTGGAAGGCTTGGGGTGGTGACAGGGCAGTGCCGGGTGGAGGGGGCTCAGGCCTCCAATTCCTCTCATTCCAAAGGTCCCATAAAAGAGGCATGCTCATTCTTCCCTGGGTGAAGCTGGGGCCTCCCCCGCCACCCCTCCGCCCTATTATCATTCCACTATTCCCTGGTGACGGTCAAGGCGAGTTTTGGTGACTTCCATAACCCAGGGGTCCTGGGCAACCCATATTCTCCCGGAAGTCAGAAAGCATCCGCGCACACACTCTAGTGGGTGTGGAACCCCACAAACACGAAGTCAGGGGCTGGGTGGGAGAGGGGGAGTGAGGCGGGCTGGGCAATGAAACAAATCGACTTCCCAGCTTTTACTGGGTGGCCCGGCCTCTGGTCCACTCCCGACAACGTGGGCTGAGAGTGAGGTCCTTCTCCTGGAACATACGATCACTGCCCTGACAAACGTCGGAGGCCAAGAAAAAGAAAAAGGACGTGGGGAGACAATCTGAGGACAGAGAGAAGTAGGGCCAGTGGCGAGGAGAGGCAGCTCTGGGCTCCCACCGGGATGACTTGGTTAGTGTGGAGGTGCTCCAGGAGGAACCCCAGAATGGGGGAGAGGAGTATAAGAAAGGGCCCCTGGGGTGATCCAGAAGAGCTTCCTCACTGCCCGGAGGGGAACCCGAGGCCAGGCAAGGTGAAGGGACTGTCTCAGCTGCCCCGTCTCCTGCTTTGGTGTTCTCCCACCAGCTCGAGCTCCGCGTCTTTCCACATTACTCAGCAAAGAGTCCAGTACCTGGTACAAATTTCTCGACTGGCTCACGGGATGACAGGCAGGGCCAGCTGGTTCGTAAGTGACAACAGTGGCACAGTCAGGGCATCTCTGAAGTGTCTTCCTGACCGCGGTGCTGGGCCAGCTACACAGCAGAATCACGGGGGCGTTCTTTCAAAAGGAAGGCCAGCCTGTCCCTGGAGAATGGAATTCGCCCGGTCTGGGATAGGACGCCTGCAACAGTGTATCTTACAAGCTCCTCTCCATACGATTCTCACGGGCAGCTAGGCCGAGAACCACTGGCCTAACGAAAACCTGATGGCTGAAACTCACCATTGCCAGGCCAGATTCCCACATTGCACGATCACACCGATAAAAGACTGTGCCTCAGTTGGCCTATTTGTGACACTGAGCCATCACCGACAAACCATCAGTCATCCGATACAATGCCTTGCTACTCAGAGTGTGAGGTCTCTGGGCCACCAGCACCCAGGAACGTGTTGGACCTGCAAACTCTCGGGCTGCACTCAGAGCTACCAAACCAGAATCTGCATTTAAATGACATCCCGTGTGATTCAAAAGCACGTTCAAGTTTGAGAAGCGCTGCTCTGATGAGAGGCACTGATCTGATGCATTTAAGAAATGTCTGTTATTATAATAAGTAGAATTTTGTCTACAAGAACACTAGGGAAAGGACCACGTTTAAGGCAAAAAGACTCGGTTTTGATGTAAAAATTGGGGACCATTTCTGGGCTGTGGGACTGGTGACAGGGGGTCTACTGAAACCCTAGGGTCCCTGGCATCATCATGGCTCATGAGGGCAGTGTTCCGGGTTCCTGGAGCTGACGATGCGGAGTTTGGCTGGGAAGGGTGAAAGGTCCTTTGACCTCCGCCTGGCCGCAGTTACGCTCCATGGGGTCTGCACCCCAGCTTGGGGGGCAGCTCTCTCACCTCTGCCACAGCACCCTCTACGTCAGAGCCCGCCCCTCCCCCTATGCCGCCAGCTCCCGCTGCTGAAACCTGGGGCAGCAAAAAGGAGCACACCCAAAGCCAATGCCAAGAGCTGAGTTCACAGGGTGCTTCACACCCTTGGCACACTGCGGCCAGCATCACGAAGCCGGGCCTCTGACGTGGAGGAAGCCGCCTAACTGACCACAGCGGGGGACGGGGTGGGGCATCTCAGAGGCCACGGAAGGGGGCTGGCTGGAGACCCGGTGAGCTGTAAGAGGATGGAGTGGAGAGTGAACCACAGAGGGAGAGAGGGAAGGGGAGAGCTCCCGGGGCCGGGCTGGGGCTGTCTGCCAGGTTTGCCAGAAAATGAAGGCAAGTAAAAAAAAAGTAAAAAAAAAGGCCTTAACAAGGAAAGTGGGGTGTGATGACCCATGCCTACTTCCCTCTTTTCTTGTACCTTGTGAGTCTGGGGTGATGAATGGCCATGAATCAATCATGCTGCCTGGAAAGCTGACTTCCATCTGTCCCCTCCTCAGCGGCTGGGAGAAGCAGCAGGGCCCGAGGAGGCCCAATCAGACCCATGGGGGGTGGTTTCCTCTGGGCCTCGCAGTCAGGGAGTTGATCCGTCAGGAGCTCGGGGCAGCCGCACACGCGCACATCCAGTCTGCCCTCCATGGGAGCCTGAAGGGCCTTGAAAGTGAGCGTCTGGCTCAAGCCCTTCGAGGGGTTCTCTGCTTAGCTTACGCAAAAGCTGGGGCTGCAGGTGGTGAAGACGGGGTGAGTGGGGGCCAACGGGGGACATTTAGGTTTCTAAATACCTAATCCACAAGTGCTCTACCCAGGCAAGTGGCAGATGTGGGGCTGAGAGCCCTCCTCTGCTCCAGGGACAAGATGGCATCAGTAGGGCCATCTCCCAAAGCACATGACGTACCTGTCCTTGAGGCACACTAGGGGGTGGGCAGGTTTCTGAGGACTAGGGGCACCCGGGACTGTTTCCTGCAGTGGAAGGGCCCAGGGAAAGTGAGGGAGGAGGAGGCTTGCGTGGGGCCCCTCGTGCCCCTCCTCGAGGCCCCCGCCTCATCGCCGGCAGCGCAAAACCGTAAGGTCCCCTGATGGGCGTCAAGCAGCCAAGCCACGCACGTCCCAGCGGGAGCCGCAGAGGTCCAGTTCCAGCTGATGACCCCTGAATCAGGTCGGAAAGCCCTGTTTCCCGGCATTCAGGTTAGTGTTCTTGCCCTGAGCTCGTGTTTGCCAAACCAGGCCTCTCGGCATACTAATTCCAGAAGAAGTTATTAGCTGGGGGATGCAAAGGAGACTCTGTTGAGTTCAGTGCGGCCAAACAGGTTCCCTTCCTGCTGTGCTGAGCCAGCCCACTTTGTGGCTGACGGAGAGGCGGGCGCGCCACGGAGCCCCTTCTGTGGTTGAGCATTTCCCAGGATTGATGCCCTGCCGGACACCGTGGGCAAGGCTGCTCTAACCACAGGTCATTGGAAGAAATGCCTGACCCGGGCAGGATCCTGGGCGGCCCCTGCGGCCAGCTGCCCTTCCCAGCTGGGTGCGTCTCGTCCGCACGCCCCGTATGTCTGTCCGCCACTGGTTCTGGCTAGGTTACTTGGAGCTGGCAGCCGTCGTCTAGAAGTCTTGTCCTATCCTGGCCCTTCTCGGAAAAAGATCTAAATCCAAGGCGAATGGCCGATCCCGGCCCTGACTCCCCCATGCTTGGCAGGACGTGGCAGACAGGCCGCTCCCGGCCGTCACCCTCCACACTCTCCCAGGACATTCCGGCCCGTGAGGAACATGCCCGATGTGCAAATCCCTCAGGTAATGCGGGAATTCGTCACCAGGGGAGCGTGGGCGATCCAGGAATGGGAACCTGATCGGGGCCCGGAGCTGGAAAGAAGCAGGCCAGGCTGGCCAGCGAGGGCTCGGGTTGCAGTGAGCAGGCTCTCCCCAGGAAGAGGGGAGGAGGGCGGGGATGGAGCCCTGTGGGCAGCATGTGGGGGGGAGGGGGCTCCCTCCTCCCTGTTTTTTAGGAGGAGACCTTAGACTTCGAACCAGGTGGTTGAGACCAAGGCGACCACATGCCTTGGTTTACGCCTGGTGTCTGGGCGTAATTACAAACAGAGCCCTCGCGACTCTCAGGACGGTTGTGGTTTGGATGACTTGTCACACGGTCGCCCTTGTTCAGACAGACCCGCAGGTGGTCTCTGCCCGCTCTGCACCCCTGCTTTCCGAACCGCCAGGCTCTAGTCTCACCTCACCTGGGCTGGAAACTCAATTCACATCTCAACTAGCCTAAGGTACAAAGTCACACTACAGAAGACTTTTCTCCAGCCAAGAGGCCCCAGCCATGGTGGCCATGCCGGGCCACCAGCTACCTCTCCTCTGATGCCACCAGTTTACCTGCTAGCACCCGTGACAGAAGGGCAGGGATCGGCCCCTGGCTCGTGGGATGGAACGGCGCTGGCCTTAGTCTGCGCACCCACACCCTTACCGACACTACACGCTCACGGTCACGAAACTAGCACTGGGTGCGGGGAACCCACGGAGGAAGAAGCGAAAAGGGGGGGAGGAGGGATTTTGAGCCGGAAGGCACCGAGGAACAAGATAGTCTTAGGTCGCCACACTTCCCTTTTGCCCTAAGAGTGGTTTCAGGAAGCCCAGTGTATCGGCAAGAAGATCCCACCTCTCCTGCTCAAAGCCTTTGCACCTTCTGCTCAGCTCCAGCCACACCACCTCCAGGGCCTGGGGGTGGTGGTCCGGGGCGGGAGGAGGAAAGGTGAAGTCTACACCCGGTTCACGTCTGCTCGGACGCGGAGAGGTCAAAGCGCAGACACTGGTGCAGAGCAAGGATCAGCTCTCTTATCGTGGAAATAGAAAGAGGGAAAGGCTGGTTAAACACGAAACACCTATAAAATTATATTGGTCCATTGTAACCATGGATCACTCACACAAACACACGCAAATCCGGCCACTCATCCCGTGCCCCTCAAGTGCCTTTTTATTTTCTATAATTAATCGGGCAAGGGTGGAACTTGGGAAAAGTTCAACTGTGGTCAGAATCTGCAGCCTTCTCTCTAGTAATAACCCACTGGCGGGCGCGGCGGGGCGGGGGAGGGGAGGCTCAGCTGTCGGTGTCCGGTTACCTGAAGCATGTTGAGGAGCAGGCTCCGGAACTTGGTCCCCTCCACCATGAAGAGTGCCATCTTGTCGCAGAGCTTTGCGGCCGTAAAGGCGAAGCTGCGGTCGGACACGGCCTTCTGGTAGATGGTCCGGACGATCTCTCCCAGCATCTCCTCGGAGTTGGTCGAGTTCTGGGCCTCCTCCATGAAGGTGGTGAGCTTGGCATCCACGTCACTGCTGTTGTTCCGCATGCTGTTGAGGATCTCAATCAACTTGTCCATCTTGTTCTGCTGAGGGTTGGTGGTCTCCACGGCCACTTCGTCCTGGGGGCGTGGGAGACAAACTGAGTCGTGCCTCAGTGGAGCCGAGGATACCACTGGGGGTGGCCAGTGGAGAGAGGCCTGCTGCCCCCAGCAAGGACCCAGCCCTACCTTCATGAACCTGAGGTCTGGTCCCTCTGGGAATGCTGACTTCCACCTAGGACCCCCAACCACCAAGGCCCTCTGCCGACCTTTTTCTTGGCTCTTAGGGGCTGATCTTTCTTGCAAGTTCTAGCTCTTACCCAGGATTCCCACATATATTGGTTCTGTTTGTGTACGTGCCCATCGAAGGTCTCAAGCTAGGAATGACCCAGTGGGGCTTGTGAAAGATGAAATAAGGTAACAAAACAAAAAACTGGGTCAAAGAGAAAACGAGGGCAGGAAGGAGGAAAGTATTCAAAATGTCTGCTATATTGGTAAAAGGTGCCCATGGAATGGCCACCTTGCTTTCCAGGCTCCCAGATCCGGATAAACATGGCCCTGGTTTTATGTCCTGTGGAGACTGTGCTGGCCTTCTGTAACAAACGCTATACCCCAGGGAGCCCTCCAGTGTGCCACTAAATGGATGGGCACTGCTAGGAAGGAAATTTCAGACAGCTAACTCTACACCTTTAAGAAGGTTCACTGCACGTACACCGGGCCTGGACAGATCTGATAGTCTCAGAAGTATTTATTCAAATACAATGGATGGGTGGCCAAGAATGTGACTGCCCTACCTACTGGGATGGGAGATCAGGGAAGAAGGGCAGGGTCAGGGACAGAAAGTGGGGTCCCGCGCTTGCCCCCCTATTCCCAACCAGGAGAGCTCTAGGCCGGGAGGCACAGACCAGAGTTCTCGAACCTGCTTTCTGCCTCTAGCTGTACGGCTGTGGGCAGTGGTTTCACCCTCTGGGCCTCAGTCTACTTCCTGGGAAGATGCGGCGGCTGGATGATGTTGAGCTTCCCCTGAGCTCTACTTATGGCCTTAGCCAATGTCCTCCTGCTCTGGGAATCCGGGAGGCCTCACCTAAGGGGAGTGCTTGAAACCCGTGTATGGGTGCTGTGGGACTATCTTACCCGTTCTAATCCCTTCTTTATCCACCCCACTGCCCCACCATCTGGGCCCCCGGGCAGTATATAAAGTAAGAACCACCCAGGAGGTCTTTATGCATGCCATGGCCTGTCTGCAAGGTATGCGGTGTTGCTTTCATTTTATAGATGAGACAACGGGGGCTCGGAGAGGTTAGGGGACTTGTCCAAGGTCACCCAGCCAGTCAAAGGCAGAGTGAGGAGCAGCAGGTGGTTTGCTGGGCCCTAAAGCACCAGCTACATTTAGTAGGACTGGAGGGAATTTAGTGAGTAATCCCCTCTCTGTGGCCAGGCTTTGAGGAATGTGTCTCGGCGGGTCTTTAGGAGGACCCTACGCACTGTCACCACGCTGGTCACCACATGCCACCGGCCGGAGAAGGAAGGAAATGAGGGAGGCTCTCCCTCTGGACCTCACAGCTGCTTCCCCCACCGGGGGCAGTGGGGCGGGAGCTCAGGGCTGTGGAGGACGCAGGTGCAGCTTCAGGCATTGGCTGGGGAAGGGGTCTGACCTGCCTTGTCCTGCCCGAGTGTGGACCTGGGCTTGGCCTTTCAGGCAAAAGGGGGAGGAAAGAAAGCAGCAGTGAGAGGCCAGAGAGAAGCCCAGAGCTTCGAGCTCCGCAGAAGCCCCACAATGAGGACTCCGTGGGGAGGGCTCGGGGCCAGCCGGCCTTTCTCAGGAGCAGTTCCTCTCCAAGGTGACCTTTCCTGCATCCCTGGCAGGGAAGGGGGGCCAGGGTGAGCACAGTGGACACGATGCTGCCGTTGACATAGCCTCATCCCTTTGCTAGAGGCTCAGGGACACGTCCCCTTGAATCAGCGAACCGGGCTCTGGGGGCCACGGTCAGGATACAGTGAAGAAAGAGAGGCTGGTGGGGTGGGGGCAACAGTTACGAAGGCCCTTCCTCTCAGGGCTGGTGTCGGAGCACAGTCGGCACCCGGATGAGGCTGGGGTTGAGGGCCTCCTTCAGTTTTGTCCCTTAGACGCCTCCTGGGCCGCTGGCGGATCAAGGAGGAGAATGGCAAAATCGAGACCCGCTCGCACTCTGCCTGACTCACCTTTGCTCTCGACCCTGGTGGGGACCACAGCTGGCCGGCGCTTACCTTGGGGGGAAGCATCCGTCCTTACCGTACAAGCTCCCAGTCTTTCCCAAATGCCCTTTAGCACTGTCAGGGCAGTGTTGGACCCCAGAAAATGCTGGAGGCAAGAACCAAGCCTTCCCTGCGCGCTTCCCATCCCCCTCAGGTACATGCTTCTTCCTCCCCTTCCCTCCCAGGCTGCGGGCTGGTGCCCAACGCCCACCTCGGCCTCTTGGGGGACCAGAAGGTGAGGAGCCGGAATGTGCCGGAGGGGGTTCACGTACGGGCCAGTCCTCCGGTGGCCAGCAGTCCCTGAGGCAGTGGTGGCCGCCTCAAACCCGAGCCCGCCTACCAAAGTGCCTACCTCACGATGTCTTCCCTGGTACAAGAGAGCAACGAAAATTCATTTACCGGTACCTTTTCTTTCAGCCTTCGCCGCAGCCTGTCTTTGGAAGACTGGAGCAGGGTAATTTTGGGCCGCTCCCCGATGCGCTCGGGAATAATACTGTCTTTACGCTTTGTCTCGGCCTCTGGACCCCCCGGCTGCGGTGGGGGCAGCCTCTCGGAAGCCACTGAGGCTGGGGCATCAGGGCTGCGGGGGGGCTCGAGGCCGCCGTGCCCGGTGTCCCCCAGGGCATCCTCAAGTTTGGGGCTCTCCACGGTCACGGTCTCTTTGGCATTGCGGTGGGCGCCTGCCTCCCCCTTGTCGCCTGGCGGGTGCTTCATGTTGCTGTGGTGCCAGCGCCGGTTCTGGCTGTAGCCGTGATGAGTGGGCCTCCCTGAGGGGTGAGGCACCGAGCCCCCCTGGTAGGATTTCTGGTGGTCCCTGTTGTGTTTGGCACTGACCGGCTGGTGGTCACCATGCTGTTGGGGCTTGTTCCCTCCCGGAGGCCTCTGCTGCCGTCTGCAAACCGAAGAGGAAAGACAGAGAGGGTCACTGGGAGGATTGTTCAGGGTCCCTGTGTCCAAATGCTGCGCGAGCAGTTCACGGAGCTGTTCATGTATTCGTTCTGTCTACCCCCTTACTGGACACCTCCTCTGTGCCCGACTCCGCGGCAGGGCCTGTGGACACAGCACAGCACGAGACAGACGGGGGGCCTGTGATTACAGAGGGGTCAGGTCAGTCCCTGAGTTCGAGTCGTATTTTCTGCCCTTGTTAGAATACACATCAGCACACGCGTGGGGAGCCAAAGTCACACGATGCGTCAGAGCAGATCGTGAATCCTCCTGACTCTGACCCCAGCCACCCAGCTTGTACTCTTGATGCACCTGTTACCATTTTGGGACTCCTCCCAATGCAGTCTACGCACATTCCGGAGAAGATACATACATAGACCTGTATCTGGTGACAGCTATCCTGTGAATCAATTTTTACCATCATGGCTCTTGTGAAGTTGTATCATTTGTTCAACAACTTTGTGTGCGTGTGTGTGTGTGTGTGGGGGGGGTACATTGACATTTTCACCCCCAAGCCCACAAACAAAATATGCAATAAGAAACTGTTATGCACTCAATGGTGTGTCCCCACCCCTTCAATTCACATGTTGAATACTCAATCCCTAGTACCCAAGAATGTGACTGTATTTAAAGATACAGGCCTTTAAAGAGGGGATTGAGTTAATCCGTTAGGCCGTTAGGGTGGGCCTCAATCCAATCGGACTGGTGTCCTTATAATAAGAGGAAATCTAGACACATAGAGAGACACCAGGGATGTAGACACAGAAGAAAGACCGTGTGAAGATACAGCAAGACAGACATCTGCAAGAGGAGAGGCCCCAGAAGAAACAAACCAAGAAGACACCTCAGTCTTGGACTTCCAGATTCTAGGGCTCTCAGAAAAAAAGATTCTGTTGTTGAGCTGCCCCGTCTGTGGTATTTTGTCACGGGGGCCCGAGCTGACTAACCCACAAGCGACATTTGACTCACCGATTTACCGGACACACTATTTTCTAAGCCAGAGAACATGACAATGGAACAAATCTGAGGTGTGCACAGGCGATGAACCCCAAACATTTTGATCGATCTCTGGAAGCACTCTTGCGCTCACCCCCCAGTGTTTTCCATGCCCTGACTTTATGGGATGCGCAGCTGGAGAACTGCAACCTGTCCCTTTGGTGGGGACAGCGGACCTTCATGGCACTGAATTTTATGAACCCAAAAAAGGCACTGATTTACTTTGAAACTATTATTACTTATATAAACTCAGTTTCAATGTTCACTTGACAATTTCGTATCCGTGAAAATCTGGAGGCATCTTGGACTGAGGTTAAACATATCATTTTTCCGTTAAAATTAATGAAAACAATTTTTTTCCCATTGAAAAGCTTTGCCTCCTGGCAGGGTTTTCAAGGGGAATTAAAGTTATTAAGTGGGAGACAGGTGTATAGTGTTTTGTTTCCACACAAATGGTAAAGACAATACATCGCATGTTAGAAGTAGAAATTAGGGTGTTTCTTGGGGGGGGGGAAGTTTGATGATCTGTTACAAGAGCCTCTAGTACATGTAAATTGCTGCACCTTGTTAATTCCACTTGGTGGCAATTTATCGAAAGGAAATACTCAAAAGCCTTGCACAGGGATGTAGGCACAATTTGTGCATCGTGGCACTGTTTAACAGTGAGAAACAATGTGGAATGTTAAGAACCTGGTGTTAAGACTTCACTCTGGTTGATGGAAGAAAGCATGTGTTGTCCTATGTGTAGCATGGTGCTACTTTTTAAGGCAAATATTTGTATGCATAGAAAAATCTGGAAGGAAAGGCGCCTGGGTGGCTCAGGCAGTTAAGTGTCCAACTCTTGATTTCGGCTCAGGTCATGATCTCACAGTTCTGCATGGGGTCAATCCCCGCATTGGGCTCTGAGTTGGCACCACGGAGCCTGCTTGGGATTCTCTCCTTCTCTCTCTGTCCCACCCCTGCACTCTCTTTCTCCCTCTCGCACACTCTCCCTCTCTCAAAATAAATAAATTTTTAAAAACTTAAAAAAAAACCACAGAAACATCAGGAAGGAAACACATCAAAATGCTAACAGTGGTTAACTCTGGGGGATGGGATGAGGATTTTTCTTTTTTTACTTGTGTTTTCTAAAAGAACATGAATTTATTTTTCTAAACTTTTTACTGTGAGATAATTACAGATTCGCGTGCACCGGTAAGAAATAATACAGAGAGATCTTTTGCATCTTCTACCCAGTTTCCTCCCATGGTAACATCTTGCAGAACTCTGGTACAAGATCACAATCAGGATTTTGACATTGATACAGTCAAGATACAGAACATTCCCATCACTGCAAGGATGCCTTCCTGTTGCCCTTTTACAGCCACACCTACTTCCCTTCCACCACCTCCTCTTGAGCCCCTAGCAATAAGTAATCTAGTCTTCATGTCTACAACTTGTCATCTCAAAAATGTTATATAAATGGAATCATTTACAATCTGTTACAAGAGCCTCTAGTACATGTAAATTGCTGCACCTTGTTAATTCCACTTGGTGGTAATGTTACATACATTACAGTATGTAACCCGGTGGGATTGGCTTTTTTCACTCAGCATCACTCCCTGGAGATTCATCCAGGGCGTTGCACGTATCCCTAGTTTGTTCCTTCTTACTGCTGAGTAGCGTTCCACAGTGTGGATGTATTAGCGAGTTTAACCATGTACTCGCTAAAAGGCATCTGGGTGGGTTCTAGTTATTGGCTACAGTGCACAAAGCTTCTATGGACATTTGTGCACAGGTTTTTGTTAAGTTTTCATTTCTCTGGGATAAGTGCCTGGGGGTGCCATTACTAGGTCATATGGTAGCTACTTGGTTTAAAAAGAAAACTACTGAGGGGTGCCTGGGTGGCTCAGTTGGCTGAGCATCCGACTTCAGCCCAGGTCATGATCTTGTGGTTCGTGGGTTCGAACCCCACATTGGGCTCTGTGCTGACAGCTCGGAGCCTGGAGCCTGCTTCAGATTCTGTGTCTCCCTCTCTCTCTGCCCCTCCCCCACTCAAGCTGTCTCTCTCTCTCTCAAAAATAAATAAACATTACAAAAAGAGAGAGAGAGAGAGAACTATCGAACTATTTTCCAGAGAGATTATATCACTTTACACTCCCACCAGCAACACACAAACTGTTCTCAGTCATTACGTCTGTGGATAATTTTCCAGGCCCATTTTTTCTCTGCTCTACGTTACAGAGTCTGAGACCATGTATGCTAGATTTGCTGTTATGGACCCCCAGGTCCCAGAAGCTCAGTTCACTTTTTTTTTTTTTTTTGGTCGATTTTCTCTGTGTGGCTCAGATTAGATCTTTTTTTTTTTTTTTTTAATTTTTAAATGTTTGTTTATTTTTGAGAGAGAGAGAGAGAGAGAGAGAGAGCAAGCAGGGGAGGGGCAGAGAGAGAGGGAGACACAGAATCTGAAGCAGGCTCCAGGCTCTGAGCTGTCAGCATAGAGCCTGGTGCAGGGCTCGAACCCACGAACTGTGAGATCATGACCTGAGCTGAAGTCGGATGCTTAACCGATTGAGCCACCCAGGCGCCCCATGGATCATTTTTATTCGATCTTCCAGTACACTGGTTCTTTCCCTTGTCCCTCCATTCTGCTGTTGAACCCACGCATTGAGTTTTTAATTTAACTATTAGGTTTCATTTGGTTCTTTGTTATAGCTTCTATTTCTTTGCCAAGACGTAATTTTTCATTTGTTTCAAGCATGTTCTTTTGAAGCATTTTCATGCTGGCTGCTTTAAAATCTTTTGTCAGAGAATTCTAACACTTCTGTCATCTTGGTATTGGTGTCTTATTGTCTTTCTTTACTCAGTTGAGATCTTTCTGAGATTTCCGGTTGAAATCTGGACATCTTCAGTATTGTGTTATGAGCCTCTGGGCTCATGGAGAACTGTTTTAGCTGGCTTCCTCTGACCTTGCTTCCAATAGTGGAAAGGGTTGCCGTGCCCTGTTACTACCGAGTGGGGAGTACAGGTCGGGTTTCCTACTGGGCCTTCTGTGACACCCCAAGGGAGGCCCGCTTTACTGCGGTGCGGGGTTGGGAGTTCGGGCCCCTCACACCGATGCCTCCCTGGCGGGGAGGGGAAGGGTGCGTATTGCTACTCTCCACGTGGCCTCCACTGACACCATGGTGGAGGGGGGGCGTGGAGCCTTGTACCTGGTAGAAATGGGTGGGATTCAAGGCCCCCATGTGGCCCCCACTGACACAGAGGAAGGGGTGCTCAGTGCCCCACAGGGACGAGTCCTAACTCCTCACTCGGCCTCTCTGACCCCACCCTGGTGGAGTATTTGGGCGCCTCCTCAGCCTGGTGACTGTGCTCGTGTGGGTCAGGCCCACTGACCTCTGCTTGTGTGGGTCAGGCTGGAGCCCACATTTTTCCTGGGAGGTTTGCCTAGAGTAGAGCATTACTGTCCAGGAGTTTTCTGTCTTGTAAGGTTGCCCCTTTCCTGGTCCTTTAGCGAGAGAGGGCAGGCTTTTGTTGGGGCTTTCCGGTCTGCCTGGGCCTACTGGCATTTCCGGGTTGCCAACTTCTTTACCTCCAAGTCTGGGATCTGTGAGGCCAGGAAGAAAACTCTGGTAAGTTACCACGGTGCCGTGGCCCGAGTGCCATGGTGCCCAGCCAGTCTGCCTGCTTTCCACCTTCTGGAGTCCTCTTATGTCCATTTTTAGATAGGATGTTCAGGGTTTCTAGTTGTCTGTATTTATTTTAATAATTTAAGAGTCGTTGTAGAAACATCTGTAGAAGCCTGGTACATTGAACTGAGGCCGGCTGACCGGGTGTGCCCTGGGCCCTTCTCATGAGGCCTGCCTGGTATTTTTCATCACTGGGTCTGAAGTGCATACTGGGTACAAAAAGCCGTGCTGTCCCGATACGTGGGTGCAAAAGGCTTCTCCTCTAACACCCCTCACCTCTACCAGCACACCTAAGGCTCTATCTAGTTTTACTCCCCAGTGGCCTCACTTTTTTTTTTTTTTAAGTTTTCATTTCTTTTCTTTAATTTCAATTAAAAAAAATTTTTTAATGTTTATTCGTTTTTGAGAGACGGAGAGCCAGCAGGGGAGGGGCAGAGAGAAGGGAGATACAGAATCCTAAGCAGGCTCCAGGCTCCGAGCTGTCAGCACAGAGCCCGATGCGGGGCTTGAACCCAAGAACGGTGAGATCACGACCTGAGCCAAAGTCGGACGCTCAACCATGTGAGCCACCCAGGCACCCCTAATTTTAATTTTTTTAAAGTTTATTTATTTATTTTGAGAGAGGGAGAAAGCATGAGTGGAGGAGGGGCTGAGAGAAGGGGGAGACAGAGAATCCCAAGCAGGCTTTGCACTGTCAGCACAGAGCCCCGTGCAGGGCTCCATCCGACGGGACTGCAGGATCATGACCTGAGCTGAAGTCTGCCGCTTAACTGGCCGGGCCACCCAGGTGCCCCCCCTCCAGAATGGACTCATTCTAAAAACAGTAATCATCAATGGACCAGTGCCTTAAGTCCTGGAAGACTGTCAGTTTGCATTCACAGCAGAGCAGGGGTAGAGAGCACAGGTGCCCAGGGAAGCGTGGGGCCCCATCCGCAAAGTGAGTCACTGAGTCAGTTCTTCCCAGGGATCACCCATTGGCCTTCAGACTGCCCAGACCTAAATCCAGATGCCTGAGACACAAGTCAGCTCAGAAGCCCGAGGCCCTCACCTGAGAATCACGGACTGACCTACACCGGGAGAGCCACTGGGAGAAATTCCACGGCCCTCCCAACTCCTCAGGGAACCACACGCCTGTGACATTTTGTGAATCCCCCCTACTTTTATTTTTCAATTACTTTCAAAGAATTCACCCTTTCTCTTCCTACCCTCTTTGTTCTCTGAGTATGAGTAATTTTTAAGCCCAGAGAAGAACCTTGGAAATTCCCTGGCAGATAATGCTTGATTCTCACGACTTTTCCCATCCTTATTTAGAAAAATTGTGGTGCCTGCAGCTATGGCCCAAGGAATGCCCCCAAAGGATGGTTGACCAAGTCCTTCCCAGCATCTGTCTTGAAACTGTCTGGCTTCCTACTTGCCATTATCAGGGATCTCCCTCTCTCTGCCCAACATCCTCCTTACCCCCCCCACCCTCAAACAAACCAAAACACATCAAATCAAATCAAAACAAAACAAATCAAATCAAATCCTCCACCTGGAGGAGAAAGGAGCTCATTTTTACATGGCTGGTGGTCAAGGGCTCAGAAAGAAATTAGCCAGGTCTTGCTGAGACTCACTCTCCTGTTCTTGCCGGAAATTTTGGGGGGCCTGGAATTCCAAGTCATTTTAGTTTGCCACTCCTTGGAGCCAGCTCTGCCAGCAGAGCAGTGACCAAGAATATCCAAGTTGTCGGGCATTTAGTGGGTGTTCTCAGACTCGCTCTGCCTGGGTAGCAGCTCCTTTGCACACAGAGTGCTGTCTGTGGACAGGAGGGGAGGCCTGGGAGTCCACCCGTAAGGGGCCCCTCCTACTGGGCAGGCAAGACCAATGGAGTCAAAAGAAAGAAGGCTGCTGATACGGGGTTGGATGGCAAAGGAGATTGGCTGGGGGGCCCCTGGGGGGCATGGAGGGCAAGAAAGAGGCCAGATGCCATTGGAGGCAATGGGCATGAAGGCTTTTTGTTTCTTTTTTCCTCCTTCCTGTTCAAGGCTCCCATTAGTTCTCAGGGCCACCGACTGCTGGGACCAGTGTCTGTGTGCAGGCTGGTCAAGAGGCTCTCTTCCCATTTTACAGATCAGCCAACTGAGGCTCAGGGAGGTGACATTCCCCACACCCTCAGGAGTGTGCCCAGCCTGACAGCTAGCCCAGCACCCACTGTCCACCTCCTGTCCGTCCCCTTTGCCCTGAGATCCAGCAAAGGAGAGAAGGGCCGAGTACTCGCCGATATCTGCTGTGGCGATGGCCACATGAGGCCCACGTCCTTGGCCTGGGAAAGGGCTGAGAGAGCCCTCGCCACTGGAAAAGACTAGGGGCTGGGCCTCGGTCCTCAACAATGGAGACCCAAGCTTCCCTGCTCTGGCCATTCACAAATATTTGTCAGCGGTTGCTGGCTGAGCTGGCCCAAACCAGCTCCTCTCTCTTCTGTGTTTGTTGGCCCTGGGTTTCGTCGATACCTTCCTGTAGGGGCCAGCTCACTGCTCACCCCAAAACCTGTGGGTTTAGGTTTGGCCTGGCTGGGGATGAGCTCCTTTGGCTCCTAGGGGCCAGGCAGGGAAGTATTTGGTCCCGGATACACGGACGTGTGGATCCAGGTTTTGGAAACACAGGAGACATGCATTTTTTTTTTTTTTTTGTTCTGCAAGCGAAATAAAGGGGCAAAACCCCACCTCCCTCTCTGCTTGTTATGTTCTAATGTCTCTGGGCAAGTTTTCTCTGGTGGTCCTGGTAGTGGGGAGAGGAATGGCTTAGGAGAGAAGATTAATATTCCATTTGTGCTACTGGTAACACCTGCTGGTAGGGAAATAATGCTTTTTTTTTTTTTTTTTGGAGAATGGAAATTGTCAGGATGCTTCTTCTACCACTCATTTAGTTTATTCTTCCTTCTTGGGGTTCTGAAATCAGACGTCTTGTTTCACTCTTAAGACTGCGCTCTTTTATTAAAAAAAAAAAAAAAAAAACAGAAACACAAAAATAAAAAAAGTTCTCCACACCACAGCTGCATTTTCGGAGGTGGGTGGAGGGAGAAAGACTTCAGATTTTGTTTTAAAGAATGATTCCAGCAGCAGTCCAAATGCAGACAAACGTCTCTCTGTTCATTTTTTATTTCATAATTGTTCCCAACTAGATATTCCGAGGGCCACGGACTTATTATGGTTCTCTCCATGTCGGACACTTTACCACATAATTTGTAGGTCTGCTTAAAAATTTCTGAGCGCAAAATTCCTAGGGCAAGTGGTTTTAAAACTATGCATGGGCTCATATTTCTTGCCTTCAGGAAAAGTGATGACTGCTTATTACTCGCTTAGGCGCCCCCATTCCTGCCCACCTACACACGCCCTGTCCGGGGTCCCACCTTCCGCGTCCCAGCCACAGGGGCAACACGAGAGCGGAGGTGAGCCCGACAGGGGCAGGCACAGGGGTTCTCTGCAGCTCTGGGGCCGCTTGGCTTGGCGCAGGCATGTGGGGCCTGGAAACCAAGGTCATGGCCACACACACACACACACACACACACGCCCACCCCCGTTTGCAAAACACTGGGATGCCTCCTAAGGAAAACTGTAGGGGAACTTACTTCCCTCTTCAGGGAGTCAACGGAGGGAAACGCCACTGGCTTAGCAAAGGGTCCAGCATCACGGTGGCCTCTATCAACTGAGCACCTACCGTGCCCAAGGGGCTGGATGAGATGATGTAAATCTGCCGGGTCTGTTCTGCAGGACCCTCCTTGGCAGGCGTATCTGGGAGATTGCAGCCAGCACAGAGCCTGGCTGGGTCACTCGCGGCTGTGTGGCTCTGTGTCCGTTCCCAGCCGTGTCAGCCGCCACCCTCAGGGGCGGCTGTGAGGATTACAGAGTGACAGCGCGATGCTTTCACAGATGAGAAAGCCAAGGTTCAGAGAGGTTGCCTTTTGCCCTCGGGCTGTCCAGCTAGTTAGTGACGAAGCCTGTACCGGAACTCTGATCTGTGTCTCTACTCTAAGGTCCTGCCCGAAACGCTACATGGCCGGCCGGATGTTACGGTTACTCATCTGAGGTCTTCTTGCTGTCTGGATAGCCGGGGAACCGCCCCACCTGATGTCCCTGTAATTGCCAGGCCGCCATCCCCATCATGGCAATGAGAGCAGCGCATTACCGGCTGGCTCGCTGAGCACCAGGCCTGCTCCCCACACTGGGCTCCCCGGACAGTCCCTGGAGGGGAGTGCCCGCACGCTTCAGGAACACCCCCGTGGCCTTGGACGGCGAGGAGAGTTTTTGGCTCTCCTGCTCCAACAGCCTGTGGGGCTCTCCCTGTGCTCAGGGCCGGGTAGAAAACAATCCAAGACTGAGGTCTCTGCCGGCTGAGGCCGAGGTTCGTGTAAGAAGTTCGGTATTTCACTGCACGGATCGAAAAGCTTTGGAATCCAAAGGTTTACCTGGCCAAGGGAATGCTCTGGAGTGGAAAGGAGAGGGGCTAATCTGAATGGTACCTCTGTGCCCTGAAGGCAGAGGAAAGACTTTTCCAGTTAACAGGGCGCACGTACAAACGAATGATGAGAGGCAAGGCTGATTCGTGTATTGCTTCATTAATTAAACATGTCCTGAGATTCCGCTCTGCCTGGAGGTTAATCGGAGGTGTCAGTGGGTTTGCCCAAGGCCACAGAGCTCCTGGAACATTCTGAGGGGAGCAGGGGCTGTGGATTGACCAAAGCTGTTCAACTGTCCCTCAGGAGTATCTCAACGCCTTTCCTAATCCCATCTGGGCTCCAAACAGCCTTCTTCAGCTCCCCAGAGGCCCGCTCTTCAGACTCCTAATGTGATTACAGCCTGATACCCTCATCCACGCCCCTGAATGGCCTTGTGCGTTCTTCTTGCATGGCCTTAAGAGCAACCACTTCCTTAGGATGGGGCAGACCCTCTCCAAATCTCCCTTGGGAAATGGGGGCGGCGGGGGTGGGGGGGATGCTGGGCATTGATTCATGCATGCCTCCAGTGAGTCCCACAATGTGCCAGGCCCTGGGGACACAGCGATGACCCTGGCACAGGGCTATGCCCTCATGCAACTTAGGATCCATTTGGAGAGACAGACACTAATCCATTAATTACAGAAATAAGGTAACTGGCTACAACCAGGGACAAGAGTCATGAGGGAAAGGAAGCACAGAGTAGCACAGGGGTCCCTGACACTCTGGTCCTAGAGGCAGGACAGACCTCATAATTTGTGGGACCAAGTGCAGAATGAAAATGTGGGCCTCTTGTTCAAAAACTACTAAGAGTTTCAAGCTGACCCCGGCAGAACACTCATTAAACCCAGTGCAGCCCTTCTGAGCCCTGCCCAGAGCAGCCCCGAAGGACGGGACAGGAACTGAGATAATTGAGAACATAGAGTAAAAGTAATAAACACAAGCTAACATGTATGTAGCACTGACCTTGTGCCAGGCATGACTTTGACTTCACCCTAAGAGGGAGGGACTATTGCCAGCCTCATTTTGCAGAGAGGTCATGAGCCACAGAGAAGGTAAGTACTTGTCTGAGGCCACACAGCTTGCAAGAGGCAGAGCCCGAGTTTGAATTTAGGTAGTTTGACCTCCGAATGTGTACCCTCAACCACTACGCTCTCCTGCCTCATGGACTTGAGACCCGTTGCGGGGTCCTAAGGGCCCAGGGCAGCCTGCACCACTGCTGAGCCACTGAAATCCAAATCCAAATCCAGAGGATCCCAGGCCTTGGCCAAAGCCAGTGGGGGCAGGGACTGCGGGCTGGCAGCGTGTGGCGGAAGCAGGGCTAGATAAGCAGAAGCAAAGGCCAAAGGCTGAGCCGGAGGCCACGAGGAACAGGGAAGCTGAGGCCCGTGAGAGGGCAAAGCCTGGGAGGGCTCTGGACTGAGCCCCGAGTCGAGGTTTGGAAATCCGGCTTCCAGCCTTGGCTCCGCCGTGTCTGGGGAAAACCACAGAAGCCACGTGTGGCCCTCGGGTTTCCATCTGTGCTGGGAACAATCCTTTCCCCACAGTCTGCTAGTTCCCGTGGCTGGGAGGTTGCGTTTTCGGGGTGGCCCTCTGGCTTCGCTGCTGAACCCTGGGGGAGGGAAGCAGGAGCTGCGGGCTCTGGCCACCTTCCTCCATCTTGGGGCAGCACAGAAGGCCGTGGAGGAGTGGTCTTCTTTGGGGTATACGCGGCAGACCCCGGGTCTCGCTCGGCTGCCCAGGCATTTCTCAGGTGCCCCTCCCAACAACCCTGGTAATCCAGGGCTTGTGGCCAACCTCTCGGTCACCTTTGGCACACGGGCAGACTCCTCACATCTCTCAGCATTCCCATCTGTAGAATGGGAATACCAGCACCCCACTCGAGGTGTTCCCTTAGATGAGTTCCCCACCTTGCCTACATTCCTGCCTGGGGTCACAAGGCTGGTCAGAAATTAGAATACAATCAAGGCCAAGAGAGCATCTGGGGAACAAAGGCACATTATAAATACAAGGTATTATTTTTGCTCCAGGGTGAATCAGGCATTCCAAGAATCCCTGGCCTCACACGTTCTTAGGCAGTGTGATGTCATGGGAAGAGCATGCGGCTGTCCCGGCAGAGTGTTTCCAGAAGGTGGCCCTCGCTCTTCTCTTCTGCCCAGCAGAGCCCCTGCCGTCTCTCAGGTCCGCCCATGGACCCTCAGTGCAGCCTGCTGGCGAGTCCGGGCATCCCCTGTGCCACGTGTCCATTCTGGGTGCTCACTCAGAGGCGGGCAGACATCAGCCACGGAAGCCGGTTAAGTGTCAGCTGGGATGTTCCCTTTTCCAGCCCTAACTCCCTGTGGCTACACTGACCCGATCATGTGAATCAACGTGGGGAAGCCAAGCCTGGCTGATGCCACCTCTCTGGAGGCTTGAGACTCTCGCTCGCTTTTCCTAAAGAGCCGAGGAGGCCCAGCGACGGGTATGAATTTGCACTGTATATCTTCCACCACAGCCCTTGGCTGCCCAGAATAAGAAGGTGCTCGTCACAGACTTTTCCAAGAGGCAACATATTGTCGGAGCTCCAAGTGTGGACGTAGGAGCCAGCCCCCCAGAGCTCAGATCCTGGCTCTGTACTTCTGGCCGTGCAACGCTGGGCAAGTTCTTTAACCTCTCTGGGCCTTAGCTTCTTCCTTCTTAAGATGGGGACAAACAGATTGTCCATCTCTTGAGGTTCCTGGGAGTTTGAAGGAGCTGTGGTGTTCTATTAGCGTCTGCTTGTAACAACAATATGTTGTGGTTTTCCAAGTCGCATGAATCCATCAGACGCTCAGGAGTGATGAACATCAGCACACCCACAGTACAAGTGGGAGAGCCGAGGTTTGGAGGAAATAGGCTGTTTCAAGTGCTAAGAATCAAGGAGGAACCCCCAGCACATCCAGCTCCTGGCTTTTGCTCCCAATCTGGCCTCTAAGGGCTACAATCCGGACGTGGTTTCTCAGGACGGATTTCTTCACTACGAAATACACTATCATCCTAAGAGAAGCACTGCCCAAGGGGTCCCCACAGGCATGGGGGCCACCTCCAGTGACTTCTTTCACTCCCAGGCTAATGCCGGGCCACCACAGCTGGTCCCACACTGCCTCGCTTACCCCACATGCTGACTTCAGAGCACATTTGGGAACTAGCCCTATTTCATGGCCATCTCACCATCTCCACGAGGGCCATGGAACAGCCCTCAAACTGCAGCGGGTAGGACACAGGAAGGAGGAGGAAGAGAAAGTCTCCTAAGAGTTTTTAAATCCCTGGTGTGACCAACTGCCGAGCCCTTCTGAACCATGGGGAAGGAAGCCCAGAGACACAGCCTGAGTGCCCATAATGAAGAAACTTCCTCACAGGGAGAGCTGCCTCACAATAAAGGGGGGGGGGGGGGCGGTGCCTGGGAATGTAGTGAGCTCCCTGTCACAAGAGGTGTCCAATTACTGACCAACAGCTATGGAGACCTCCTCTCCTGAACCCGCCATTTCTGCAATTAGCACCTCCTCCAGGAAGCCCTACTGGGTCTCAGCAGTCATCCCAGCAGTCCTCACTTGGAGAGGCAGCATGATGCTGTGACAACCTGGGAACAGGACACACCGGTATACCCCGATTTGGCCCACATCTAGCCAGGTGGTCTCAGACACGTTGCCTAACTTCTCTGTCCCTCAGTTGTCTTATCAATCAAGTGGACCCCGTGACTGGAAAACAGGAGAGAGGCGGAGCTGAAGGTAATGATCTCAGGGCTGGATGATAAACCTTGCCCGCTCTCCCTCTGCCTCAGCCAGCCCTGGGAGGGTACGGCAGGCCTTCTCGGCTAGCCCTGCAGGTGCGGGGAAAGGTGACGGAAGACGGTTCCATTATGGGAAGCAGAGCCGCCCAGGGCAGTACCCGAGCAGGTTTGGCTTTACGGCTACAGAGCATCCCTGAGCTTCTGGGCTCCCCGGGAAACACTACCGGCTGCCTGCCCACCTCACTCCATCAGCCGCGCATAACGGCCAGCCTCCCGGGACAACCTCCTCCCTCACAATTCATTACTGACAGGTCTGCTCCGTCCCTGAAGGGCTGTTTTTCCATCCTGGAAGGAGAGGGAATGTGAAATGGAGTTAGCTAGAGTAGGGCCTCCCTCTGGCCCCATTTTTCAGCCAGGGTTGGAGGAACTGACAAGTCCATGGCCAGACGTTAGAGCAGAGGGAGTGCCACTCAACAGCTTCACGCACATCACTGACCCCAACCCCCACCCAGCCGTGCGGGGACCCAGCTGCCCAGCAGATGGGTTCTTGGGCTAGAATGTTTCAGAGCACAAGGAACTCAAAGCAGGGTGCTGATGGCCTTCACATTAAACCCTGCCCGGCAGCATTCGGTGCACATATACGGGGACCTTCAGACAGCTGACAAGGACTTACTCTCCCTACCTCCCAAATGCAGGGATCTTGAGGCTTCGAGTAGTGAGTTTAAAATCAGAGACTGTCCCCAAACAGCAGAAAGACAACGAGAAAAAATGAGAAGGAATGATGGAATTAGGAAATCATTTGGCAAACGTCATAATAATAATTGTTTCAGGCAATAATCATCACTGGAGGCCAGTGGGTGAAAGTTTGAGGAAAAACAGAATATTGGCATAGTCTCAAAGTATCTCCCCACAAGCTACTTCTTAATTACAAAGGGAAAACTCTGTGCCTTTACAGTGGAGCAACTTGGCAGATACTGCCTTTAACCAAATAATCAAAGTGAACACTGAGAGTCATGGGACAACAGGACGGCCCCGATCTCCTGATTCGATGCCCTGAGAGGACACAACATCACTCATGTGCATGGAACCTGAGGAAATACCAGAGAAATCCCAAATGAGAAACCTTCTACAAAAATAACCGGCCGTTCTTTTAAAAAAAAAAGCAAATGACATGAAATACAAAGACTTGGGAACTGTCCCCAGATTAAAAGAAACTAAAGAGACGTGACAACTGAATATGAGCCAGGATCTAGGATCACTGCTGAGAAAGAAGCAAGGGCTGTGGATAATAGCATCCAGTCTATGTTAGTTTCCTGATTTTTATCATTGTACTGTGGCCGTGGAGAGGAATGTCTTCACAAAAAAACACACTGTGAAGCGTTCAGCAATAAAAAGGCATCATTTTGGCAATTTTCTCTCAAGCAGGTCAGAAAAAAAAAGTAGACGAGGGAGAGGAAAATAGAGCAAATGTGGTAAAACGCTAATGTCTGAGTGAAGAATATATGAAAATTCTTTGTGCGATGCTTGCAACTTTTCCGAATGTGAAATTTCGTCAAAATAAAAGTTTTCAATACGGGTAGGATTTGGTTAGAAGGGGAGAAGTGGAGAGGACATTCCAGAACAAACATCACACTCAGCAAATACAAGGTGGCAATTTTTCTTAAGTCAGTTGCATATGTAAAAACCCCGGAAGGGAACAAAAAAAAATTGACCACAGAGAAGTCTACCCAGCACAGGTAGAGACGCCTCACCAGAGGGATGGCCCCACTGGAGGTGAACGCAGAGCTCACTGTGCATTGGTGTCCTTGAGAACCATAGGAAGTCCTTAATGGAAGTCAAGCGTCCGAGCACAGTCTCGAAGGGCAGCCAAACTCCGACATCCTAGGGGGACATGGGCCTGGGTGGACCCCATGAACCATCATAAACGAGTCAATTTGCCCTTTTGGATAAACTTGCAGGGTCGAGCTTCCCAAAACAAGACTCTGATCCCCGAGGCAGGCCTGGATGTCACCCACCAGGAGACCCAGCCCCTCAATGAGGGAAAAGGGTGTATTTTTATTCTTCTGATTTTTACACCGTGGAAACTGAGGCAGTTTAGCGGGCTGGCCACAGCCTTGCTCAGCATTTTAGCTTTGAGAACTCCTCTCATGGTGATCGAGCATCTTGCAAACACCCTTAGGAGCTTAAAGCATATATTGTCATTTCTCATGGTATATGATAAAAAAGTTATTTTACGTACAATATGGCTTGGGGCGCCTGAGTGGCTCAGTCGGTTAGGTATCTGACTTCAGCTCACGTCCCAATCTCACAGTTTGTGGGTTCGAGCCCCATGTCGGGCTGTGCGCTGACAGCTCAGAGCCTGGAGCCTGCTTCAGATTCTGTGTCTCCCTCTCTCTCTGCCCCTCCCCAGCTCATACTCTGTCTCCCTCTCAAAAATAAATAAACATTAAAACAAATTAAAACATGGTTTTTATATTGATATGTTATTGAGTAAATTATAAGGTTCAGGTTTAATTTGATTTTTAATAACATCCATGAATAACGGCAAAAATCTGACCTTCTCCCACTTAGCAAATGACGCCCTTCTTCAATTTTTGTAAATGAGTTATGGAAGCAAACGCACGGTTGCTACAAAGAAGTTTCAAAATGACGTATTACCATTACATTGTGCTTTGGCAGCAGATATAAATTAACATGTAGGCTAGCGTTTGACTATATAAGGCAGAAAAAGAAACAAAAGGCAAACACTGATCTCAGGGCCCGCTGTTTGGAATTCTTGAATTTTATGTTTGTTTGTTTTAAAATACAAACCAACTCGTTTGCTTTTGTAATTGTCTTGCTTTTCTCTAAATGGCGAGACCCGAGAAGTTTCAGGAAATTTTCACTGGCAGTCACTTCTGCCCAGGTAGAAGGGCGAGAGCATGGACGGTCTCGACTCTCCAAGAACAGAGTCGGATGCTGGCCGAGCTGGGTCTCTGCAGCTCCAGGAGCCGCCGCGCAGGGGGACTCCGACCACATGAACGGGACTCCGGATCTGGGCAGAGCACCCGAGGCAAATGTGCAGAATTGTTACCACTTGTTTGTTCCTCAGGAGCCAGCCTTTTAATATCGGTGTTCTTTAATGCTTCCTGCCTTTAACCAACTGTCCATTATGGGTCAAAATTAAATATTTGGCTAAGAATAAAGATAATTTCAAGCTGCGTAATGGTCAAAACCACCAAAGTGGCTCACGGGGCTGCTGAATGATGGGTTGGTGGGGGCTGCGTCTTGGGCACGCTTCTCCCACCTGCATTAAGCCGGGCACTCACTTCACACCCATGGGCAGGCTCTCACGCCGCGCAGTTTTGCCGTTTGGGTGAAAAGATACCCCTGGCATGGAGGTAGCAGCCGGACTCTGGACGCCAGGCCTGTGTTCAGACCAGGGCCCTGTCCCCTCCCAGCTCTGTTCCCCCCGGGGAAGGCTCTTATTGGCTTTTGCCTTAGTTTCCCATTTGTAAAGTGGGGGAATGATGATAAGGGGTACTGCCTAAGGTCTGATGGTTAAATAAGCTTCCCTTGGCCCCGTGCCTGCCCCAGGGCTGGAGAGGGAGCCCCCATTGCTGCTGCTATAGCTGCATTCAGGAAACAGCAGCAGCGACAAGTTGGGACTCCGGGTACTGGGTGTGAAGCTGGGAGGTCTGAGCCCAGAAGACGCCCCCTCTGCATCCACAGGGTTCCGTGGCAAGCTTGGCCTCTTCCACATGACCTCAGGTTTGCAGTTCCTGTGTGGAGTATTCAGAAGGGTCTGGATTCTCTGGCTGGCCCTTGGGGAAGTCTCAAAGCCTTAAACCCACTGGAGGTCCGAGCCCTGTGCTGTAAGGTGCCTGTCTCCCTCACCCTTGACACCCACCCACTGCCCCACTGAAACTTCCTCCCCACTGGTCTCACATGCGCCCCAGCGGGGGATCTATCCCGGTCACCTGGCCTGTGGCAGATGCCGTCCGTCCCTAGGACCTCTCCCCAGGTTGATGGTAAGGATCTCCGTGTTTAGAGCCCTTGTACACAGTTCATTCCTGGAGGGCGGGATCACTACAGGAAATGTCAAGATCCACTGGAAATGGATGACGAGGTTCTCACTGGGGGGCTGTGGGAAATGGTTTCTGAGATTGAGGACTAGGAGGCTGTTTCAGAGGCCTGGGCGTCAGACCTCGGGGGCTTTGGTCCCAGCAGCATTCACTGGCTCTCTGTTCTCTTCAAGGGTGAGTTTGGCCTGAGGGCAGGTGAGGAGGAGGGGAGGGGGACAGAGGGACGGAACCTCTCAGTACAGCTCGGTGAGGCCATTCTTTTCCGGTGCAAAACCAAGGAGGGCCTCTAATCCGTGGCCTTGGCCAGGAGGGGACGTGATGTGGTTGAGGGGCAGGTGGAGGCCCTACGGCCAAAAAGCTGTGGGGTGGGCCTGGGTGGGAGTCACATTCTCATTCCCGGTGGCACCTTAGATGCACTGATAACCCACTTCCTGGAAACACATAACAAAGGAAAGGGAGGGGGCAAAGCAGCCACTGGGTTCCGTTGGGCTCCACGAGGTTGCACTCCAGCTCTGGGGCTGCCAGCTGTGTGCCCCTGGGCTAAAAAAAATACCTCTCTGGGCCCCTTTCTCTTTTCTAATAGTAATAACAACAGCAACAACAACCATGGCAAGGAATGATACTCGAGTGGTACTTTCTAGGCCTAAGGCACTGTTCTCAGAACACAAACCAACGTATTCAACCATCCCCACACCCCCACGGGGGTAGAGGGCAACGTTACTATCCTCACTGTACAGCTGACAAAACAGACCAAGAGAGGTTAAGTCACTTGCCTAGGTCACACAGCGAGAGGGTGGGAAGCGGGGCAGAGCCCAGGCTCTCTTTCCAGATCTGCCAGAGGGGCTAGAGGAGGCTCGAGAGAATGATTTCTACAGACTCGTTAAGCTCGAACACTGTAATATTTCCACAACCTGTTAGTAATTTTTTAATGGGCTGTTCTTGGCGGCCTCCGGATCCCAACGAGCTGACCACCGAGGGAGAGAGGTGTAGGGAGTGCGGCCCGCTCCTTCCGAAGCCAGAGCTTCTATGTTCTCCGGGGACACCGAGGAACAGTCAAGGCAGGCCAAGGGCAATGACCTGGGTAGCCACAACTCCCTGACCGGTGGCTATAAAGCCCTTCTCGCTCCCCATCATCCTGCCACAAGTACCACGGGGAAACAGAGGAACAACTAGTTTGACCCTGCAGGCTGGAGCCTCAGCAGACCTCTTTGCAGAAAGGGTCTCAGGAGCCGCTTTGCAGCGAGGGTGGGATTTCTATGAGGGTGATGATCAGGAAGGTCTGGGCACGCTCAGACCCGGGCTGGTGGTCTGGCTGCTTGTGACACAGGGCACACGGGCGGTGGGGGTGGCGTGATGGGAAGAGATTCTGGAAAGTTAGGTCAGGGCCAGCTTTTGAGGCTCTCGTGCTGACGGTTGGGGAAGAGCAGGAGGCTTGGCTCTGGCTGGAGCAAGGCTTGTCTAAGCCTAGAAGCTGGATAGTCAGAATAGGATCAGGGACGGGGCCGCAGCGACCAAGCCGGGGAGCGGCTGGATCACTGGAAGTTGAGGGACGTCATGAGAGGCTGAGCTAAGAGACGAAGGGGAGCTGTCCTAGGGAGGACCCTCCAGCAGCCTGCCTGAATTCAGGCCCCGGCCCTGCCTCTGTCTTGCTGTGTGGCCTGGGTAAATTACGTCACCTCTCTGTGTCTCCGTTTCCTCACTTGTAAAATGTGCATATGAGGGTACCCAGCTCAAAGGGCGGATGTACTACGTGCATCGATAACCGTAGAGCGTTCAAAACAGAACACGCTCTCTAAGAATTTACTGAGTACAATGGGCAAGCCTGTCGGACTTGTGGCACATGAGCAGGAAGCAATCTGGGCCACATGAGATGGCTGGGCAGACATCTGAGATGTGGGACAGGACAGGAGGTGGCGGGTGAGGGAGCAGGCGGGAGCTTATATTCCAATTATCATCACGCCTCTCTCCCACAGTTCCTTACAGAAGGATTAACAAAAGGCATCTGTGAACTTTGGAACCATAACTCTTTATAGAGCAGCAACCCCCATGGGCCTCTTAGCTTTCAGGGGCCAATCCAATGCCTGCTCTTTGCCAGGCCGCCATTTTGGAATGCCACCCATTCCGTATGGGTGCAACACCCACAGCAGGGATGCACCCCATCTCCCACGAGTGGTGGTGATTCTTTTGTGACTCTTCAAAGATGAAGAGACCGAGGAGGGACAGGAAAGTTATTCCACAGGCCAAAGAGCGAAGAGGGGTGAGCCAGGGTCCCAGCAGGGTGCCCATGCCTACAGGCCCCAGACCCATCAAGCCAAAATCTGCCCCTTCTGAAGGTGTCACAGGCCAAAGTGAGTGAGCGTGCTCACCTGGCACCCAGTTCAGGGTTAGACCTGTCCCTCCAGACACCTCAGCTTCCTTTAATAACCCCTTTTGGCCTATACTAACTCTCCCCACAAGGCCCTCTGGTCTATTTCAAAGGCTCCTAAGCCAGGAGGAATCATGTCCATCCGACTGGTTTGGGGAAAGGTGAGTAGTAATTCATACTATCCTGGTGATGACATTCAAGGAATTTCAAGGTCACATGCCCAGACATGGGAGGAGCCTTAGAGACCGGGTGACCCAGGTTTGCCTAAAAGTGAGGGTTTTCTTTTTTTTCTTTTTTTTTTTTTTTATATAAAGCTTTTTGAGATCTTCAATAATTTTTTTTTTAATTTTTTTTTCAATGTTTATTTATTTTTGGGACAGAGAGAGACAGAGCATGAACGGGGGAGGGGCAGAGAGAGAGGGAGACACAGAATCGGAAACAGGCTCCAGGCTCCGAGCCATCAGCCCAGAGCCCGACGCGGGGCTCGAACTCACGGACCGCGAGATCGTGACCTGGCTGAAGTCGGACGCTTAACCGACTGCGCCACCCAGGTGCCCCAAGTGAGGGTTTTCAAGAGCGTTTGGATATGTGCTAAAACTGGGACCGTCCAGGGAAAGCCGGACAGCTGCTCCCCGCCCCTAGTTAGAGACCAGTGACTCAGTTCCCTTTGTTTGGCCAGTGGATCAAAGGAAGCCCCAAAGATTAGGCGGCCTGATCGAGCTCCTGCACTGACTTAGGGAAAGGGATGGTCTACCCAGGCCTTGACTCCCAGCCCAGCGCTCTTCCTACCACACTGGCATGACCTGAGTAAAGAGGACACAGGGTGGGTAACATCTGGGAGTGCCCAGCCCTCACCTGACACCGGAGGTCGAGTCAGGAAGGTACGGCCAGCACCCCACACACTCAAGACCCACCAATGACCAGGCGCCATGCAGAGGAAGCACCTAAATGACACGTCAAGGATCCTGGTTTGTGATGATTTGGCTTGAACTGAACTTCACGTCCCAAGAGGGCTCCGCACATGGGCCACCATGACCCATCCCCTAGGGTCTTGCCTGAGGCTGAACGTCCATCACCACTGTCCGTCCGCCAGCTGCTGCTCAGTGATCCAGGCGTGAGCCTTCCTAACGAAGGGCCCAGAGTGGATGCTGGAAAGTGCATTTCTTTCCGCTTGAAATCTGGGCGCTGATGCTAGTCTCTCTTGGTTTGTCCGACAGACTTATTTCTGGGTCACGGCAGGGAGACCTACAGGAGGGGAGGTACTCCAGAACTGGCAGGACTTTAACGGAGCTGCTAAAAGGCCCCGAGGGGACAGAGTAAGTAACCTAGGGCAGGCTGGCTACCTCCTTGCCTTCCTTACTCAGTATTTACTGAGGATCTACTATACGCCAGGCGCTGGGGATACGGTTGGGAGCAATTTGACAAAAAGCCCTGCTCTTGTGGAGCTCATCTTCTGGTGGGGAGAAACAGATAACAAATGGAAGAAATGCATCATGCAGAGCAGTGGAAGGTGTTAAGTTCTACGGAGAATATGAAGCCAGGGAGGAGGACTGGGAGTGCTGGGGTGTGACGGAAGCATATATGCACGAGGTTGCACCTTTAGAGAGAGTGGGTAAGCCGGGGCTCACCAAAATGGTGCCACTGGGCAAAGAGGTGAGGTCATGCAAATATCTGGGAGAGGAGCAATCCAGGCAGTGGGGACAGCAAATGCAAAGGCCCTGAGGTAGGACCTTGCTGCCATGCTCAAAGCCCCCCCGAGGGCCACGGGTCGCTGGAGTGTGCAGTGTGAGGGGGGTGGTAGACGATGAGGTCAGAGGTCAGGGGCACCAGGTCATCTGGGTCCTTGTAGACCACCGAGAGGATTCCGGTCCTTACTCTATGTGAAATGGGGATCTCCTGGAGGATTCTTAACAAAGAAATGACACCTAAAAATGCAGAATTTGGGAGACCAATGAGATTATAAGAATAATCCAGGTGAGAGCCAATGATGCCCTGGGCCAGAGGGGCAGGAGCAGAGATGGTAGGAGGTGGGTGAATTCTAGATTGGTTCTGAAGGTAGGACAGGCGGGAATTGCAAATGTGTGACGCGTAGGTAGGAGGAGAGAAGTCCGGGATGTCTGCAAGGTATGTGGCCTCCGATGCTGCCAGGATGGAGCTGTGTCACCCGAGGCAGGGAGACTGGGGGGAGGGCAGAAGCTCACTCGCGGATACGCTGAGTTTGAGAAGTTTATTAGACACCCGCTCCAAGATGCCGAGGAGGCTTGGAGGGTCCGGGAGCCTGCAGCTCACGGACACGGCTGCCCAAGGCGCTGGCCGGATATGCTGGCTCAGGCAGCATGCATACTCTGTCGGGCTCAGCAGCAAGGTTTATTTTTATTGCAGTTTAATTTTTAGTTATAACGCTGGAAACTATTGACTCCGTTCCAAGTCCAGTCTGCAAAATAAGGAACCAGCTTCTACTTCTCTCCTCCTTTTGCCTCTGAAAACACTCCTTTTGTTGGTTTTACGGTTTGTCCATCCATTCACTCTCTTTGATATAAGCGAATATGAATACACACTTGTATATTCAGGCCTTTTCAGCGAGAAACGCAAGCGTACTACGTTTACTTTTTTCACTTTCTTTTTTCCCCTACTTTTTCCCTATTATTTAAGGTCATTCATTTCTCTCTACCTTTTGTTTTCAGGAGGCCGTTTCCCCCCCCACATTTTTATTGCCTTTCAGAAATGTCTGTACCATGGTGGTTCAATTCGAGCAATACCACCGCTTCTGGGGCAGGGGCAAACCGTCCCTGGGATTCCACGTGTAGTCGTTCACAAGAGACTCTGTGGTCTCTTCCTGTTTTGAGCTTCTAGAACTCTCCGATTCTTACAATAGGCACAGCGGGATGTTGTAATATGCTAGGAGAAGTATGAGGAAGGGAGCTGGGGACCCAGGTGATAGTCCAGCTCTGCCAACGTCAAGTGTTTGACCTTGGGGAGCCCTGCTCTTGCTGCAAAATGAGGAAGAACAGATTCTCCAGGGCTCTTGGAGTGGACAGTCTGGTTCTCTCAGAGGATAGGCAGAGGCTGACCTGAGCCTGCTCCTGGCAAAGCCATCTCCTGGGAAGGCGCAGACAAGAGTTTCGTCACGTTACTGCCTCGGCCCCATCACTGGCTTTTCTGCACGTGGGTGACTTGGAGCCACGGGCTGGATCACGGAGACAGAGCTGTAAGCAGGAGGGAGGAGTGTGCTTACAAAGCAGGGGGTCAGCAGGGAGAGCCAGCTGGGCAGTATGGCTCCAGGGAGTTCACAGATGCCAGACTCTGAGTGGAATAATAGCAGGTGACCGGGCAACCGGTCAGGATGGCAGAGGGCTGAATGCTCCCCCAGGAATACAGAGGCCGAGCCCCCACGGCCGGCAGGCCTACCCGGAAGCTCGTCCGCTCTTCCTACCTGAGGCTGGGCCGGTGCCGCCTTCCCTAGGAGGGAAGCCTCACTGGCCATGGTGGTGCAGATCTAGAAAGCTTCTGCAGCACGAGCATTGCTTTTATTCTTTCTTCCATGGAGAGAATTTCAGATCTGGAGCCACCCACCCTTTATGTTTTTCCTTCTCTCCCCACACTCCCAAACACAACTCACACAGGCAAAGGCAAGAGGCCAGGAAAGAAATACGCCAAAAAGAAAAAAAAAATCACTGGAAGAAATAGAAAGAGCAAAAACTATGAGCCGTCCCAAAGTGGCAGCCTGGGTGGGGCTTCCCACGAAGCTGTGCCCAGCGGGCTCCAGCTTAACCTCCTGTCCCACCTCCCGTCCACAGCTCTGGCTTCCGCTCACTGCAGCTACAGGCAGGGAGGGCCCCAAACCCCGGGGACGCCGTGGGATCGGCCGGGTGGCCCCGGAGCATGCCGAGAGCAGGCGGACAGCTGCCTGCAGAGCCCGGAGAGGCACGGGCATCCATCCATGCCCTTCACCTTTCAGATCCCAGATGTCAGCTCCACAATCACCCAGCTCATTAACCACAGCCCGCGGGGCTGTGCGGAAGGGAACATGGGAGAGGAATCCGCTTTCTGCACTGACCAGGTCCTGACTCAGTGTATCTTGGAAGAAAGACGAGGAGGTCTGAACGCCCCCACCCAGGGGCAGCTTGGTAATTGCAGGTTTTCATAACACTCCGGGAAGGAACAGTTGCCGCTCTGGAGAAGCTGGGGAAAGGCTTCGTGGCAACCATTCCCAGGAATGAGTCCATCCTAACCACCGGACCACCCTGGCGTGCCCTTTCCAACTCCTCCGCTTCCGCTGACATACAGGAGAACAAGCAGCCCAGCCTTCCCCCCCAGGACCGTCCGTTCTCCCCTCCGCAAGCACGCATGAGGTGTGTCCTGTTCCGGCCCCAGATACATGGGCTGGATCTCCTAGAGAGGACAGCGCATGGAACGGGAGCACCTACCCCCTCTAAGTGGACCTGAGCACCGCTGGGTAGACATTTTCAGCACAAATTATCTTGATGGGGAAACTTAATCGCCAGCCGGCACTCTGCAGACCTCAGCCTCAAAGGAGGGGAACTGGGCACCTTGGGTACCAGGAGATAGAGAATCTGTTGTTAGGTGCCCTCTCCTCACCTGTCAACACCTCTCTTGCTCCAGCACCCAATCTCACCTCCTTCTTCTCTCCACCATGAACTTCGTCCTCAGAACCACCCTCCGTATGCCTCCTGCCTTCCGACCATGTGCCTTGGCACCTGCTGTCCCCCTCCAGGGACGTCCTCTCCTAGACTCGCTGCCTGGACATCTATATGCAACATACCACAGATGCAACTGGAACCTGGTGTGCTGGGTCTTCTCCGCGGAGGGCCCACCTCCCTGCCTTGCCCTCAACTTCAGTGGTGTCCTTTGCAGTCAGGTCAGACTCCCCCCCGTCCCTGAATGCCACCCCAGGCAGGGGCCATCAGGACTTTTGCCTCTGCTCACTTGCCAGGAATGCGCTCCCTTCTGCCTGGCCCCGCTGAAGGGACCGATGACATTCCGCTTCCTCCAGGAAGCCTTCTTGGCTCCTGCAGTAAACCCCAGAACTCTTTCCTTTTTCTGAAGCCCGAGGGCTTATGTCCTATATCGCACTATTACACACACACACACGGGCATATCCACACACGCATGCACACAAACACCATGCACACATTTATACGCATGTACCTGCACATATAGGCACACCATATATGCACCCGTGCGTAGACATATAGATGCGCACACACAACACATTACAAAGTGAATTGTTCAGCATATCTTTTTTTTTTTTTAAAGTAATCTCTACACCCAACGTGGGGCTTGAACTCACAACCCTAAGATCAAGAGTTGCGTGCTCTACCGACTCAGCCAGCCAGGCGCCCCTGTTCAGCCTACCTCAATCTTCCGTCTCCAACTAGATTGTAAACTCGCATGCTTGGTGCAGACGTAGGCCGGCAAGAGGCACCTAGCAGACCCTCTCTTCCGGACCAAAGTCCCCTTTTCTGGGTCCTGTTCATCTCCCTGTAAGGGTAATGGTGCCATGCACTGCTCCCACCATCTGGGGATCACGAGGCGGGTGAGGCCAACAATGGAAAGTACTTTTGCCTCTGGAAGAAAACTTTCTTCTCTCCCCTAAAATGCTGCCCTGATGATAAACAGGAGGTAAATGAATCCTGGGTATGGAATCATTTTAATGTAGCTAATCTGACATCATCTCTTTGACCACAGCAATGCTCAAGGCGGGGGCGGGGGCAGCCCCGACCTATTTTCGTGGGCAGTCTTTGCCAGGAGAAGGAGCAGCCTTGAAGGTCCCCCCAACTCCTGGCCTTGGGGAGGGGGATGGGGCCTTAAGCCTCCCTTCCAGCCTGGCCTGTCCCCTGTTGGATATGAGCCCCTCCCTTCTAGGCTGGCCTGTCCCCTGTTAGATACGAGCCAGGGCTCGTGGGGCAGCATCTGTGGAATTTGAAGAACCCAACATCCCTAATGGTCTTGCTGAGAGCTAACCCTGCCTTGGGGAGATGGCCACTCTATCCCCAGATATCCCGTTTAGTGGATGGCCATCCACTTCCATCAGAATTAAGACCACTGCTAACGCACAGGGGTGTCTCAGGGTGGGGAGTAGCCCTTTACTGAGGAGAAGCTTACCTCTGAGACCCAGCCCTGAGAGACGTGGAGAAGGGATGGGCTAGCTGTGATTTCTGAGGGGAAGGGGCTGGAGGGGTACTCAGGGTGATCTGAGGTGGGCTGGGGGCCTGCTGGCTTAGCAGGGTCCCTGCAGGCATGGCCTGAAGGAGACTTCTTTCACATTCCTGCTCCTGCAAAATGAAAAACCTTGGGCAGACTCAGAGAATCTTCTTCCTCCTCAACACTCCTATTGCTCTGTGGTGGGATGGACCAGCTCATCCCCCGGCACACGTTCTAAATACCCGCCTTAGAAGTCCTTCACCAAAGCTGGTGCACTCCCTCTCCGGCAGCCAGAGATTCTTGCCAGGCCACCCGCGTCCCTGTCACCCCTCCCGACTGCAGGCGCTCCCTGGGGCTTGGGCAAGATTCCTGACCCCGAGCTCAGCAGGCTCCCCCGGGATAAGAGTGGCTGGCCGAGAGCCCAGCTGGTCCTGCCTCAACCACTCAGGCTGGGTGAGGGGATCTGCTTCTCCCAGGAGGGCAGCTACACCTTGTAGGGAACTCAGGAAATGCGGATTTTTAACCCAAAGAAGGCATATGCTAATGAAGGAAGTCCAGGCGGCAAATCCCCAGCACCTCTCAGAATAGCATTTTTTCACACTAGGATTATTCATGTGTAGATCGAACATCAAGGGAGAGCCCACCATGCCTCTGCTGAGGGCACAGAGGGGACTAATGCCCCCACACGGCTGGTTACATTCGTGAGTGCCTCCTCTTGCCTACAGTCTGGATGGAGACCCTGGCAGGGTGCTGGGAAGCTCTGTCCCTCAGCGGCATGGCTGGAGTGGTGTGGAGGGCACGTAAGGGACAGCGTTGACTGGCTGGGCCATGCTCGTCTCCAAAAGAGGCACTGCTGTGATCCAAAGGAACTCCAGAGAGTAAATGAGAAGACCAGTCCAGAAAGAGCTGGTCAAGGATGGGTCACCAAGATCAAGAGACCCCTCTTAGCCTGAAGACGCTTTGGGCTGCTGTGTTAGCTCTAGGCCGTGGGCTTAGGAGAAGGGGCCCCGCTGGAGGGGGTGGCTGTGCAGCAGGCTTCTCCAGGGGGATGCTGGAGGCTGTGGCTGCCCCTTGGCGGGTGTGGGTCTGGGCTGGCCAGCCCCATCGCTGAGGCAAGACCTGTCCTGGCTGTGTTGTCCCACACGGTCAGCCCTTCCTCCCCTTCCACCTCTGCCTCTTTGGCTCCTGCCTTAACAACTTCAGGGAGCAGGGACTTGCGACTTCTAGTTTTCCTAGAGCCTTCCAAGTTCTACCCATTAGGTGTCACTGGCTACTCTCAGGTACCCTGTGTCCTGAGGTCTCCCACCACAGCATTTGGCTAGGTTTTCTGCAGCCTCCACGTCAAAATGCATCCGTGGGGACCTTTGCCTGCTCTGGGGCAAGGAGCCAACAGGGTTTGTGAGGCTAATCAGACCAAGCTCAAGCATCCAGCCAGCAGACTAGCCCTGAGAGGTTCATCTCTCACATCTAGCGCCGTGTTCAAGGACTAGTGCATGCTGGGAAATGGGGAAAGACAGCCTGGTACCCCCTGGACCTCTCTTCTGGCTTTCTTGCTATCTCTGTCCTGGGGAGGGACCCTGGGCAGGCACTAATCCCCAGCAGGGAGGAAGGACAGGGGATGTGAACTCTGGCCAGGCAGGCCTGGGTTTGCCCCAGGAAACATGGGAGAACAGAGTGAGTATGGTGATTTCACTTGCTCAGCTGTACAGCAGAAACAAATTTTCTTCTCTTTGGGTTTGTTGGAGGATTTGTGATAATCTAGATCAGGGATTTGCAAACACTGGCCTCTGGGCCAAATCCCCCACCATCTGTTTCTGTGAATACAGTTTGTTTTACTATCTGGTCCTTTATGGGATAAGTTTGCTGACCCCTGATCCAGACGGGATGCCCAGCACGGGGAGCGGGGGGGGGGGGGGGGGCACTCCCTAAGGAGTGGCTTCCATAACTACTTTACAGGAGCAGGGACAGGGGTGCCTGGGTGAGCTCAGTTGGTTAAGTGTCTGACTTCGGCTCAGGTCATGATCTCACGGTTGGTGAGTTCAAGCCCTGCGTTGGGTGAATTGGGCTCCACCCCGACAGAGAAGAGCCTGCTTGGGATTCTTGCTCTCTACTCTCGCTCTCTGCCCCTCCCCCACTCAGACTTTCTTTCAAAACAAATAAAAAAAAATAAACTTGAAAAAATTGCGGGGACAAAGGGACACGGGTGGGTGGGACAGTTGGGATTCTGGCCCCAACCTGATCAAAACTAAGGAGGTCTTCTATTGGTTTATGTGTTTATTTTCCACACAAGATCGCGTCTGAAGACACTTCATCCATCTGGATACTCCCTCGGCTACCAAAACGAAACCAAACCCTTGTCTGGTGCCCTGAGCTGATCCTGGGGAAGACCTGGTTGGAGACGTGGTTTGTGCATGAAGTTCTCCAGGAACGAGAGGGTTAACGGAGTTCCACTCAAGCATAGAGGGCAGGGAGTGTTGACAAAGGAGCCAATGGCAGGTAGGGGGACGGCGAGCCCTCCCTTCTCCATTACTTTCAGTATGTGCCCTGGGTCACCCAAGGTTGGGGCTCCCTGGGTCACCCCACAGTGATGTCCCTATCAGGTCTGGGGGAAGCTTCTCGGCTCTCAAGGGTCCTTTGGTGCACAGAGAGGGCCCGAACGCCGTTCCCCAGGGCTAGCATCTGTCTGCCTCCAGTCATGCTTCTGAGCAAAGATCTGGAGGAAGTGGCCCTTGCAAGCTTTGGAACCCCAGCAATGTTCCTTGTCACCAGACCCAGCTCAAAGAGGAGTTACCCCTTCCTGAGCACCCCCCCACCCCCGGGGGCCATGTGTGCTCAGTGAGCACCTCCTTCTCTTTCTCAGTTTCTTCCTTCTGCTCTTTAGGCCACTTCTCCCTGCCCAGACCCTCAGACTGTTCTACCCCAGCCGTCTCTCTTCCCCTCCAGCCACCCCCTGCCTGACTCTCTGGGGCCCAGGAGGGTTTCTGCAGAGGAGGACTATCTAGCAGAACTTTCTGCAAGGATGGAGACATTCTCTATCTGCACTGTCCCACGTGGTAACCATCATCTGCGTGTAACTAGTGAGCACCTGACAAGTGGCCAGTGTGACCAAAGGACAAACTTTAATTTGCTTCATTCTAATGAACTTAAACTGTAGATACTGTACTGGACAGCACAGCTCTGGTCAAAAAGGGCGTATTATCACTTCATTCCATGACTCTATCTGGAGCCAGAGCGTCCCAAGGTACTTCTGATGATGCCTTCCGAATGGAGGGGAAAAGTGCCTGCATGGACTGGAAGGGGCAGACGACCGAGGGTCCCCTTCCGCCTGTCATCACGCCCGCCTAAACGTTCCCGGTTCTGAGGGATATCTCCCCTCCCCCCACGATTCTGAACCCCTCCAATATCTGGCCGACCCTCCCAGGCAGAACACTCCGCACCCAGACGGGCAGACAACTCCAAATCACCTTTTCCTCTGGAGTGGGTAGAAAAGAAGCACGCGTCTCCCTGTGCAGGGCTAATGTGACAGAACCCTGTAGAAGGGAGTCTGGATATTCCTACTGGCTTCCACAAACTCTGGAGGAAACCATGTGGCCTCTCTGAGTCCCTAGATCACTGTCATGATGGGGATGCTTGTGTGTGTGTGTGTGTGTGTGTGTGTGTGTGTGTGTGTGTGATCTGTCTCTCAGGCCTGCTGGGGGGATGTCAGGAGGAACACTGTGTAAGACATCTCTACCTGGGTTGTTCATATTTGTATTCTTTTCTCTCCTACCCAAGGAAGCCTTCCCTGTCAGTGTCTAACAGATTCAAGCATTTCAGTATGCTTTCACTGAAAGCCCAACCTTTTATGATCATTGAGATGATAGAGTTTAAGGGAAAATCAGTATATGGGTGAGTATGAGTGTGTGTGTGTGTGTGTGTGTGTGTGTGTGTGTGTATCTTGGAAAGTTCTCTTTTCCTGGAACTACCTGCTGGACTCCCTGGAGGACAGGTATGTTCCACAGCTCAGAGAACAGCATCCTTTGGCTTCATACCCTCTCTAGGTAGGAAATATTCACTCATATTCCACCACACAGAGGAGCCATGGACAGGGAGGACGGAAGAAAAGAGGAGAAGATAAGGAAGGCATTGTTGGACGATTTGAAGTTGAACCAGAAAAGAGAAAACTCAAAACACCTCAACCTATTCAAAGCCATTGGTGGATTTTACTAGGTCATTTAAAGTGGGGGCTGGGGGGAGGCGATGACACAGAAAGGAACTAGAAACAGATAAAAATGCACCCCCACCCCATGGTCCTCATCCCCTGGTATTCACGCTCTCATACAGTCTTTCCCACACTGCACCAGGGTTAGTCTGTGTGACCAACAGAATATGCCAGAAGGGATGGTAGGTCACTCTTGAGATTAGGTTGTAAAAAACATGACAGCTTATTTCTCTCTCTCTCTTTCTCTCTCTCTCGCTCTCAGATCACTCATTCTGTCATGAGCACCCTACAGAGAGGCCCACATTGCGAGGAAATGAAGCTTCCGGCTTGGACGTGGACCTTCCAATCCCGTCTGAATCAGGTTTTCAGATGATCACCATCCCCGCCAACAGCTTGACTGCAATCTCAAGAGACACTCTGAGCCAGAACCACCCAATTAAGCTGCTCCTGGGTTCCTGACCCTTGGAGACTGCGTGAGACAAGAGATGCTTGTTGTTTAAGCTCTGCTTGTTGGAGTAGTTTGTTACACAGCGAGGGATAACCAATAGAAACGTCCAGGCCACACTGCATTTCCAGCAAACTACCATTGGAAATGGTAACCGGCGGAGTCCCGAAAGCAGTCACACACACACAACCATGCACACCGACGTGCGTGCACTACAAACACAACACAGACGGCTGAAACCTTCATGTTTGCACAGCCCTTGACATTTTACCTGCTTTCGAGGCATTGTCTCATTTGAACTGCAAAACAGCCTTAGAAGGTAGATGTCCCATGTCGCACATGAGAATCATGCCCCAGAGAGGTGAAACAATGCCTCTGAGGCTCCACATCTCGCAACGAGACCCAAACCAAGCCTGGTGAACTTTGCACACTCACCCATTTTGGCTGCAGTGGCTCATGTTACGCGATTGCGAACAGAGGTAGAGACAAAGGGGACGTTTGCCTAAAGGGGGATGGTTTCAGGCTTTCAGCATCTCAAAATCCTCTCTTCAGAAAATACAACCCTTCTACCCTCCCTGCCTCCCTCCCTCCCCACCCTGTACTGGTCTCTCAGTGTGCTGGAAACACTTAGCACGAGATCATTCATTTAACTCAGAGAAAATGCAAGGCAACCGGGCCTGTTACCCGTGAAGGCCAGATCGACCCCTGATACCCCGGTTCACAAGATGGGGTGCAAAAGCAGTAAATCCGGGCTACGGGAGCTGTTTGGGTATAGTGGGAGGTGGGGTGGACGAAGGGGTAGAGACGGTTTCCCCCGACTGTGTTAGAAGAAAAGCCACAGTAAAAATATAGTAAAGCTTCAGTGGGGAAAGGGTGCCCGAGACTCCCCTGAGGGCACAGGGCTGGGAACTGGATAGCGGGGCCTTCGGAGGGAGCTGGCTTTCATGGGCCCTGCCTGGAGACATCCTGATGATCACCTCTCTACCCTACTCCTGACCGAGCATCTCCAGCCTTCCGGAACATCAGGGCGAAGTCAGAATCCTTTCCTCTGCCTGCTCCACCCTGATCCCCGCTCTGCCTCCCTGACCCATGGCTGCAGCTCACGGTTCAAAGGCACCAGGTTTCCCACTCAAGGTGACAAGCCTGTGCCATCTGCTGCTCCCTGAAGCACTGAGCCAGTCTGGAACATGTTTACTATGGCCACTGGGCCACCAGACGGAACAAACACACACACAGCCCCGCATCATATTTTTTTCTTCCTCGAAACACTCCTCATCTTTGTTTTGGGTCCGCATACATGTTCCGTGAAGTTCAGTGCCAGGCCCGGCAAACAGAAAGCCTAAAATAGGCCGAAAAGACAGAGTCTGAAGGCAACTTGAGGGCTGCTGGATTCCCGAGGGAGGGTGTAACTGTGGATAACGCAGCCCTGGGGTGGCCGCTGTTGTTCCGGGCTCACCTGTTCACCTGGAGGGGTGGCTCAGGATGGGGGGGCTCGCAACTGAGCCAGCGTCCTGCACGTTCCGGGGCCTCCCGCCCGCCCCCGAATCTCTCAGCTGCCTCTCCTGTTCCAGGTGAGCCAGGGGACTTGACTGAGGCGAGCAGGGCTTTCTGGGTGTGTGTGCCAGGCCTTCCTCCGTGGGGAAGGCCGGGGAAGAGGTTTGGAGAGGCCTAAAAAGAGCTTGCAGGGTGCAGCGTGGGGCAGGTGGAATCTGTAGAATGGAAGGGAGCCGGCAAGGGCGGAAGTCAGGCGGGAGGGGTCCTACGCGGACCAGACGGGGAGCACAGCGGGGGCCGCGTGACAGGAGGGAGGCGGGGGCGGGCGGAGGGCAGGTAGGGGGGCATGTCTCAGGGAGTGGAGGGGCAGAGGGCGGGTATGGCTGGCACGGGTAGCGGGTTCTAAAGGTCTATTGGGAAGGTTACATGCTGTCCGGTTACTTCGCTGCTCTGAAAAGGCAAATAAAAACTAGTTCCTCCCGGGGGGGTTGTTGGGAAGATTCAATAATTCTGCCCCACACTGCTGAGGTGTTAATGTGCTGGGGGCTCCCCGTGAGCTGCTGGTAAGTTTGTGTCCATTTACAGCTGGACCCACAGAGCGTGCCATGGCTCTGGGCCCGTCTGCTCCTGGGGCTCGGCTGTCCATTTCTCTGTCTGTCTGTCCAGGGCTACTTGGAAAGAACCGGCCGCTCCGTCCATTCTGCATTTGGAAGGGCGCTGAGATCCCTGCGGATGCCACTTGAGAGAGGACCCCGGGCACGCGGGGGACAGGGGACACCTCGGCCTTCATTTCCCTCATGGGGACTAAGCACAGGCATCACCCCCGAGGACCCAAGGGCCTATCTTGAGTTTTTTTAATTCTGTTTGCTGACGGCTTGCCTAATTGAGACCCTGCGTCACTTCTGGACACCAGGGTCCCCCCAGGATACTCCAAACCATAATAGAGGCCACCTTGGCTTCCCCCCCAACACACGCATTGGAATAAATGGCTAAACTTGAATTACCGGGAAGACTCAGAAATAACCCCTGGAGCCCAGGGTAAGTGCTGATCAGGCAGGAAGGCTCCCTGGTATTTTTAAAACCTGTGCCCCTGTCCCTGCTGGGAAGCCCTGGGGAGTGGGAGGCACCCTCGTGCTCTGGGCTCGTCCCCCTGGGACAGGGGTGGGGGGGACGGGAGGAGGTGCTCCCGGCCAGACCGCCCTCCCCTGAGAGCTGCCCACCATTCTAGAACTCATGCCACCCCTCCTCCAGTTTCTCACTGGGTGGGGCCCCCACAACCTGGGAAAGCTCCAGGCTACTGCAGGGCCTTCCTAAATATGCCCATGCGTGAATCATCTGAGCCGGGGAAGGGATCTACAGGCGTGACGGAGTGGGTGCTGGGGTGCAGGAGGCAGAAGGTGAGGGACTCTGTCGGGTAGGTCTCATTTGAAACCTGCCCATTCACTCATTCCTTTGGAATATGCACTAGCTCCCCACTCAGTCCATTTGAAAACAGCAGCCCCATGCTGTCCACCTCACCCCCAACAAGAGTTAATTGGGGGGGGGTGGCGTATGGAAGGCAGTGAAGGGCCCAAAGAGGGAGATTGAGCGTGCCAAGGAGGGGACAGACAGGAGTCTTCTGCACAGAACCGGTTGGGGACACGGGCTCTGAAGCCACACTGCTTGGGTTTGCAGTCTTGCCCAGCTCTGCGACTTTGGGCAAGTTACTTCACTTCTCTGTGCAAGTTTGCAAGTTACTTTCCGCATCTGTAAAATGGAAATAAAAACAGTATCTCCTTTCTAAGGTTGTGGCAAGACTCTATGAGCTGATATTCTGTAAAGGGCTCAGTGTATCCCGAACATGGTGAGCATTCTGGAAGTGCTTATTAAACCGCTGAGTGACTTCCAGAGGACGGAGGGTGGGCTGGGCTTGTCCGTGGGTCCGGCACAAAGGCCCTAGACCCAATGGGAGGCACAGCCTGCCTTCCGAGTAAGGTGGTCCCAGGCTGTATCTCATCTCTGGGAGTATGGGGACTCAGCCAGGCATGCAGGGTACCTGGGGTACCAACCCACACCAGATTTGGTCCTGAAAGATGTACACAGGCGGAGCAGATAGGGCCTGCCTTTCTGGAACCTTCTGGAAAGGGCACATGGGTTGGGTTGAAGATGTAAGGGGCACTGGTTATGGCCTCTGGAACTTCTTGAATACCTGCCATCGATGTCATCTGATGGCACTCCTGCAGGCATCAATGTCCTTGTGACAACAAGAAGAATGAGAAGGCTTGGTGCAGGTCCGTATCCCCTTAAGATCCCCTACCTGGTGAGGGATGAGCTAGTCTTGAAGCCAAGGGAGGCTGTGCAGGTGGACCGCCCACCATGCCCCCCACCCCCAGGCAAGGCCCTGTGGACTCCGTGCCAGGGGCCCGGTTACTTGGGGTCCTTGGAGTTCCTGGGGAAGGACCAGGGGTCAACATCTGTGAGCCAACTCCCAAATGCCCAACACTGCAGAAACAGAGCCTGAGACTACTGAGGAGGGGTAACTGAACCAGCTCGGGAGGCTGTCTCCTGGGGTACCCGCTCTACCCTCTGTCCCAGGCACAGACCCGGTGACGATGGCATTTCTCTCTCTCAGCTAGTTTCCTACTCAGCAACCCTCCTGCTCTCCAGGCCGGTGGGCACGGGCCCCTGCTTCCACTCCAGTTAGATCCCTCCCCTCCAGGTCACTCTCCTTGGCTGTCTAGGGTCTATGGGGTCTGCACAAATCCTATCTGCTGGAAAAAGGGGAAGACAGCAAACAAGGGCAATGCTCAGCTTCCCAGAGTGGGCACAGACTAGGAGATGCCCACTGCCGGGGGGCCCGGCACCCGGGAGCTCTGTCAAAATGCACAAAAGGGCCCTCCCACGGATGCGGGTGCCTGGCCCAGGGGACATGCTGGTCCTTCCCTGGGAGAGGGGCCCCAGGGCCTTGTTTTCTTTCCCACGAAGTACGATGCATAGAGCAGATCCTGAGCGGGCGGCATGTGCCGGGAAAGAGGGGCGAGCAAGGGCATCCTGGGAAGGAGCATCGCTCTTAGGTGAGTCGCGGGCCAGCCTTCCCGGGGCCCCCTCACGGCCTGTTCTTCCCAGGAACGCCGAGCGAGGTGGCTGCTGTGTCCAAAGGATGACCTGGCCATTGTGGTTTGTACAAAGGCCGGGGTCTTCTCCAGGCCTATCAGGGCTCTCACGTCAGTTGGACACAGACATGGACATCTGGCTTCAAGAAATGAGCTGTTCTTTCCAAGAGCGCCTGCTTGGGGGTGGGCGTGGGGGAGGAGGAGACAGAGCCTAAAAATAATTCCTATCTGACTCATTTTGCTTAGAATCTGACAGGGCTGCCTGCCAGGTGGGGGTTTGCCTGTCCCATTTTCTTATCTATCTTTAGCAGAGACTTAATGAGGGCAATTTCCTTGCTGGGATATAAAGACAAACCTCGGGCGATGGCAGTGTGATCTGTCTCGCCGTCCCCTGGGCTCCTGATGACAGGATGATGCTGATGGTCACCGCAGGGCTGAGCAGTCTGGGGGGCTTCAGGGATGGTGTCATCCCCGGATGGGGCGAAGGAAACAGAGATCCCCTCAGTGAAACCCAAGCCAGGTGACGACCAGGGGAGGAAGGGTCTCCTGATCCTCCCTTCTCTTGCCCCCAGCTCTCCCACCACCGGACAAACAAGATAAATTACTCAGGTCTGAAATCCCATCACTCACAACCTATTCCTTTACCTTGGGCACCTCTCTACCCTGCTTTAAAGAGCGAGCATCGCTGATTCTCATTATCCACTGTAGTTAAGCTCTACAAAGTCCCGCAAACACTGAATTAGGGAATACCGGACGGTTATTCCCAAGGGAAACACAGGGTTAGGTTCCTACAAGCCTCTGGCCACAACATTTTCTCCAATCAGTCAATACATACACCTTATATTATCCGTTTCTGCCTAAAGACACCTTACTTAATATGCATTGTTGGTTCATTAATTGTGAACTCACGGCAACAGCACTCTATCAATCATGAAAATGTACCGTAGGTATCCTGACTATATATAACTTGTGCCTGAATGACACTTACCTAACACTCGGATTTTTCTCCATGAGGCACATCACAGCCTTCTTGCCCTTAGGAACCCTAGATAGCATGTCAGTATCTAGGCATTTTAAACAGCAAAAGCACACAAATGTGAAAATCGTGGCACGAAAGAGATCGTGAAAAGCATCTCCTCGTCTGACACCAGCTGGGAACGTGCATGTTCGGCCACTCAAATTTCTCCCCACCCCGGGCATGCCCATGAATGACCTTGAAAGGACCACTGAACATTGATTTTGAGGTTACAAATAAATTTTAGCAAGTAGGCAAATTGGCAAATATGGAATCCACAAGTAACGAGGACTGATGGTACTTCCAAACGGGCTAACTTAACAACTCGCGAGCTGATGGACAGATCCAGGGATCTGAACTAGTTAATTCCTGATCTGTTCCTGGCCGGAAGGAAAGGGGGTTAAAGAGGCCCAGGGAACCCCCAGGGTCCTTGCCTGTGAGCCTAGAAGTGAGAAGGAGGAGGGATCCAGAATGGAATGAGAGGTTGCCCGTAGCCAGTGATGACCATCAAAGCATGGGGTAGTCATCAGAATGTGTCGCAGAGGGGGCCACAGGGGGATTAGTGAGGGTTCTAAAATTATAATTTCATATTCTGAGTGAGAGAGAGGAGGGAAGCATGGGGTTGCTGACAGGGTTAATGATGTAAAATTAAGGGCATAGCTGAAAGAAAGGTTTGCTTTCTGTTGGAGGTTAAGTGCTGGGCCAGGAGAGGCAGACCCTGCTGGAGTGTCCATACGATGTCCAGGGCCTATAGGCGGCGGGTGGGGGGGGGGCAGTGACAGGTGCTCTGAATTCTCATCTTCTTGCCCAAGGGATGGAGTGGTATTGCTCAGGAAAAGAGAATGCTTTACTGAGGTCCTAAGGGGTCCCGGCACACGTCTGAGGAATCTTGGAGGACAGACAAAGTGCTGTAGCTGTGTGCTTACAGTTCCAATTTTCAAAAAGCAGAAAATGCATAGATATCATGTCTCTCCAAGAGATTCCCAAACAGATGTTTTGGAAGAAATGATGTAGCCAATAGCTAGCACAGATTCACACGAACCAGAGCAAATTTACTTCCTTTTTTGAAAGGGTTACTCGCCTGATACATTTGGGGAACCCTGAACACATCAAGATTCAAGATTCAAGGAGTATTTCCAGAGGCTTGCCACATCACTCTTTCCTGGGATGGGTATTGAGGAGGGCACCTGTTGGGATGAGCACTGGGTGTTGTATGGAAACCAGTTTGACAATACATTTCATACTAGAAAAAAAAAAAGAATCTCATAGATTCTAAGTTCCTCTAAACAATCTTTTAATTGATATGCCAATTCTATAACAAAAATCTATCCTTTTAAATTACATACGTCAGGATTTTAGGATATTTAGAAAGTTATATATCCATTGCCAGTAATTCCAGAGGTCCTGTGCATTTTTATCAGTGACCTAGATGATGTCACAGAGAGCTTGCAAAATCAAATCTGACGGCTGACACTAACTCTGTCCCTAGGGAAAGAGCCTGGCACCCAGGGAGGGTTGGGGCACATGTTGGCAGAGAGAGGGAAGAAGGAATAAGAGTCTTAACTGGTCCTACAATTAGAGGACGCCAGGCCACAGCCATGGGCATTCAGGCTCCAATCACCCTGCGGTGTCCAGGATGCGGCCGGCCCCGACTGCACAACCTGGGGACCCAGGGAGGGGGTGGCATATGCGGAAGTGTGGGGACGGCTCGCTCTCCTGCCCCTCGCCCAGCAGGGCCATCCGACACTGGCTGGATGACCACGGCATTCTTTTCTTTTTCCTTCCAAATCTGCTTTGCACATGGAGTCAATTAACCATTCTCAGACCTCACTTAATGAAACAGATTAAGTTGGAGAACGGCTCTCTTGTCTCCCCGGCTGCAAGGGCAGCGTGCGGACGGAAAGACAGTGCCTGCATTCGCTGTCCTGCCCTGTTAGGAGGTCCGGTTCTGGAGCGTGCTGTGTCTACACAGACTTGTAGCACCCCGGGCCAGGGCCCATCAGGAACCAGGAGCTCCGGCCTTTCCCTTCGATTTAGTTCCGTTGGGGGTGGTGACTGCCATAAGCACCACCCTCTTGCCTCTGTCTCTAGGGAGCTTTGTGGCGCGGCTTCTGGCTCCCGCACCTGTTCCGCCGCGCCTTTCCCGTTCCTTCCCTCCCGATATCCTCCGGTCTCCCTTCCAAATCCCCCTTGTGTCTCACAGGCTACTTCAACGCCCACCTCCTCCAGGAAGCACTCCTTGGTCACCTCCTGCTGGCTCCTTTCTTTGGACGCTCGGATTCTACATGCGGTCTGGTGGCTTCAACAGCCAAAGAGGGTTGCGCAAGCCCCTGGAGAGCAGGGGCCAAGCCTGCCACTTCTCTGGTGTTCTCTGGAGCACGGGAGGTGGCACGGAGTGCCCCTCCATCAGTCCCAGTAGGAGAGGCAGGTACTGCTTCACTGGGGCATTCAGGGTGATGTGCCACCCAGGCCCCCCTTCAGGAACGGGGCACTCAACCCCCTCGGCTGCTGGACGTGCCGGAGCAGACACCGCCCCCCGCCCCGAGCTGTCAGCCCCTAAAGAGACTGCCCTGGGTGATAAGAGCTGCCAGCCTAAAGTTGTGGCAATTCTATCCAACGACCAGCGGACAGGGGGCTACAGACCTGCTCCTTCACTCCGTCTTGGGACAGCTCTGAATCACCTCAACTTCAGCGCCACCTCAACTTCAGGGCCAGAACTCCCCACCCAGACTCAGCTTTTCCCTCCACCCAATCTTGCTCCCTTGCCTTCCTGTCTACCACCATTGATCCAAAGGACCCTCCTCCGTTTCCTGGGCAGACCCTGACAGTTGTTCATCGCCCCAGTCTGTTCATCTCTGTAAACGCAGCAGGGCGGAGGAGGTGCGGAGAAAATCCTGCGCCCCCGGCAGGTGAGACCTCACTCAAGGTCAGCAGCGTGGGCAAGACTCAGCCCTCCGGGAGCCCGCTCCTCTGCCTGCACCCGTGGCCAGGGGTGGGTCGCCTGGGGGGCGGGGAGGGGAAGCTGGCAGGCCCTCCTCCAGGCAGCAGGTGGCCAACGTGGGTGGGGACAGGGCACCTGAGGCATGTTGCTCTTTGAGGAATGCTTGAAGTGCTCATTTAGTCCGTTCATAGCATGAAATGCATAATTTTTTCTGAAATCAGCAAACATCTTTGAGTAGCGTCCCCAAAGAGGCAAGTGGTTACCAGTTGTTTTAAGTTTGGGGAACATTTTTAAGGGAAAAAAAAAAAAAAAAGAAACCCATGAGCCGTTCTGGAGCTTTCTGCAAAATGAGGACAAGACATTCGCAACTCAGTTGTAATCACAGAGCGCCTCGCAGCAGCCCATGGAGTGTGGGAGCAGAGTCCACAGACAGCTGCGCTGAAGGGACCCTCCCTCCGTGTCTGCCGGGGGAAGCGGATGCAGGAGAAGGAAACTGATCCTGGAGAGCATGCAGGGCAAAGCTCCCCGGGCTCACGAGGGAGATCACGGGTGACGGCCCACCCTCGCTGCCGCCAGTTCCCCACCTTTCCTTACAGTGGTTCCCGCGTACCTCGGACCCAAGAGGGGGCCGACGCGAAGACTGTTTCCAGGGGCCTTGCAAGGGTTAGATCGTTCAAGCCTCCCGCTCAGCAGACCCATTTTACAGAAGACAAAGTAGGGGCACGAGCCAACTGCCCAGGTCACAGAGGGAGGGAACGGAGGAGGCGGAATGCCCATCCGGTGTCGAATTCCGGGGCGCGCGCCTCAGACTCCCACAACTGGAAGTGACCAGCAGCGGGGGCACAGGCCACCTCGCGTCCCGCGGGAGCTGGGGTAGAACGCAGACGTCCCGCTCTAATCTGCAGGGCGCCACACAATCCACCTGGCGCTCCCTGCTGTCCTGACCCCGCAGATGGGCCCTCTGAGGGTCAAGACGTTTACTCCTGGAGTCCGTGTGTGGTCTAGCTGAACACCCTCTTCCATTCCGGCTAGCTCCCTCTGGTTTCGGTCCCTGTGAACGTGAGGCAGCTGCTCCGGGCCCTCCGTGTAAATCTCTCATGACTTTATTGGCATGCATGCTCTTCCCCTGCTTCGTCCCGTCAGCCTCTCCTCCCAGGACATACTTTCCATCCCTTTAATCATCTTTAGTGCCTCGCTTTGGACCCTGTCCCGGGTCCACATCCTTTGCGAGGTGTGCTGACCTAACCCAGACGTTTCTTAACACGAGTGGGGCTCAGCGCAAGGTCGGCTTCCCAGCGTGTGTGTGTCACTCTCCTCTTCCTACGTTCCCGGGTCACGCTGCTCTCCGGAGGCCTGCCACTGTCGAGGGCGGGGGGAGGGGGTTGCTGCGGAGCGAGGCGACCGGGCCCACGAGCGGAGGTGGGGCCGACACGGGTGCTGAGCATCAGCCCGCCGCTGCCTGGGCCCGAAGGAGCGGAGCTGGGCAGGGGGTGACCCTTCATTCAGAAGCTTGGGGATTCCACACACCCCCGCACACATACTCGGGACCGGGCGGCAGGGAAGAGGGCCACCAAGTCTCTGTTCTCCCTGATCCCTTCCCGGCCCCAGAGAACCCCAATCCCCTTTTAGGGGGTGCTCCCTACTTCTTCCCTCCGCCAGGAAGCCAGAAACCAGGAATTAGCCTCTGTGAAGCAGCTACGGCAAAAAGGCAGCACCCACAGTGAAATAAGCCTGCCCTGGTCTGGTCAAGCCTGGACTAGGGCTTGGTCCCACTCTCCTGGCTCAGTTTCCCCTTTTCCTGCAGCCACGTGACGTGCCTGGTGGTTCTGATGCCGAAGCCAAGACGGCCTTCCTCCTAGTCAGTTGTATGCTTACTGTCCTCTGCGAAGGCCTCACACCCACCAAATGCATCAGCTGATGATGAGCTCTGGGTGCCCGGTGCCCCATTCGCCCGGAGCTGTGGCCACCACCCAGCACTCCTCGGTCAGGGCCCACGTGTGGAGGGAAGCACCGGGGACCCTGGTCAGCCACAGCCTTAGTTTCAAGGGATAACAGGAAAACAGGCCCCTCTAGTTTCTTAGCAAGCGATGAGGGCTGGACTATTCCTTGGCTCTCAGACGACATTCTGTGTTCATCAAAGGTAAAACCACAGGCCATCACTTTTATCCACGAAAAAACTCCCCATAGAGGAACACACCTCATTTTAGTTCCCTAGGCAGAAGCCTTTTTGCTCTCTCCTTCTCTCCTTCCTCCTTCCCATCTTTCTTCTCTTTTACTCCCTCCCTTCCTTTATTTTTTACATTTCCAGCCAGAAGGAATATATGCATATTCAAACAAAAACATTTACTCTAATGCGGCTTTATTACAAATGTCCACAGACCCCAAAACATTGAGTTTTCCATTTGAAATATACCATGAAGACCTTTCCATGTGACAGAGGCTGCAAGGAAACTAAGGCATATGCCTTCCTGGGACGCCTAGCCTCAGCTGCTTATGTATCCAGGGCTGCCTCGTGGCACTTTTTCTTTTCTAAGTTTATTTAGAGAGAGAGAGAGAGAGAAAGAGAATCCCAAGCAGGCTCCAGACTGTCAGCACAAAGCCTGACGTGGGGCTCGAACCCACAAACCGTGAGATCATGACCTGAGCCGAAATCAAGAGTCAGACACTCAACCGACTGAGCCACCCAGGCGCCCCTCGTGGCAGGTTTTCTGGCCCCTAGCTGTCACCCAGCACTCTGAACTGCAGGGAGGCCCTGGTTTTTGCCTTAGTGTGAGTGAGCGCCTCCGGGTGCTAGAGAGCAGGTGCATGTGCAGTTTCTGATCTGCATATCGTTTGTCACAGCAGAGCCCAGCACCACGCGGGACAGAAACCCTTGGAATTGTGAGCTCCTGGAGGCCATGTCTCAGAACATATGTCAGCTGGGACCCAGTCCCTTGAGGACTGCGATTGTTACGGTAAGGTCAGGGGAAAGAGCATTTCTCCTCCCAAGGGGGCATAACCTGTGCTGCCCTGGACTCCTGAAGGGACCCACCCCCGGGGCCGGCCCAGAGAAGTGTACCCCCTGCTTCCCAACTGGTACCCAACCCACCTGCTTCACCTCACAGGTATTAGCTGGCCACTGGGGAAAGCGAAACCCAGGCCAGAACCGACGGAGCTACAGACGGCTGGCCAAGGACAGAAAGCCCAGAGTTCTCGACGGAGTCTCTCCTACCTTCGGTCATTTCTCCTCCTCCGGAACAACTTCTTCGTGTGGGCGATCTCTACTTCGTGGGGCATCGGGTGGTAGCCCTGCGTCATGTGGGAGGAAGGGGGATCGTTAGTAACTTGGGAAAGACGGCAAAGACCTTCTCGCACGTAACTGTTGATAACGACATCTGTGACGAAGGAAATCGGGAGTGCAAGACTAGACTCCGACCACCAAATCCACACTGAAAAATGGAAAATGGTAGAATGAATCCATTTCCCACCAGGCAATGATGCTGTAATTACAGAACCGAAGATTAGGAAGGACACAAAGGAGACCTTAGAATCTGTCATACCCAGTCATTCAAATTCCAGACGAGGACACTGAGATCCAGAGGGGTGAGTGAACCAGTTCAAGGTCTTGTAAGAGCATTAGCAACAAAGCGGGGACCAGATCCCAGATTCATGGCTGCACGATGGAGTTATTTTTTGAACACTCGTGACTTCTCTCAGCTTCCCGACACAGTGGGAACGTCAGTAACTTCTCCGGGCCATTGAGAGGACAAGGAGACACAGCCCCTTGCAAACAAAGAGGGCCTCACAAAGAGGGAGTGGGCTAGGACCCGGGTTGTCTCACGCCAGCCCAGGACAGCCCAGGCAATTCTGACCCAAGACCCTCATTCCTCACACTCCCGGGGAGTACTCAGGATGAAATAGTTAAATGCTGTTTTAAACTCTGAACTGGGAAAAATCCCAAGGATGGTCTCTTGTATAGTGTCGTCAGGACGACAGCTATGCATGTACGTCAAGGTTGGAGAAAGACCTTCGACTTATAACATGGGGCTGATCTTGCACATGCTGAGCCCCAGGCAGAATTATCTGCTGAAGCTGGGCTGAAGGCCAGCCCTAGGCACACACAGGATGAGAGGGAGTGACAGGTCTCGGTGTGTTTAGGAGTGATCAGCCAGGGGCGCCTGGGTGGCTCAGTCAGTTGGGCGTCCGACTTCGACTCAGGTCATGATCTCACAGTTCATGGGTTCGAGCCTCACGCCGGGCTCTGTGCTGACAGCTCAGAGCCTGGAGCCTGTTTCGGATTCTGTGTCTCCCTCTCTCTCTGCCCCTCCCCTGCTCATGCTCTGTCTCTGTCTCAAAAATAAATAAAAACTTAAAAAAAAAAAAGTTTTAAAAAGAGTCGTCAGCCAGAGTCCATATAACCCAACCCCCCCCCCGCCCCCACTTTATAGACAGGGAGACTGAGGCCCAGAGCCTCTATGGTAGCAACCCTCTGGTTTTAGGCTCCACAGCAGATGGCCTCACTGGGAGGCCTTCTCAGGGCTTAGTCCCCAACCAGTGCGGGGTGGATGTTGGCAGTTCTGGCCAGTCTCAAGGAGCTTCCCAGGGCCCGGCAGCGGGAGGACAAGAGGGAACAGGCTCGGGAGGACACAGGGACTCCGGCATCACGGATGCCTGGCCTAGCCTCCTATGGAGCCCCGGGAGGGAAGGACACATTTCAACATTTATTGTAATAACAGTCCCTCCCTCCTACCCTGTCTCTTGCCTCCGACAATCCGGCCAAAGAGCATGAATGAATTCCGGGCTCCAGGCGGCCACAATGGGCCTGTGCAGCCTTAGGATGTGCTTTGTTTAATGGTTTTTCTCAAAGGATATTATTTGCTTTTCTTTAATACAAAACACAAACAAGGAAAAACACCAAGTCTTCCCCTCTCATTTCCCCTCTCCCATCCTGACCCAGCTCCGGGCTGGCCCCTTCCCTCCCTCCTGGCCTGGGGTCACTGTAGGAACACACTGGGTGTGCCCCACGTAGACAATGGAAGGAAGCCGAGGCTCCCTCTCACGCTGGCAGCCTGGATCGGGATCTCAGCTCTGAGGCCGGGCAGACGGAGCTGTCCGCGACCCTGGGCCTTCCATGAGCCCAGAAGGTGCGGCCTCCCCTGTCTGGGCTTCAGAGTCCTGGGCTCTGGCCTGCATCCCGCCCTTCTCCACACACAGTGGGGAGCTGCCTTCGGGACTCACCCTCCGCTGGAGTCCTAGCTCTCTACCAAACTCAGAGTGGCCCAGAGGACCTGCAGGGCCCCTCGAGGCTTCTGATGGAGCCCCTGCTGTGACCTCTGTGTCCACCTGTCTCCTCCGAAGTATGTGAATGCGTAGAAAATATAAGAGTAAAAACACGCGGTCCGGAGCTGCACCGTGAACGTTCAGCTCCTGACGCTCCCTTTGGATGATTCTGTGACTTTGACAGATAACCTCACCTCCACCTGCCTCACTTGCCACATCCGTAAAATGGACATAATAACCGCATCGGCCTCCTAGGGTCCCTGCAGGGGTTAAATGGGTTGATAAGCAAGTAAAGAAGGCAGACTAGTGCCTGCTATGCAGTATGCCTCAGCGTCTCCAGTGGCGCCACTGTCACCATCACTTTCATCACCTTCCCATCCTCCGGACACTCTGCTCAGGGCTGAGGGGCCAAAGCAAGCGAGGGTGTTCTGGTCCCTCTCCTCACGGAGCCCCCAGCCCTGGCAGCGAGTCTGGCTGAGGTGGTCTGCAGGAGAGGAGGGTGTGGGAGGCTCAGGTTTGGGAGGTGACCCAGGTGTGGAGCTGGAGAAGGACGGAGAAGAATGGAGAAGGATGGAGAGCTCTCTTTGGCCTGAGGCTGGCAGGCACCAGCAGGAGGCCAGAAATCGGCGAAAAACACGTGATAGAACCAAGTCTTGCACTTCTGAAATCTTCCCTCTCCAGGAACAATCCAGGCTGGGGCTAGGGAGGACTGGTCCCACCCGCAAGACCACCTGGAGCCCCTGGCTATGGGCATGTTGGTGAATCAATGAATGAGAGCCACCTTCCCTGGGGCACTTACACAGGACCTTGAGGAGCTCCTGCATAAAGCAGGACGCTGTATTTATACAAGCTTCACTGGAGGACTCTCTTCAATCAGCCACTTTGCTTCTCAGGCTGGTGGTGGGCACCGAGTGACCCACACAACTCAAGATGCTGCCCACACTCCCTCCAAGACAAGGGTGACTGGGGTCAATCGGGGAAAATAGGTGGCCGGCGGAAGAAGAGAGAATCTGTGCTCAGACCCACATCTGCCATCAGGCCAGTGTTGATCCGGGTTAGCCCAGCTTCTCTACTCACCGGCAAGAGGTAAGGCTGGCACGCGAATGTTCTTGGCAGCCTTACTCATCAGAGTCACGACTGGAAACAACCCAAATGTCCACTAACTGAGGACTGGATAAGTAAAATGTGGTATGTCCATACAATGGAATATTATACGGCCACACAAAGGAAGGAAGTTCTGATACATGTGACAACGTGGATGAACCTTAAAAATATCATGCTGGGAGCACCTGGGTGGCTGGTTGGTTGAGGGCCCAACTCTTGATTTTGACTCCGGTCCTGATTCCAGGGTTGTGAGGTCAAGCTGTGCCTCCGGCTCCATGCTGGGCGTAGAGCCTGCTTAACATTCATACACACTCTCTCTGCCCCTCCCCGGCTCTCTCTCACTCTCAGAAAACAAAAAAACAACTCCCACCTCCTCCCCCCCAAAGAAACAACAACAACCCATCATGCTCAGGGAAAGAACCTAGTCACCGAAACCCAGTATTGTATAATTCCATCGTCATGAAATGTCCAGAATAGGCGAACGTGCAGACAGGAAGTAGATGAGTGGTGGCCGGGGGCTGGGGAGAGGAAGGATAAGGAGTCACTGTGAATGAGTACCAGGTTTCTCTTTGGGTGATGGAAATATTCTGGAATTACACAGGAGTGGTGGTTGCACGTGTGACCTTGAGGATATACTAAAAAAAAAAAAAAAAAAAAAAAAAACCCAAGAAACCCAACTCACCGTACACTTCAAAAGGGTGAATTTTATGGTACGTAAATCATGCCTCAATTTTAAAAAGTGGGAAGAAAATCCGGGGGCAGTATGTTCTGGGGAGAGGGGACAGCAAGTGTTAATTAAAAAAAAAAAAAAAAAAAAAAAAAAAAAAAAAAAAAAAGAGCGGTGCCTGGGTGGCTCAGTCGGTTAAGCGTCCGACTTCGGCTCCGGTTATGATCTCGCGGTTTGTGGGTTCGAGCCCTGCGTCGGGCTCTGTGCTGACAGCTCAGAGCCTGGAGCTGGTTTCGGATGCTCTGTCTCCTCCTCTCTCTGCCCCTCCCCCGCTCATGCTCTGTCTCTCTCTGTCTCTCGATAATAAATAAATGTTAACAAAAAAAATTTTTTTTTTTTAATTTTTTTTTTCAACGTTTATTTATTTTTGGGACAGAGAGAGACAGAGCATGAACGGGGGAGGGGCAGAGAGAGAGGGAGACACAGAATCGGAAACAGGCTCCAGGCTCTGAGCCATCAGCCCAGAGCCCGACGCAGGGCTCGAACTCACGGACCGCGAGATCGTGACCTGGCTGAAGTCGGACGCTTAACCGACTGTGCCACCCAGGCGCCCCAACAAAAAATTTTTTTAAAAAAGCAAGCAAGAAAGATCCAGCCACAATGGAGCATGCTCCTCTTGCTCCATTACTCTCCAGGAAGCAGTTGCCCTGAAACATTTTATATAAGAGAGGGCTGCAAAGGGCAGCATGTCCTAGGCAAGAGGCACCCAATGACAAGTGTGAATAATAAAGAATCTGGAAAGGAGCATGGGGGATCGGTATCTCCAGGCCTGGCCAGGGGATATGATATTTCGGCTTTGGACCAGAGTTCCCTCCCTGCTTTTCAGAATATATCACTAAAGTGGAGAATGGAAATTTATCAGGCTTCTTAGAATCATCCTTTAACAGCAAACAGTGGTCTCTGCTCTAATTCCCTTATTTAACAAATCCTTCCATTCTATGCCTTGAAAGAGCCCCAGGGGCGCCTCTGTGGCTCAGTCGGTTAAGCGTCTGGCTCTTGATTTCGGCTCAGGCCATGATCTCATGGGTTGTGGGATCGAGTCATATATTGGACTCTAAGCTGACAGTGTGGAGCCTGCTTGGGATTCTCTCCCTCTGCCCCTCCCCTACTCACACTCTTTCTCTCTCAAAATAAGTAAATAAACATTAAAAAAAAGAAAAAGAAAGAGCCTCATATGAATGTCAGTCCAGGTGGGAGACACTCCCTCCCCAGTCCTCCCACAAGGGAGAGCACGGCCTTCTGGTTTACCAGCTGCTTGGTGTTTCTCACCAGTCTCGAGTCACGTGAGACCCCGCAGCGTTACCCTGGACCACCTCAGGCCCTGCCTGCTCTACCTTCTACTTCTCTGCATGAGAATTCCTCCCCTAGCTCTGAGACCTGGCTGCAGATCCTCTGACCACGTTTGCTAAGTAAATGGGCCTGGGAGACAAGTAGGTTATAGAAACCAAGCCTCTCCAGGGACGGAGGGAAGATAATACTCCATAGGCGGCACGGGCAGAATACACAGGAAGCACACACACGCACACACGCCTGGCTCGGAGATCAGCAGTGGTGTATATATGCCCCCCTGCAGGGCCATGCCTGATGGCTCTGGTTGCAGAAACATGTTCTATAAGATCCACCCATTCCAGGGTAGGCTGAGGTGGGTACTTACAACCCAGGGCGGTATTTCCAAGGGATTAAAGGCAGGCCCAGCAGAGCGGCTGGCCCCAGGCTGGGAGCGCACGGGCCTTGCCCTGAGAGGCCAGGAGAGACAAACAAATCTTGGGTCTGGGGTGCAGCAAGGGAGGGCCAAACAAACACACCAGGCGAGGAGCGTGTGCGCCCTCGGCCCTGAGACCCCCTGACCCTGTGCTCGCAGTGCCACACTTCCACTAGGCTACAGGCGCCCCTCCCTCCCCCCATCCTAAAACCCACCAGCTCTCCCGTCCACCTTCCCAGTAAAAATTGCCGTTTTAGGCACCGCACATATAGTGAAAAAGAAATCGGCCAAATGCTGGTCTGTGTAGAGCACACGTCTAGTGAGAGCAGAGAGGCGACCATCAGGTGAGCAGATGCTCTGATAACTGACAAAAACACTACGGAGCAGAACAAGGCGTGGCAAGGGCATGAGCACGGCGGGGGCGGGGGTGGGGTGGCCAGGGAAGACTTCTGTCACTTGGCATCCGTCCGTCAAACCCACCCACCCGTATGTCTATCCTTGGTTCTTTCTCATGCAACCAGTGCCGAAGGCCCACCGTGTGCCAGGTGCATCAGGTGGAGAATACTAGAATGAGCAGACTCAGTTCTGGCCCTGGAGGTCAGGGGATCATTGGACAGAGGCCTCTGGCAGCCCAGAAGAAGGAAGGAGGACCCTGCTTACAAGAAGGGTCAGGGAAGCCTTCGCGGTACCTACGCTGAGCCCTAAGGGGTTTGATAGGGGTACATGAGAAGACTAGAAGCTACGTTATGACCTCCGTCAGCTGGCCAATGATGTTAGCATCACAGCAGTGTGTGGAGATGTGCTCGGCACCGTGGTCAGACAGAGAAGCACCAGGGTAGTCTGAGGGCCAGGGCTGGTGCTCCTGATGTCTGGCTTGGGGCCACCTGGATGGTTCTTCACCCCCTTTAAGCAGGTAGATTTATGTCCCTCAAAACGATCAGCTGGAGTCCTAACCCTGGAGGGAGCTGTGAACATGACCTTATTTGGAGATACGGTCTTTGCAGATATGGTCAAGTGAAGACGATGTCATACTGGATGAGTGGGCCCTAAATTCAATGACTGGTGTCCTTAGAAGAAGAAGGAAATTTGGCCACAGAGACACAAGAGACACAGAAAGAGAAGGCCATGTAAAGATGGAGGGAGTGTTGGACCAACACAGCTTGAGCCAAAGAACTCCAATGACTCTGGCAGCCACCAGAAGCTGGTGACAAGAAAGGATTTTTCCCCAGAGCCTTCAGAAGGAGCATTGGTCCCACCGACGCTTCCATCCCAGATTTCTAGCCTCCAGAACTGTGGGACAATAAATGTCTGTTCTGTACATCACCCAGTTAGCCGTACTTATGGTGGCCCTCGAACACTCCCGGCCCTCTCATCCAGATCCCACAGCACAGTCCCAGCCGCAGGTCCAGAGTGTGAGGCTGGCCTGATGGCCTCTCCCATCTGCTCCCTGAGTGTCCACAGCTTGGTCCTCTCAGTGCGGTCCCCCAGCACCCTGTCTTCTCCATCTGATTCTCCCCGGCAGAGGTCACATCACCCCCCACCTGTACTACTCCAGAGCCCTCGGGGCCATAACCCACAGGGGTACGCTGCTCCAGGGCTGGAGTACCAGGCCCTGTGCCAGTCCGGAGGGGGTCGTCTAGCCTCCCACCAAACCAACAGCCTGAGATGCTGCCCAGGCCCCAGCTTCACAATGAAGAGAGACCCGAATCCCTAGGACAAGCAGGGTGCATCCACCTCCCAGCCCAGCCCCACCTTCCGGCACCCCTGCAGGGACCAGGGAGACGGGAGGGGCAGGGAAGCTAGAAACCACGTACGCACTTCACAGAACCCCATGCCCCTTTTCCCTTCAGAGAAATTTTTTCTGATATTCCTGTGACCTTTGGCCCACGGCCACTAACCCCAGACCTGAGCCCGACAGAAATCATCCAAGCCAAACTGTCTCCCACGTCTGTTATCTTTCTTTCACACATCAGCTCTTTGCAGAGAGAGAGACAGAGAGAGAGAGAGAGAGAGCATTATACCAGTACGAGAGTCTTCCTCCTGTTGTATGAAGGGTCCCCCAGACTGCACAAGACCTGGCAGGAACTGCATAGCCTTCACTGGGAGGCAGTGGAACCGTGAAACACCCGAGTTGGAACAAGGACCCTGGTCCAGGTGAGGCGTCAGTGGGAGGCTTCCAGCGGGGAGGTGCCCTCCCCAGTCTCCTGTGGAGGTAGGCCCTGTACTCCAGCCTGCTCTCTCCAGTGCCACACCTGTCTGCCCCATCACACCTGGATGTGCACCCTCCACCCTGGCCTCTTGGAAACCACGAACCGTCTCCTCTTCTTCACGAACTTGCATACTGATCGGCCCCTCCAGGCTCCTGTCACTCGCAAGAATGCTATAAAATACATGGAAACTGATGGCTTCCTTTTTTTCCAGAAGATTCCAGGTGGAGGGCCCCAGCCATAGTCTGACAGAAGAAAAGCTGGACGTTGGTTCTGCCGTGCCCACCGGGCAAGCCCAGGGAGCCGGGGTCCCAGGGAGGCAGGACAGACCCTCCGGCCAAGCCAGCTTGGGACTTCCCAGTCTCCCCCCATCTCCAGCCCAACTCGGGGAGATATCCCAAGGGCAAACAGTACAAAGCAGCCACAGCACTTGGCAACGTAATGGGCCATAAAAATACCAAGTACATCTCCCTTGACAATGAGCTTGTCTCAATAGCGGAGCCTTCCTCCTGCGGGGGGTCATGTTTTTTCATAGCTTCTAAGAAGTTATCCTACCAAGGTCTTGCTGTGGGCACGTGGGCAGGATGTGTGGGTCACGTCCAATGAAATAAACAGGTAATGTTTCTAAAATTCCTGGAATCTCTAGGCTGCACGGCTATTCAGAAGAAGCCGACCGGTTTTAGAAAGAAAGGTGAGGGGCAGACAGGCTCACTCACGTTTAAATGTGTGGTTTTCTTTTTCTTTCAATTTATTTATTTATCTTTAATCAGCAGAGACTTGTAAAAAATGCAATACCTTAGCTGGAGTCCCAGTGTAAGAAAACAGATAAAAGTAGGCAGGGATGAGATCCAGAGGCTGAGCCATCGGGACTCACCCCTGCCTGGAGTTCCTACTCACGCTCTGGAATGTGCACCTCAACTCCACCTGTTCTGAAAAGGTTTGCTCTAGACACCATGCGATGCTGGCTCCACAGGAACTGGACGTATTTCTAGAGGAAGAGCTTAACTGAGGCTCTCCGGGCAGGTTTTAGTGAAGTCTCTGACCAACCCCCCCCCCCCCCCCCCCAATTGCACATGAACACTTTTCCTGTGGTGGTCTTTGGGGTGAGAGCCCTTGGCATTCATCATAATCTGGGGGTCTATGCCTGAGCGGTACTGCAGTGACAGAGGCTAGATCGCTGCCCTGTGCACACCTTCCTTGGATGCACTAAGCCAATAAAACCCACCCCTCCCCTTTCCTTCAAGTTGGGTTTCTCACCATAAAGGCCAACGGAGTCCTGACTAATAAACCACACACACCTTTCAGGCAACCTGGGTACTGGATCTGTTGCTAAACCTGGGCAGTTATTTCTTCCAGCCCTCTCCTCCTTCTTGGGGAAAATGAGGATGAAAATATTTGACCTTCCTGCCTCCTTCGCCATGACTATTTAAGCTTTCCTTTGATTGCATGAGCCGGTAGATCTCCCCTTGGTATCTTTAATGGGGGCGCCTGGATGGCTCAGTCAGTTATGTGTCTGACTTTGGCTCAGGTCATGATCTTGTGGTTCATGGGTTTGAGCCTCGCGTCGGGCTCTGTGCTGACAGCTCGGAGCCTGGAGCCTGCTTCGGATTCTGTGTCTCCCTCTCTCCCTGCCCCTCCTCCGCTTGTGCTCTGTCTCTATCAAAAATGAATAAACACCCTACAAAATATAGAAAAAAAATATGAAGGTATTTTGAGGTGGGTTTCTATCACTTATCACCAAAAAAAGTCCTAAACGATTCAGCACGAGGTAGCTATAGATGATGCTGTACTTGGTCTTATTATATCGGTGAAGTCATGGAAAGGAAACGTGAGCATCCCCGCCCCTTCCCACTGGTAACCCAAGGGGCAACTGCAGATACAAATGACGTTGATTTGATCATTTCTGAATGACGAGGAAAAAAGATGGGTGAGAACATTGACGCAAAGGACAGAAAGCAGGAACCAACAGAACACTGGTTGAGAACTCTCTACATTATACGGTGTAAAACGTAAAGGGAGCAGTTCCTGAGGGGTTTTCAAGGACCATTGTCAGTCGTCCGGGCGCAGTCCCCGATGCACAGTCTCGCGGTGGCCACTAGAGAACGGAGCTCTCCCCTCCCCTGATGAGGGACCTTCACGGAAGGTCCCGGGAGCCCCGCTGAACTGAAAAAGGCAACACCTCAGGCTGCTGCAGACCGAAGACTGGAAGATGTGCAAGAAATGGAACAGGACAAGTGGCCGGGGGAAATGGCACGATGTGTGCTCTGCGGCCTCCAGAAAAACTTAGCTTAAACGCATACAGCCTGAGTTCTGGTCCCTAACTCAGCGGTGTGTTCCTGACAGAGATGAGACCCAAATCCTCAAAAGACTCCATAAAGCAAGCTCCAGGGAAGAGAAAGCGATACTTGTGCTCGGGCCTCTGCGGGGAAGTGGCCGTCTCTGAGAGGTGGGGACGTTTGTCACGTTTGTGAATAGCGTCTTGGACTTGGGGAGGTTCAAAAGCCATCCTGGGAATAGAAGCAACAATGGATTCTGGAAGAAAATTGAGACTCTGCAAATACTCAGAGATGGCCGCTGTGTTCTGTGGCCACACCGTGTGCCACAGATGTAAAGAAACTCTGTCTGTGTCCCAAAGAAGTCCACGGGCTGCAAGGGAGAACAGATACACCAAGGATACACGCTAGCGGCAAGGACCGCCTGGAGGAAGGAATGCCTGAGGCTACCCTCTGAGTTACCAGAAGACTTGGAAGCTCCCAGAAGCTGCCTAAGAAAGATGGCGGCCTCAGCGCGAGTTACTAGGAAGTATGCTTTAATGGCTCTGCTCTTGCTTCTGCTGAACGTACTCTGGTGCGGTTCATCATACGAAGGGGCAGGAATCAGGGTTCAGCCAGCGTAAGGGCACCTGTGCCCCGCACCCCACCCCCCTGACCTCCCACCTGTCAAACCAGCTCTACCTGTGATACTGAGATCCCGGGGTGAGTTCCACTGTGCAGGGGAGGCCTCATGTGAATGAAAGATTCATCTCTCCTGCCCCCTGCACTGGTGGGCCAGGGCTGGCTGGTCAGATATTGGGGGCGGGGGGGGGGGTTACAGGTAAGAAGGCTGTGACAAAGGAGCACCCCAGAGCAACAGAGCCCACATCCCAGGGCTTGCCGAGCCAGCCTCGGGGGTCTTTCAGCAACGTGACTGGGGGCTGGGACGAGGAGTTCGTTGGTCCCGTGTAATGCCATGACTGCTGCCTACTGTGGAAGCCTGGGTAGATACCTACCTTACTTATGCTTCTAATTTCCTCATCTATGAAATGGCCACAATAAAGAGTTACACCCAGTTCAGAGAGTTGTTGTGCGAATTAAATAAAATTATCTGACATTCAGGTGCCTTGCTCAGGCCTGGCGTGGGGCAGGTGATTTCCCCAAGTTGCCCACCCTCCCTCCCATCCTCTGCAACCTTCTTCACCTCTTTTCTCTGGCACAGTCTGTGAGATGCCTCCATCTGCACCCCAAGCCCCTGCGCCAGGAAAGCCCTCCACCCCTGAGACCTCTTTAGCCTTTCTGTCCATGTCCCTCATGAGACTGCCGGGAAGCAGCAGCCCAAGCCCCCGGGAATGCCATTCTAGAATGTGGCCGCCTGTGTCCCCCAGCCAACCGCTCCCTGAGCTCCCTGGCTGTGTACAGAACATTCTCAAAGCACAGAAGTGCAGCTTGCTGTAGGCTCAGCCTCCTCTGTGTAGACGGTCAACTGCCACCCCAACCCGAGAGAAGTGGTTAGTGAGAGGCTAGCCAGGCCACTGGGCTACAGGCGGCTCACAGGACATCTAAGAGGCCAGGCCAGACAAGACGCACAGGGAGAGAGTGGGGAGGGAGGGAGCGGCCTCTGCGCTCAGTCTTGACTGAGAACCTGCAGGGGTAGCGTCAGCATTAGCTTTGGGGGCAAGAGGCCAAAGTGTGATCCCTCCCTCAGGAATTCATCGTGCTTTCCTTCATTCACGGGACACTTGTTGGTTGAGGTGCCATGAGTTGATGAAGGTGCTGCAGATACAACAGCAAACTGAACCATAGCTCAGGGTTTCCATCCCACAAGGGGAACGGGAGAGCCAACAGAATGCAACTAAAAAGAAAAAGAAGATTTAACCAGAGACAAGTGCGCTCGGGTGGGGGTGGGGGTGGGGGTGGGGGTGGCGGAGGGGGGGGGAATCCAACAAAAACGAAGAGGGTAATGTTTTCAACCGGAGGATCAGAAAAGGCCTCTCTCAGAAAGTGACACAGGAGCCCAACCAGCACGACCGGGTCGACAGGCTGAGAGAGTTCAAGGCCGAGGCCAGTGTCCTCCACAGGAGAAAAAAAAAGCAAAGAGTTGACTCTCCATCTGTTTAGTTGTCCACACACAAAGCTAAAGAGTTTCTTTAACTGAGATAAAGTAGGAGGCTTAGGTTAGTAGTTCCCAGCATTGTGAATTCCATAAACCGGTAAAGCCTAAATTGAACAGTGGGGAGTTGTGACTTTTCACTCTGCCTAAGGACGTCCCAGCTGCTATTTCATAAGGGACATGACTTTAAAGTACAAGACGGTCCTTCACGTGGATTAGCTTCAGCTCTATGAGAGGCACCGCACTCTCCTACAGGATGCTCTGTACACAGAGTCTCAGGCAGGTGCTGTCTACACCCATGCATACTTACAAAGAAATAAAATTAAAATGCTCTATGCGGCTTATGTCCTCTTTACAGTAGGCCACAAGATACACACACACACATGTCTACAATACCATACAGGGCATGTGCCCCCAACCGAGTGTTCTGAACTTCCCGGGAATTTAAGGGGTTTTCAAGAATAATTTTGAATATGATGGGTCCTTTCACCTGAACCCAGGCACACTGTGAACTCAACCGTTTTTCTCATTTTGCCAAAGACCAGTGGGAAAACCTCTGGCTTACCTGTGTTGGCTTATGTCACGGACTGTAGGCTGAGACCGTGACCTCCCCGGTGTGAAAGGCAAGCGCTCATGCCACGCGAACTCTTTCCCTTTTTGCCTATGCATTGGATCAAGCCACAATCACGTTTTGTTTGGCTTTATTTCTGAAGGGAACGCGGGGGACTTTTTGTCATTGGCGCGCTGACCCTCCCCTTCCCGGGCCACCGTGCTACCCTCCTTGAGTCACTGACACAAATAATGCAGTTAGTTTGGTGAGCACCCACTGACCTAGAAGCACAGAGCCCTGAGCTGCCAGCAGTTCTCACGCTGCAGCTGCCTCCCCAGAACATACTCGGAGCTTCACCTGCCAGGCACGCTGTCCCCTGGGACAGGAGATTTCAGAAGGGTGACCCCTGTCTGCTGGATCGCCCAGCCGCCGAAACAGACTGGGCCAGGAGAGCTGGTTCACTCGCTGTTCCCTTTATCCATGAGGCTTTCAGGGATGAGTTTCCTCCCTTTCCCTCTGTCCCTCTTCCTTTTTCTAAAGAAGGCAACATCTCCCACAATGCTGACCTTCAGGAGCAAAGAGTCGGCCTCCAGTGCCATGCAGCTCCAGGCCCTAGGCACCCCCAGCATAAGGAAGTTTGGTGTGCACAAGCTGGGTCCAAGGGATCAGATTTGGGGCTGTGGGGCTGCGTGGCCGACTCGAGGGCCAGGATTTAGTCACATGACCGGTATTCTTGACACAGCCACGGCCTTTCCAACCAGTTCTGTGGACAAAGGAAATCTTCAGGCTCTCACTGCCCCATCTCCTGTGTCAGATCAGGAGCCCACCAGGAGGAAAAGCTTTAATGCTGCCCTCACCTCCCCATCCGTAGCCCCCACCCCTCCCCACTGTTGGTCCTGAGAACTGGTTTTAAGCTTCTATTTATGGTAATGCATCAAAAGGAACACTGGGCTGGGGGCCAGGAGACCCGGGTTCCTGCCCTGGGGTTGGAAGCGGACTGGAGAATAGTTGATGGCTGATCTTTAAGGGGCGTTCGCTCCTCCCTGCTCCATACGCTGCCACCCCACCCTTGCACACGTTTCTGGAACCAGGCTTTTCCCTCTGCCTGCCACACCACATCTTCCCCACTTTTGCTCACCCCTAAAACATTGTCCCGAATTTGCCATTGGCATAAACGTCCAGGCCCAGAAAAACCAACCCTAGTTCCCGTGAGAATGAATCCATTTGGTCGCACACAGCACAATGGACAAGCTGCTTCGCTTCTTAGCGTTCCATCCTGGTGTCTAAACGGACTAGACAGTTGCTTACAAGCTTGTCTCCCCAACCATGCTACAAACTTTCAGGAGCTCAGAGGCCATGTCTCCTTCGGTTTCGTGTGCCCCACAGTGCCTTCGATACTGTAGTCCTCCATGATTCCTTGTTGGATGAAAAGTTAAGATGACCGATGGCCCTGGGTGGACCAGAGTTGGGCCATCCTCGTTCCACCCAGTGTGGGGCAGTAGCATGCACAGGTGACCCAGGGCCTACAGACTGTGGCCCTCAACTGGGTCATCTCTCCTGCATTGTAAGAAGCCAGGATGCTCCATGGCTTCCCCAGCCCTCGACCTTGCAATTCTCCTTCAGAATTGGAGAAGAGGGGCGCCTGGGTGGCGCAGTCGGTTAAGCGTCCGACTTCAGCTCAGGTCACGATCTCGCGGTCCGTGAGTTCGAGCCCCGCGTCCGGCTCTGGGCTGATGGCCCAGAGCCTGGAGCCTGCTTCCGATTCTGTGTCTCCCTCTCTCTCTCTGCCCCTCCCCCGTTCATGCTCTGTCTCTCTCTGTCTCAAAAATGAATAAAACGTTAAAAAAATTAAAAAAAAAAAAAAGAATTGGAGAAGATACAAAGACTCAGATCCCACAGTCCTCGGTTAGACTGTAAGCTCTCTGAGGACCAAGGTGGCCGTTCCCTGGCCTGCACAGTGACAATGGCACTATGGATGCTGGATGCCCACCACTCAACTCCACAGGCCCCGGAGTTTGTTACAAGCGCCCACGCCCCCTGCTATCAAGCCCATCCTGTGTGCAAGACCAGAGGCCAGTCTGGCCAGGCAGTAGGTCTTTTCTCTTCCTTCCCCTGAGCCATGGTCTCTGATGCTCTAAAACGGAGAACTTAAACATGCCTCCTGTCGTGAGGGTTAAATGAGACATTAGAAAGCAAATGAAATGACACACAGAAGCCCCTCTGGCCAGTCCTCAGACACGTATTTCCTGAACACGAAGCGCCCATGCCCAGACCAGCCTGCAATGAGAAGGGTCCAAAAGTACCCTGGGTCTACAGAGCTGAGGCCAGGCAGGCCGAGAGGGGGCCATTACCTACCAGGGGACGAACACGGGTCTGCAGAAGTCATATAAGTAACAGGAGCCAGGGAAATGAGACCAGGAACAGGGGGGCAGAGGGAAGAATGGGCTGCGGGGGTCCAAGGAGGGGGGCATGGTCTCCTTAGGGGCTCAAAACAAGGCTTCTCCTGCACAATGCAGTTTTAAGGTGGGCTGGCCCAAACTGTGACCGGGAGTCAGGCACTCGTAAGAAGGTCCCACTCAATGGCTCCTCCTGGGCTGTGGTCATGGATTCCAGAATGGCCTTCAGCCCTAGCTCTCTGCCCTGGGTTTGTGCTCTCTGCTTGGCGGGAAGCACTGGGGGGAAGTTGAATTCTGAGCCACATCTGAGACCACAGTGTAGGCAAAGGCTAGGAGATTCCTCAGAGTCCTGCCTTCCATGTCAGAGTTTTACTTCCAAAATAGCATCTTGCATGTTGTACGTGCTCAACGAGATTCTTCCACTTGACCGGTGACACTGATAGCTGGGGAGGAGGAGAAGGGGAGAACATACTCGGGAGATGGCTTGCACGCGTGGAAAAACCTGCCTGTATACACCTCGTCTGTTTGCAGCGGCTTCTTCTGGCCACCTCTTAGGCTACCTCGGGAGGCAAGAAGATAGCAAAGAAAATGGCAAGGTGAGGCAAGGGCATCCCTGAGCGGAGTCCCATGTGGATGAGGTAGCCCAACAATGGGGGGAAGCTAGCCTGCAAAGGCTTTCCTTCCCCTCCAGTCCTGCCCCATAAATATACTCCCTTCCACTGTGTGAGCAATTCCATTGGCCCGGAAGGAACAAGTTACCATAGAAGGAACTTAGTTATGTCTGCAAGCGTTGTGAGCTATATGATAAGGATAATACTGAGGCAGATATGGAGCAAAGAGTTTTACATCTATTAGCTCATTTAGACCTCACCACGACCCTGAGAGCGGGGGACTCTTATTATACGCTCTCCACAGGAGAGGAAAAAGAGGATCAACTCAATTAAATAGAAGACCTAACGCAAGCACAGTAGAGTGGGATGTTAACTCAGAGACTCAGGATGCAACCGGGAGAGCAGCAGATCTGAGAGCCCGCATCAGCCACAACAAGACCCGATGCAGAATTCAGCGGGGCTGTACCGCTCGGGCAGTGTGGACCCCCCAGTTTCCAATCCCAATGCGCCGTGCACAGCCACTGTCATGTAGCAGGCACTCGACGGCATCTGACGGCGGAATGAGAAAATGAACGAATGATGAGCACAGTTTACAACAAGCCGTGTAAAGGGGCGGCCCCCTGACGGCTTTCCCTGGAGTCATGCTGTAGACAGCCAGCAGTGTCAAAAGCATAAATTCACAAGGGCTGCTATGATTGAGCCGTGCTGGAGGTACCTTGCTCCTTCCCTTTCCCCCCTTCCAAGTTAAATCACTAAGAGCCAAGCTGCCAAGCTAAATATTCATAAGAGCGGCACCGTGCGAAAATAATGGACCTTGACAAGTGTGTTGTCAGAATTTTAAATGTACAAGGTACATGGTTTTATGAAGGTTTCCAATTAGGAAGAAAGATAGGAAATCAATAGATAGAGATGAATTCCTTCCAAGCTGCTTGCATGCAAAAAAATTCCTGCACGGAACTGCATTTTAACTGCACTAGGAAATTTTGAGCCCTATTGCAAAGATCTTTGGTAAAAGACATAATTGCCTCCAACTTCATAATTTTTTTAAGAGAATACTTTAAGGACGTGGGTTGTACCTCTCTCTGACTACAGGAAATGTACCATTTCAGAAATTCAATTACTTGTTCCATTCCCAGAAAGCAGGGCTGACCTTTTGTTGTGTGGATGTGGCCATTAAGGATTCCCTGACACATAAAAGAGTCTTTCTGCGTTGTCTTAAATTGGGCAGCCATTGGTTTGGGCTGGCTCACTGGGTGCTAGCAGCTATGATGACCTAGTTGGTATCTATTTCTCTCCATGTCTCTGTAGCAGACAGCGATCTGACCTACTTTCAGGGGCACAGTGGTGGCTCAAGAAGGAATGGAGGGGAACACGAGAGCCTGGACACAGGACTTTGAAGCGCGGGCTTCAGGCGCTTCCCGGCCAGCCTCCTGCTCTGGTCACAGAGCTCCCAGACGCGTCGCCTCTCTCTGTCTGTAGAGTCTCTGCTTCCAGCAGCCCCTCCCCAGAATCCATCCTCCACGGGCAGCCTGTCCAAACCCTTACCGTCTATCAGGATTCGACGTGGGGGCTCCCAACCTCCCCGGCGTGCAGCCCATAGGGGGGACGGTGACATCTGAACAGCACGTGGGGGTAACCCAGTGAAGCTGCTTGGGGACAGAGGGTGGCAGCTTGCAGCCCCGGCCACCTATGGCCCACCACCCCAAGGCTGAGTGAGAGCCATACCTCAGCACAACGAGGACTTATTCTCAGACATCTATCAGGACACTCTGCTTTGTTCCTTTTTTTTTTTTAAAGTTTATTTATTTATTTTGAGAGACAGCGAGAGAGAGAGAGAGAGAGAGAGAGAGAGAGGCGGAAAAAGAAGGAGAGAAAGAATCCCAAGCAAGCTCCGTGCTGTCAGCACAGAGACCGGCACAGGGCTCGATCTCATGCACTGTGAGATTATGACCTGAGCTGAAACCAAAAGTCAGAGGCTGAACCGACTAAGCCACCCAGATGCCCCTGCTGTTTTAAAAGCAACTAAAAAATTACAAAGAAGTGGTTTTTAAAATTCTGAGCATTTGTAAGCATAAGAGACTCTTAAACACTGAGAACAAACTGAGGGTTGATGGGGGGTGGGAGGGAGGGGAGGGTGGGTGATGGGTATTGAGCAGGGCACGTTTTGGGATGAGCACTGGGTGTTGTATGGAAACCAATTTGACAATAAATTTCATATATTGAAAAAAAAGACACTAAAAAAATAAAAAATAAAATTCTGGGCATTTGTATTGATATAAAAATTGCAGCTAGGGAGTATATGCAGGGTCAACCTTCCAGAGAAGGAGTTGGCAAACTTTTCTATAAGAAGCCAGAGAGTAAATATTTTAGCCTCTGCAGGCCATAGAGTCTCAACTCTGTCGCTGTATAGAAAAAGTAGCCACAGAAGCATAGCTGTGCTACAATAAAACTTTATTTATAAATACAGGTAGTGGGCTGGATCCCTGCTCTAATGAACCCTAGGGAGGCATTTTGCAACAGTTTCTCTTCCCCATCTGGGCCTTTTCCCCCACTCAGTGGTGACTTCATGAGCTTGACAGGCGCCCAGCTTCCTCACGTTCTCCCCTTACTGCTATTAGACGAGATCGGGCGCGTTCAGGGTGGTATGGCCGTAGACACCCCTTACTGCTATTAGAACCTGTCTTCAGGGAAGGCCCTGATAAACTCAATCCCCTGAGAGGCGAATAAATGGATTACATTTACATTTCAATCAATAAAAACCTGAGGTCCAGGGCTCCCAGCCCCAGGCAGCTCATTGACAGCCCCAAAGGAGCTTTAAGACATCCTGATGGCCGGGTGCCACTCTAGAGGCTCTGATGCAAGCGGTGTGGGGTGCAGCCCAGGCATTGGGGATTCTAAAAGCTCTTTATGTGATTCTAAAGGATGGTCAAGTTGAGAACTACAGCCTTAGATCAAAAGAAAAAAAAAAAAAACAGTGGTAGTGTTTTGGGAATAAGTGAGCCAGGGAGGTACTGTTTGCTTTTTTTCCCCTCAGGGGTAGGGATGAGGAGGAAACACGTCCAGAGCCCTTGAAATCCCGCCACACAGGTCACCCTCGGCCAAGGCTGGCACTGTATAGATTTCACCTGGCAAAATCCAAGCCCTTCTCATTTGTTTCCCTCTTGACATCTAGTATGGTTCCCTACTGGCAATATGTGCTCTATTAACACTGACCAATCGTCAAAAAAGTGGCTAACAGCCTAATAATCAATCATCAGTCAATCAATCTTCAAAACAAAACAAAACAAAACAAAAAAGTGACCAAGTCCTGTCTTAAAAGGGATTGTTGTCTATGCAGGGAGCTAAGGAAAGCACAGATGAAATCTATAATAGGCTTAGCTATATTCACACTATATAATATGGCAGTTGTTCCCATACCGGACTGCACACCTCAATCACTTGGGAAGATTTAAAAAAAAAAAAAAACAAAACTCAATGCCCTTGTTGTATCCTGTGCCAAGAAAATCAGAATATCTAAGGGTGGAAGATTTGCATGGATCTCTTTTAAAATTCTCAGGTGATTCCAGCATGCAACATGGGAACCATGGTTACAAGATCCTGCTACGTGAAGTGTGGTCCATGGACCAGCATCATCAGCATCACCTGGGAGCTGGTTAGGAATGCAGGAATTCAGGCCCTACCCCTGCTCTACTGAGTCAGAATCTGCCTGTGCCCTGGATCTGCATGTCATTAAAGTACGTCAAGTGCTGCCATAAGGTACCATGTTCTGAGGAAGATAAGATTCTAGAATGTCCCAGCAGGGTAATCAGGGAACACCTCCTAAGGGAAGGGAGAGAGGAGAGATTCTAAGGGACGGAAGAATTAGAGGCAGAGAGGCAGGGGGCAGGATTCCACGTACTGAGGCAAGAAGGAAACTGGTCTATTATGAATGGTGAACCAGAAAGAAGAGGTCAAAATGGTTGTTTTACAAAAGTAGAAAATCACATTTAGTCACACAATTAACAAGCTCACATTTTTTTTACAAAGGATAAAATGACAGGAAAATCAGGTTGGTCTCAGTCAGTTGGGGGCAACAATTAGGAAGTGGTGGGTGATCAGAATGGATGGGGTCATGGAGGAAGATTCCAGGGACTACAGATGCCCAGCAGAGGGCTCCTGATTTTGTCTCATGGGCCAGTGGAGAGCTGCATGCTGCCTCCCAAGGAGGGAGAGGACGGAAGAGATTGGGTGAAGGTGCTCTGACAATTTTTTTGAAGAGGACAGACCAGTATGAGAAGCAGCAGGGAAGCAGAATGACCAGACAGGAGGCTCTAAACAGGTCTGGGGAGATGAGCACCTGTTAGAAGGTGGAGGAATAGAGCACCAAGAAAGACTTTTCAAAGGAAGGAATTCTATTCTATTCTATTCTATTCTATTCTATTCTATTCTATTCTATTCTATTCTATTCCATTCCATTCCATTCCATTCCATTCCATCCCATTCCATTCCATTCTGGTTCCATTTGGTGGGCATGGACAAGAGCATTCTGAGATCTCAAATCTGCAACAGCACGCTATAGAACTGACTGGGAGGAAATCTAGAATCTCAAGTATTGTTGTAATAAACTCTTTTGGTCATGACCCCCAAAAGTTATCTATGGGAAAATACAAAGGTCTCTGGCAAACATGAGTCCTGAAGGGAAGTGGAGAGGAAAAGCTAATACTGTACACAAACCCTGGGATTGTCCTCAGCTCCAGTAGGCCATGAAGACCCAGAGCAGTCCTGGAGCACAATCCCTTTGTTTCCAGGCCTCTGGAAGTCAAGTTGATTCCCAGTTGAGTTGGAAATGCCGGGAGATTTTTCCCATGTTGCAGTAGACTGGAACAATAACTGTAGAGTGGACGTTACCACAATTGTTTCCACTGAAGTTATTTCGGGGGAGTTTAGGAAGATTGTCTATTCCAAGACATTTCCTTCACCCGAGTCCCTTTATGAAAACACTAAGGGAAGAAGCCGGTGTCGCCACCAACATGTCTGCCCTGCTCACAAGCACGTGCACAGTGTTCCATGTGAATGACTCCCAATGGGCCCCGGTGAACTGCCATGCGGCACCTATGCATTGATGTCTTCGGAGAAGCTCCTAGATTTGACCAGTGCCTCACAGGACTTCCTCAGTGATCATCTCAGTAGAATCTCATGACAGCCCTCTGAGAGGGTGGCAGGTAGGGGGTGGATTTTATCATCCACACTCTAGATAAGAGGAAATGGGGAAGTAGAATTCGGTCAAGGTCACCCAGCTTGGAGGGGATGGGGCAGGGCAGAATCCTGTGTTGACTCCTAGGGGCTGTCCTTTGGGTCCCGTGCATGTTGTGCTGTGCACCAGAGCTACTGTGAGTGGGTTCACTACCTGTTCGTGGCCTTCTTACCATTGCCAGTCCCAAGACAGAGCCTTGGCCCTTCTGTATTACAGGGCCCCACAGCGAGTTGGTGTGGCTGTTACACAGGGTGCATGATGGGGAAAATGGGAGATCCAAGGCTGAAAGGAGAGCAGGGCTGGAGTGGGGAGGCCTTGCATGGCAAGACCGTGGTCCTACATGTGATGGGGAGCACGGCAAGGCCTAAGCACATTAGCACAATGGCTAGATTTGTGTACTTTGTGGATCATGCGGGACGTGGTGTAGAGGACACATTCAAGGGAATTTAAGGCAAGCAAAGGGCAGACCAGTTAGGAAGTTATCCAACGGTCAAGAGATGCTAAGGGCTAATGTAAGAATCAGGGAGATGGTCGAGGGACAGAAGAAGAGTTTATAAACATTTAAGAATAGAATAGACTGGTTTTGGTGAAGGATGGGGGGTGGGGATGGGGGACAGAACATCATGGGTGAGAAATGGCAAATAAGACAGTCTCCGCTCTGAAGGGATCGTATATCCTTATAGCACAGATAGAAAATAAAGGAGTATTAAAATGGCAAGGCAGAATCTAATTAACATCAAGAGGACAGAGGGTCATTACGCTAATATTTTATAAGTTTGGATCAAGTCCTGGCTAATCCCTTGCATTTCTATGGTGCAAACACCTTCCAGGATGGGGAATGGGATAAATCCCTAAGACCCAAGGAGAGAGGATCTTGGCCCTGGCTGCACATTACATTCACCTGGGGAACTTTAAAGGTCACCGACACCCAGGACCCATCATCCAGAGATTCTGATCTGTCAGTGGTGGGGTCCAGGCAATTCTATCATGCAACAAGGAATGAGAGGGGGGACGTGCTACCTCATTTCAGAGACTTTGAAATAAGATATTCTCAGTTTTGCAGAGGGAAGCTTCCCCTTCCTACCATGCTAATGGCAGGACCAAATGAAGAAATTGTTGTTTTGGGTCACTAACGTCTGACTCTGAATCACCCAAGGTCTTTGGGTCATCTTTCTTCTTGCGGGATGGAGAAGTCCCCCTGCCCAGTTTGCCCAATCACCCAGCAAGGTGGTTTCCCCAGTGCTCATCTGCAGGCGTGGTCTGTCTGCCTGTCTATCCTACACCAATCAGGTTTTCCTCCCCTAGCGCATGGACATCCTATGCTGGCTGCCCAACCTGAGTGACCAGCCTGGTCCACGTGGCCAGCCGCTGGTGCTGCTGCCCTTTGGGGTGTCCTGAAAGGACCTTGCTGAGGGGGTATGATGCATTTCCTTGACCACACCACACGCCAGCCTGCTGGAACAATGTCCCTTTTCTTGCCGCCAGGAAAGGCCACAGAAAGGAACATCTTCTCTTTTCTTGCCAAGCAAATGTTGCTGCTTTGACCTGGAGGGTACTCTTTGAAGCAAAATAATGATCTGGAGGCCACTGAGCTGCCCTAGAGGTCATAGGTCAAGAACTAGAAGGAATTGTTCCCAACATTTTTAGCACATTGAGAGAATACTCTGTGTGTGTGTGTGTGTGTGTGTGTGTGTGTGTGTGCGTGTGTGTGTGTACATGTGCATGCAGGCACATCACAACAATTGGAAAAGGGGTAACTGGCCCCTCATGTGAGCAGTCCCTGACCAGCATGGTGCCGTGTAAGGTATATGGGCCAGGACTATGAAGATTCTGCTATCAGAATCCTGCTTCTCATGGCCAACTTGGCTGAGCGTCTTTGCAATAAATTCCTTAAAATGAGAATCCCGCACCATTGACAAGCATTATCAAATCTCATTTACGTTGCTCTAAGAAGAATCTATTTGCTGAGTGGTTGACCACTGACCAGAGCAGGTAAATGAGGCCATCCTCCAGGGTCTCATTCAGGGCTCTGAGGAATTTGGAGAATCTGGTATAAGGACCTCTGACTCACAACAGCTTCTAGAATTTAGCTCATCACCTCTGTACTGGGGAGGAGCAGAGCCCTGTGCTCAGGGCAGGGATGGTTGTCTGGGTCTCAGTTCTCCCACTTGTAGAATGAAAGGAGCTGCCTTAGAGGACATTAAGGTTCCTTTTAGGTCTAACAATCTATAACATTCTATAACACTCTATGGCCTTCTGACTCCTTCCTCCTGAAGAAATAGAATGGGTCACTCGGCCTTCTGGGCTGTTAGACATTAATCTCCAAGGGGGATTCTGATTCTCTCTAGCTGGAAATACTCTAAACTCAAAGTCTGACCTTCTATAAAATGAACTAGTGACCTAGGTATTCAACTCAAGCCTCTGTTTGTGACATCTGCTTCAAATCAGGAACAGCCTGCTGCCTACATGCTTTGCACAACTCCAGGAGATGGTCCTTGCCTCAGTCGCCACAGATTTGAATCGTTTTGACGATTTCAGGCAGAGGCTGTCGAGTGTGAGGAAGGAGCTTTTCTTTCGAATTTGCACAAATGGCCACAATGGCCAGGGACAGGGCGGTCCATGTACTAAAACACTTACCACTTCTTTAGGGGCCAAAAGAGGACTCCCGTGCTGGCCTGACAGCTCAGCATTTAGAACAGGGACAAATGAGAGGCCGTGACATGGGGCGTCCAGATGACACGGCCGAGAATCCCTCTCCTCCACGGTGTTTACAAAGGCCCCGTTCTCTGCATCTTTCTGGACGGCCGTCCATCTCTCCGTGCCCCGGATCCAGCAGGGCCGAGGAGCGGGCCTCTGGGAGCGCCGGCCTGGAACAGGGCTGCTGTTAGCCGCTCAGATGGCCTGCTGTTCTGATTCTGCGTGCACAGACACGGGGCCAGCTGCAATTGGGATTTCCTTTTCTTTCCTCTTTTTTCTAATTTCCTTTCTACAGAACATTTTATGTGTAGTTTAGTGATGAAGCCTTTCGAGCATACCTATTGACTCTGCTCCCTAGTGAAATTCCAGACTAAATTATTAAACAGATATCCTGTGAGCCTTCTACCAGGACCAATCGTTAGGATTCATCATAAATGAGACCGCAGGATGTGTGGGGAAGAGCAGTGACCTATGGACCTGGGACCCCAAATGTGACGCTGTATTAGCTGTGTGCTCCTGGGTGTGGCCCTTCCCCGTGGGGGGATCTTCGTTTCCTTGGGGAAACATGGTAGGTTCAGAATGCTTTCCTCGTGGTTTACACTGTTGACTAGTTGGCCTCCGAGATGAATGCCCAGGGAGAGATTTCAACTCTTGCCCCACTGACCAACGCTGGGTGCTCCTTGCCGGCCAAGAGGCCCCGCAGGCGGCCAAGTGGCCCGTGTTCTCCCAGCGGGTCCCGGTATTCAGTTTTTGGTGTCCTCTACTCCTGGGCCTGCCCACATCTGACCCTCTCCCCACCACCAGCCCCACCCCAAATACACCCCAGCTTTATCCTGCACACGGGGGCCTGAGGCCACAACCTGTCCGTAGGACAAATCCCTGCCAGTGATCAGCTGGAAATGAAACACTTCCAGGTACTAGGATGTACCCAGAGTCCCTGCCCTTCAGGGCTTTGTGTTCCTGAGATGAGAACAGCTCATAGAACAGCCCTCCATCCACCAGGGTCGGCTCCTTGGGGTGCCGCCCTTTATCACTAGGGTACAATGTTAGTTATGCCAGCAAAACTACCCTGCCTGCCCTTAAGGGCATGCTTGCTTATTTCCACATTTCCAGAAATGAGCAGGAACTCCCAAGTAAGCAGATTAAAGCTACCAGAAGTTCTACAGAAATGGTTTTCAGGAACTGCAGAATGTGTGGATTGTTGAAATGCAAATTGGCAAAAGGCAGGGACGGCTTGTGCTTTACGTGAAGCTTTTCGGAGCCAGTCTACCACTGGGAGTGGGTGGGGGTCATGTTTCTTAGTAATGCCAATGGGGAGAGGCTCGGGCAGCTGTAGAAGGAGAGAGCCCAGCAATGACCTGATGACCTGCAGGTTTTCAGGGACACCGTAAGAGGCTGCTTTGAGCCCCATCTTTGCACAGTTGGCTCACATGTTTGCTCTGGCATTTAGCAACTATCTACGGTTCTGTGACTTCCTGCGTTCCCACTATGCATCCAACCAACCCTGGCCCAGGTGTGGTGCTGGACAAGAGCCTTGCTCCCAAGGACCCTATAGACTTGTGGGGGAAAGTCTTTCCCACTAGGCAGTGGCAAAGCTAGACTGGGTGTGGCTGGAATCCTAACTGTTTGGGCAATAGCGACTTATCCTGGGGTTCTCCTTGGAGCACATGTACCCTGATAGCTCCTGGCTCTCATGTGGGAGTAAGCCTCTCTTTAGGGTCTGAATCCAAGCAGATTTTCTCAGGCCCCTCAGACATCTGGGGTGTGTGTGTGTGTGTGTGTGTGTGTCCCCTCCTGGAGTTCTTTGAAGAACATGAAAGAAAAGAATCTATTTATTGGCATTCAGGTCCAACCTGCTTCCCCCTTTGTATTTCTGATTCCAATGACAATGTGTCCAGCACCTCTGCCCCATGTCAGTTCCCCTGCCTGGACTCGGACGACAGGTCACCTCATCCCTGTACTCCTGGATGCAAACACCTGCTCCCACTGCCACTCCTGACAAGTACACGAAACTCTGTGTCCCCTTCGATGTTCTCTCTCTTTCCCTAATTACTTAAATCCAACCAACTGGACTTCTGACTCACATAGTAGACTGACCACGTGTACTTATTTTCAACTTCTCCTCCCTCATTAGTAAAAAAAAAAGGTTGTACACCTACAAAAGCACAGAGAATGAGAAAAGGGATTTCAACCAAGTTAGGGAAGACAGAAAGTGAGTGGAGTGGCAGGTAACCCAACAGAAGGGAACACGGATAAGAAATGTGCTGACGGAGTCTACAACACCTCCAGGGAGCTCAGGGCTTGGAGGGACCGGGGACCACAAGAGGCAGGGTTCAGATGCTGGGAGGAGACTCTGAATATGGACTTCCCAAGGGTCTTTCCCTACCCCACGCAGCCATGCAATATCCTTCCATCTCCAACTCCAGGGAAGGATTTTATTTTCTAGAGAAGCTCTGACCTGGGGACATAGGCACTCAGAAAATGGGAGAGAGAAATGGATCAAACGACAGGGGATTCAGTCACAATGAGCATACGCAGAACCTGGATCTGGGTTCCAAAAAACCATCCACTAGGAGGTAACCATGTTCCATGGGTAATGGATCCCAGGGCTGGGCAGAGAAAGTACCCAATACATCTGGAAGAACTTCTGGTGCCAGCAAGGGAGGAACTGCAAAGAATAATCCTTGAGGGTGTTTCAGAAATACACAGATGTGATCTGAAGGGACTCCCACTTGTCAAATCTGAAACAAGTGGACAGCAAATAATCATGGATTATAACCATGAGAAACATTAAAATCTCTAAGTCGAGACATGGAAACAAACAAAGTAAATAAATAAGAGAAAGGAAAGGTCTTCCTTACAGTGGAAGGTCAACTAAAACATGTAGATGGAATTAGAAAAGTCACCATTTGCCAACAAGCATGATGATATTTCAGGCAAGCATCGTCAAGGAAAGCTAAAGCTAGTGGGTAAAAGTATTATCAGAAACAGTGTATTTACACGGTTTCAAACCTCTCCCTCTAAGACAGTTACTATTACAAAGGGAAACATAGTAACTTTACAGAAGCAAGGCCTGGAAGTTCCTATCTGGACAGGTCGTCAATGTCACTGTCACCAAGTCAACATCTTGTGCCTCCTGATATCATGCACTGAGGACACCACACTGCTTCTGTGGCATTCCTTTCGAAAGTGCATAAATTTAATCGTGAGGGGCCCTCAGCCAAACCCAAATTGATGGACATGCTACAAAATGACTGGTCTGTCCTTTTCAAAAAATGTCAAGGTCACGAAAGACAGAAAAAGGAGCCTAAAGAAACACGACAAGTTAAAGCAACGGAAGTCGCTACTGTTCTAAATCAGAACACACAACAAACCAAGCTTCCCTTTAGCTGTAAAGGAGATTAGCGGGATAACTGATGAAATGTGAACCAGGTCTGTAGGTTATATAATAGCATTCTATTGGTGTTAACCTCCTGACTTTGATCATGAGATGGTGACTATGTAAGGGAATGTCCCTGTTTTTAGGAAAACACGTGGAGGTATTTAGGGGTAAATGGCACCAGGTCCACAACTTGTTCTCCAAACCATCAAGGAAAAAAAAAAAAAAAAAAACAAAACCATATGAAAATTATGCAGAAAGTGGGATAAAGCAAGTGGGTAAGGGTACGGGGGTATAGGGTTGGGTCCAGAAGGGTGGTCCAGAAGCCTTCACTCCTACTTCACAGGAAGTGGGGTGATGAGGTTCAGGGGCAGAACATGATCACCTGTCTCTGGGTCTGCTTTCTGTCCTCCTCAACCCTCTGCTCCAAAAGTTAGAACACTGAACCTCAGAGGGAAAGGCCAGGACTGTTTTCTGGACACGATCTCAATATTTAGCCTTCCCATAGTCTGTTTAACTAGACCTGCAACTACATTACTGTTATTATTTATAGTCTATTTAATAGCGACGTTTGATTACTCCCTTTGTAGGCAGAAGTTAGTGTTTGTTGTTTTATCCCCAGGTCAGCTTCCTCCTGCCACCAAGAATGCGTCAGGGTCACTGCCTGTGGCAGACAGAGTCTCTGAGCTCAGGGACAAATTCCTTTCAACATCAGCCACCACCCAACACACTGGGGTAGCAAATCTGCAATGAGACCCGAAGAGAAGAGACAGAACAATCAGCCCAGGGCTTTCTACCCATCTCTGAACACAAGCTGCCCCCACATCTCCACCCCAGGTGATGGATGGCTTTTGACCACTGGCCAAGGGTGCAGTGTTCCTAAGCAGGTCCCCTGAGGTTTCTACCTTCGATAGGTAGGAAGGTAATGAGCCCCCCTAACATGAAGGGGCTCACTCAGGGCTGTTGGGGCCAACAGGTCATCCATCTGGGGTATGGCTAGGGATGGGACCAGGCGCTGGAATCTAGGGGACTGTCATTCTTGAATCACTCAACCCTTTGCAAATCCATATCCTTGGTTGTCAAAGGGGGCAAGATTTTTTTTTGTCCCTCATTGGAGCAAAGTAGTGATAAAGAACAAATAAGCTGCCATAAATTTTGGCAGCAAATAGAAAGGATTGGGTGATGTCAATTACTCACAAAACTGTCAAGAAATTATGAAGAAGGACACCGAATCTTTACTATAAACATTAAACTCGCTAGGAGGTTAGATCTCAACTGTTTCCAACACTAGAAGAAAGGCTAACCAGCTGATGCCAGGGAGGTGGTGTTACCCTAACAATATAAATTACAATATAAATGTATAAAATCAATACGTCACACACCTTAAACTTCCAGTTTCTGTAAAACTTGTTGTACAAATTGTTGCACGTCAAATAGATCTCAATTAAAAAGAGAGAGAGAGAGAGAGAGAGAGAGAGAGAGAAGAAGAAATAGTTATGAGCCGACTGCCTGCAAGAAGGCATTGGTTCTCAAGCTGGAAGAGGCGTCCGAGTCACCCGGAGGGATGGTAAAATACAGATCGCCGGGCCCCACCCCCAGACGTTCCAGTTCAGTGGAAGAAAAGGGAGGCCCGAGAATCTGCATCCCTGGCAAGTTCGCAGATGATACAAATGCTGCTGGTCTGAGGACCACATTTTGAGAACCACTGTCCTAAGGGTTGCAAAGGCAAATAAGATGTTTTCAGGCTTCAGGATCAGGAGGGTGTGTGGTAGAAAAACGTGGGAGACACACAGGCACACCAGTGACAAGGAGGGTCTATACTAAGTGCTGGAGAAGACCAGGTGAATCAACGAGGAGATGTTTATCAGGGAGGGGTGCACAGAGGAGGTGGCCTTCATTCAGATAGTCTTTGAAGAACAGGGATGTGGCAGGCAGGCAGACGAAGCAGGGAGGACTTTAAGGCAGGGGACCAGTGCTGCTAGATTGAGCGCCTGTTAATTAGTCACAAGGCTAAATTAAAGCACAAGCTGGGGAGTCACTGGAGAGAAGCCTGGAAGGCAGGCAGGCACCAGGGGCAAAGGAAAGTCTGGGGTTTGCCCATAGGCCTGGGGAATCAATGAGGAATTTTTAAGCAGGGCAATAAGTTTGGGAAAACCTTTATCTTTCTGGCTCTGCCTTTCCTTGCCTGTATAATGGGGTGATGGACAGAAGGTCTAAGTAGGCCTTTCCAGCCCTGACACGCTAGGATTCAATGGGGATGGGGGCGGGGGGACTAGAGCCCTCCAGCCAGTGGCCTCGCCCTGCGAAGAGCCCCTTGCCAAGCACGGGGACTTGACAGCCACTTTTACACATGCTTGGTCCGTCTGTCCATCCGCAGCCTCCAGAACCCTGGCCTGGTCTGGAAAGCGGAGGCAGATGACTGGGGGTGTCACACACGTTGCTAATCTCTCCTGGGCAAGTCCTCCCTCCCCCAGTCCATGCAGAGCCGAGTAGCCTGGGATTGTGCAGCAGCTCACAATGGAAGGAAGAGGGTGTAGGAGGGAGGTCCCCGGGCTGACCCTGGTATTGTTCTTGGGCCAGAAGAAAGCTTCCTCCTGCCTGGCCATTGCAATGCTAGAAATGACGACGTCCAGCCAGTGAGAGTCAGCGCGTCCTGGGGGGGCTGCCTGCCATCGGGTGGCCTGGGAGCTGGGGCCCATTCACAAACGCCTGCTGGAGAGCACGTAGTCCTGTCCGCCCCCACCCCCTCTGCCTGTGGCCTCTGACTACTCCCAGTGAGAAGCTGGGGCAAACGAAAATAACTGGGCTTCTCCGCCCCCAAGCTCACTGCCGCCAGGAAGGGGAACGCGACCAGAAATGGCACACTGGCTAATAAAGGAATAATGGATGCTTCACACCCTTAGCAACACCTTCCTCTTCCTCTAGCCTCAGCTGCTCCTTGCACGGGCCAAGGACAGAGGAGGAAAGGTGCTGGACCAGAATGCAGCCTGGTTTAACTAGGACTGGCCCAAGTCACCAGGGCATCACCAAGATGGCCAGGGATGTTAAGCCAGCCCTGGAATGGACAGTTGAGCTGCAGGTGGGGTGATGCTGCTTATCTTGTGTTTTGGAGCCTCTCCTGGCAGGGCTGTTGCATCATTGGTGGGTGGGTGGGTGGGTGTGTGCAGGAGGGTGGCCCTGTCTCTGGGCATCAGTAGCCAGGGCCCTGTAGGCCAGCTCAGGGCCTGCTCACAGCTCTGGGCATGTGGAACCTCTACTGGCCTCCACGTCCCAATCCCACGCCATTCCCCAGCAGGGCTGGGCGGGGCGGCTCTTTTTCTTTGTGAGATGGCCTGGGCCCAGCCGTGGCCTTGGCAGAGGCAGTGTTCAGTCTGGCCTCACTTGGTCCCGCCACCCCCACCCCAAGCGCTCCCTCCCACCTGACGGATCAAGCCCTCTGGCGCTCAGCAAAGGATTCTGGACATGGTCTGGCCCAAAGCAGGACATGGACCAGATGACCTCTCTAGTGGGGCAAGTCCTGCCATTAAGGGACACTGGCCTGTCCTAACAAGGTAACAAAATTTCCTTTCCTGCTCACTGAGGAAAGATGTATGCAACCTAGGAATTCCCTGTGGATCCCAGGAATCACAGGGTCAGGCCCTCGCCCTTGGCTTCCTAAATCCTCCTTGTAGCATGCGTTTTGCTGCTCAAGAACATTCAATTGAGTCTCTACTTGGTCAAGTCCCAAGGTAGCAAGGACCTGCACCAATAGGTCTCTCTACTTACAGAAATGTCCCTTCAAGACGCCTGGACACCCCCATTCTCCACGGCCTCTACTGCTTCTGAACCATTTCTCACTTACTTCTGCAGCCCTGAATGCCATACCTTTTCTTTAGTCTCTATAGAGCCTCCCTGGCCACCCACCAAGGCCCAGTTTGAGGTCTGCCTCCTCCAGGAAGCACAAACACGGGGAGAGGCAAGAAACAACCAGAGAACCTCACAACTGTCCATGAAGTCTCCAAGGACTGGGCTGGTCTGCTTCGTCAAGGACGGTTTCATCAAGGAGGGGAAGCGTGAATGGGGCCATGAAAGAGGGAGCAAATCTGGGTCCGGGGTGGTAACAACAGAGCAGGTGTGAGGAGTGGGGTGGGCACAGCTGGTGAGGCCTAAGTCCTACACAGACGGACGGTTGTTCTCTGAGAGCTTGGTCTTAGAAGGAGCTGGGGAAACTCAACTGAATCTCCACCCGTGGGCCCCTCAAATCACAGAAGGGACCCGTAGGCTGGTTCCCGACCACTTTTCTCGCCTATCCAGCTCACCAGCTCTGCCCTTGCTTCCAGCTCCCACCGTGCCACTTAGTAAGGCCACGTCATACATGTAGAGCAGTTTTTCAGTTAATAAAGACTGTCATTATATAACCTGGTTTGTATTTTGACCCTCAGTATAGCGTTGCAATATAAGTCAGACAGACGTATGATCCCATTTTATAGCTGAAGAAACGGAAGCCGGGAGAGAATGGCTTTGGGTGAACTTCACCACATCCCATACATGGAACCGAAAGGCTCCTAGATGACAGAAACGAACGAACTTCAAGATTTGTGCCAGCTATTTTAACTCTCAGGAGTTTAAAAAAAAAAAAAATTTTTTTTTAATGTTTATTCATTTTTGAAAGACAGAGACAGAGGACAAGCAGGGGTGGGGTGGGGGTGGAGAGAGAGGGGGACACAGAATCTGAAAGGGGCTCCAGGCTCTGAGCTGTCAGCACAGAGCCCGACGCGGGGCTCGAACTCACGAACCGCGAGGCCATGACCTGAGCCGAAGTCGGACGCTCAACCGACTGAGCCACCCAGGCGCCCCAACTCTCAGGCTTTTTTGCTGTGTATGTTCTGGATCAGTGTTCGGCAAACTTTTTCGGTAAAGGGCCAGGCAGTAAATATGTTAGGCTCTGCAGGCTGTAGGGTCTCATGGCAACTACTCAACTCTACCTTGTAGTGCAAATACAGCCACGGTGAGCGTTCAGGTGGTCGGCGTGCCAATAAAACTTTATTTGCAGAAACCGGCTGGAGGGCTGCACTTGCTCTGTGGATCGCTTTGCCATCCCTGTCGAAGGTCCTAGACAATAAAAGCTGTTGTGTAAGGGAGGCAGTTGTGGCCTGGACGCCCTGGAGCCAGAAAGCTGCCTCTAGTCCCAGCCCCTCTGAGGGTGCGTGGGAACCCACTCCAGACTTGGCCGAGGCCTGCGCCCTAGGAACTTCCCTCGCTGTCACCAACAGAAGTCTGCACCCCCCAAAGTAGCGACTTCTTATAAAAACTCAAAAACAACAAAAATAAAAATAGGCTTGCCTCGCAGAGAGCACGTTGCCCTTTCCCAATGGGCCTTGCTACCTGGCGGCCTCAGACAGGAAACCATGGAATGAACTCCTGGTCTCCTCCTTTATTGTACGAGCACCTATTTTTGTCCGGAGGGAGGAAGCCCTGGAGGGAGTTGAGGGGAGGTGGCCAGACAGACAGAGGGAGGGGGTCTCCTAGGTAAGTACTCCCCCTCGAGAGCTGTTGCAGGATCTTGGGTCAGCGGGGATTGTGGGGGAGGGCACTGGAAACTGATTAAAAAAAAAAAAAAAGTAGGGGCGCCTGGGTGGCTCAGTCGGTTGAGCGTCCAACCTCGGCTCAGGTCATGATCTCGCGGTCTGTGAGTTCAAGCGCCGCGTCGAGCTCTGTGCTGACAGCTTGGAGCCTGGAGCCTGCCTCGGATTCTGTCTCTCTCTCTCTGTCTCTCTCTGTCTCTCTCTCTCTCTCTCTCTCTCTCCCCCCCTCCCCTGCTCATGCTCTGTCTCTCTCTCTCTGTCAAAAATAAATAAACATTAAAAATTTTTTTTTAAAAAGCCAAAATCATATCTCTTCCTCTTTCAAAGGTGTCAGTGGGGCTTCTCTCTCTCTCTTTCCATTTTTAGTGCCTTCGGTAGTAGAGGAAAAAAAAAAAAGAAATCCATTTTCTTGTTCTTGCTTATTAAGGAAATGACATTCCCCCTTAACTTGCTGTACGTGACTAAGGTCGCCTAGAATATAGAAAATGGTTTTCCAGCACCTCTTCCTCCCTGTCGACACTCCTTACGAAGGGGTGCCGGAAGAGTCGCGCTGCCTGAATTCCAATTTCCGCTCCCCCGTTATAAGCCGTGTGGCTTGGGGCAACGTATTTGACCTCAATTCTCTCATTTGTGATATGGTGACGATGGTGGGCCCTACGCTTTCCAGGGCAGTTACGTGAGCTCAGGGAGGATACACACAGACACTGACTCAGGCAGTGCTCGAGTCGTGTGAGCCGCTGGGAAGGAGGCAAGGTTCTGGACGGGGGTGGTAGTGATGAGTCCCTCTGGGACACGAGCAAGTCAGGGCTCTTTCAGTCACTTACCACGTATTTAACGAGCACCTGTGTGTGCCCATGCGGAGCTGACATCCCAGAGGGACCATGCCGACCACAGAATAAAGAAAGCAAACGCACCAGCGCCAAATGCCTGATGAGTGTAATGCGGAAGGGTCAAGTGTGTGGGGGAGGGGAGGGCGAGGTGTCCCAAAGGCCTACGGAGAGGGTGACATCTGACCAGAGACCACCTTGTCTGCACTCCCCAAGGGTGGTGTCAGGATAAGCAAGATAAGAAAGAGGCAGCACTGTCACGGCGTGGAAAGCACTCGGCAAAGTGTTTGCAGTATTGTCGTTGGACTCCCCTAGGGGACAGTAGGAGCCCTTGCACTCAAACTCAGTCCATCTCATGGCTAAGACAATGCCTGTCCCCGGAAAGGTGCTCAGTCAATAACTGGTGGACCCAGTGAATGAAGTCAGACCATACCTCCGGTGGGGCCAGGAGGGGACATGAAGTAGCCCTTGGTGAGGATGACGGGTCTGGGAGTTCCAAGCGGGGTTGGCTTTCATATGACTGTTCCTCAGCATCTTGGGTTATTTTAATAATCCTTAGGCCTGTGAGTTAGCATATCCTAGAAGTTTCCAGAAGACTTAGCAACGGAGCTGGCATAGCTCTAGGGAACAATAAAGTCACTCCTTCCCATCTGGAGGGCTGGGAACTGGACTACTACGGCAACTTCGATCCAGTGGGGCGGCCCTTTCCCACCAGCCCTGTTTCCAAACGGCAACAGCGCCACCTGCTGGAGGAACAAGGCTGCTCTTGCATGTGCCACCATTTTTATTCCTCCCGGCGCCCAGGGGAGTGGGGGAACCCAGGTCGTCATTCAGGGGAGCGGTGATTTTCATTCTCAAAGTTCATTTGCCCCTCAGAGGGAGGGAGGTGGGAGAGATTCTCATCTTGCCCTTATTTGGGGTCAAGCAGGGGGATGGGGTGCTTACCTCCAAGCCTCACTGTCCCCTAATTTGGCTGGTCGGTCCCCTCTCTGGGTCCTATGTAAAGAGATCACCTTGGACACGGTCACGAGGACTGAACTCCCTCTTCACCTTTCCTGGCTCTGCTGGGCCCCTCAGTAGGGGAGAAACTCGGGCACATCTGCGAGGCCCGAAATCCCACTTGATGCAGAAATAAATGTTCATTGTTCAGCTGTGTGATATGCTGACCTCAAAATGGTGGGATTCTACATTATCTACTACTAAACTGGGTCAGTCATCAGAGGATCAAAGCAGGGGACTTGACCAGGTCACGGTGAGCTCATAATTAACTGCAGACAGACACAGAATTTAGTTTCAAAATTTCCTAACAGGAAGGCAAGCAGGGAAATAAGTTGGGTTTATGTAGTTCCTATTGCCGGACAAAAGGCAGTGGACATCACGTCTGTCTGACAGAATTCGAGAAAAATGATCACAATATGTCCTTATGGCAAGAAAGGCTTGGGCAAGACGCAGGATAATTCAAGAACAAGGTCTTTCAACTGGGGGAAGCCTCCGGGGCCGCGCGGGGAGCAGGGAGGCAGCACGTCTGCAGGGTCCTGAGGCCGTGGGGTCGCCTGTGCTCCGTCACCTGAGGAGCCGCTGAGGAGAAACTGCTCAGCATGTTACCACAGCCCAAGGTGACGGAGCCTTGGGGTGCTGTCTGGGCAGTGGTCTCGGGCCTATTCGGAGTCCATTCCCTTGCTTTTCACATTGAACTTAGTCAAGTTTAACTTGGCTCGGATTACAGAGCTCCTTTCCCTTCAGTGCAGACTGCCAGCATCTGTTCTTCCAAGGGCAGGAGCCAAGGCTTTGTGAGGCCCCAAGGCCCACACCAGTGGGCGCCTCCCCTGCAGGCCCAGGTCAAGATTTCTGGTGTGGAGGGAAATGCTGCCTGCACCCCTCACTCCACGGGAAGGCACCCTCCCTGTCTGGGCGGCTGATGGAGGCTGAGGGGCATCCCTGCCTGGGAGCAGCCTGTGTTCCCAGGGGCCTGCGGGGGAGGGGGAGGACCCGCCGAGAAAGGTCAGGCCTTTTCAGAGTGGGGCGCGCTTGGGTCAAACAGGTACTTCCCTACACCTCTGTGTGACCACTTCCTTTACCCCCTCATCCTCTCCCTTGTTCTGGGGAGGAAGGGCCTGAGCATTGGCCTGGGTCATGTTTCTGACATGGGTGCATGTTGAGCACCAATAAGGGGCAAGGACACCTTCGGCTGCTTGGGACAAGGGACTTGAGAGGGCAAACCCCACTGAGGAGCCTCCAGAGTGGTGCGCTGGTGTCCCCTAGTGGGAGCAGATGTCAGTGCAGCTGGTGTCCCTGCATGGCCTCCTGACACTCCTGAGTTGGGGCCACGCTGCGGTGACCCCATCACTGCCAAGATGGCGGGCCGGCTGACCCCGTTCCACCTTCACACAGTTCCCAACGGAGAGCCCCAAAATGCACGCGGGATCCCCCAGGACTCCATTCTAGGTCCAACTGTGTGAGCTTCTGCCCTGCCCTATGGCTTTACCACCTAGAACGATGACTGATGACCCTCCCAAACCCATGTCACTGCACTCAGAGCCCCCAGCTGCCCTCCCCCAGTCAGAAGTGTGGGGGGAACACGCCAGCCTCAGCTCCCTGGGGGCTGCCAGGTGTTTGTGGATGCTACGATCCATCCTCCCCCTCAGCCACCGCTCCAGGGAGGCAGACCTTCGGGACAGTCCGTATCACCAGCATCGGCCCTTATGAGCCAACAAAGTGACTTTTATGGGTGAAGAACTATACCCGGAAGAGGTGGACACCTGTCTGCCTTGCTCCCAGGTCCTTGGGTGCCTCCAGGGGCTTGGCCCCAGAAGTCTCAGCAATAGGGGTCCCCCAGGGTCCCACTGTGGAAATACGACCAGGTGGGGTCACCAGGGATAGGGTCCTCAGCTTTGACTAGAGGGGAGTTTGGCCAGGTACCCAGGTGTCAGAATCTGAGCTGGCTGAGGCACTCCTACCTAAGACCACTCACGGTGACAAGTACCCCGTGTGCAACTCCCAGTGAGAGAGCAGCCGGAGCTCCCTGGAAATCTACAACAGTCATGAAGTCGGGGGGACCACTGGGGTGCTCTGCTCCGTGCTCAGCCATCATTCAGGTCCCAGGGAACAACTCCTGGAGCGGCACTGAGGAGGGAGGTGAAGTCTGCAGGGAGAGAGCCCAGACTTCCCCCGACAAGGAACGAGGACTCTGACCTGGGCAAGGCACAGGTGGGCCGGGGCAAATCACAAAGGCCCCTAAATACAAGGAGTTTGATCAGGGATGGTACCCTGGGCCTCTATCGTGTGGGGAGATGCTGAGGAGACAGCGGGCTGCAGGTCTAATGCTTCTCCTTTTGTGGGGTGGAGGAAATGGAGGCCAGGTAGGCAGTGATCTGCAGGCCAGTCTCTCCCTTTATTCTGTTTTCCTCCTGGTGAGGCGGGGAGGCAAGAAAGTAGTCCCCTCTCATCTACCAGGGATACATTCCAAGATCCCAATGACGACTTATAAAGCCTTGAAACCTCAGAGAGTACTGAACCACACACACACACACACACACACACACACACACACACAAATTTTTTTCCTGGGCATACACGCTATGATAAAGTTTAATTTGCAAATGAGGCACAGTAAAAGAGTAGCAACAACAACAAGATAGAATGATTATAACAATATCTGTAATGGGGGCACCTGGGTGGCTCAGTCGGTGGAACGTCCGACTTTGGCTCAGGTCATGATCTTGTGGTTTGTGAGTTCGAGCCTCACGTCGGGCTCTGTGCTGACAGCTCAGAGCCTGGAGCCTGTTTCAGATTCTGTGTGTGTGTCTCTCTCTCTCTGCCCCTCCCCACTCACACTCCGTCCCCCTCTCCTTCAAAAATAAACATTAAAAAAAAAAAAAAACGGGTGCCTGGGTGGCTCAGTCGGTAGAGCGTCCGACTTCAGCTCAGGTCATGATCTCACAGTCTGTGAGATCGAGCCCCGCCTCAGGCTCTGTGCTGACAGCTCAGAACCTGGAGCCTGCTTCAGAGTCTGTTTCCCTCTCTCTCTGCCCCTCCCCTGCCCATGCTCTGTCTCTTTGTGTCTCAAAAATACATAAAAATATTTTCTAAAAATTAAAAAAAACCTGTATCTGTAATAAAGTTATGTGAATGTGGGGTCTCTCTCAACATATCTCACTGTCCTGTACTCACCCTCCCTCTGAGGACAGGTGGTGATAAGACCCCTGTGTGGTGACATGAAGCGACACGAATGATGCAGGTGGCTGTGACGGAGTGGTAGGCCACCACTGACCTCCTGACCACACAGCAGAAGGAGCATCATTTGCTCCTGGCCGACGCTGACCCCAGGTAACGGACCGAGGAAAGCGGAACTTCAGATAAGGTTAACTACTGAGGTTCACTACTGAACTGCGGCTGAGGTTAACTGCATGACGGTACCTAATGTAGGTTTCCTTCTACTCCTCAAACTGACTTTTGTCAAAAACAGCGTATGTAGCCCACTCATCTCTGCTCAGGCCCAAGCCTCTGTGGGAGGTCTGGGGGTCCTCAGGCTATGGGTGGGCTTTCTCTCCCCTTCAGTGGTCTCCCACTGGGTGCACAGTGTCTCTTGGTGTATTTGGAAATATTTTTGGTGATCACCATGGTTGGTCACCCCTCCCCAGTGACGAGCATTCAGCGTCTGGGGCTAGGAACACTGAGTATCCTACATTGCGTTGGACAGTTTCATCCAGTTAAGGTTTGTCCCACCCCAAATGCCAACAGCTGGGTTAGCTGACCCTCAGGACCCAAAGATGGACAACTCAACCAGCCGGCTCTGTTTGTGAGGGGCTTTGAAGAACACTAGGAAAACTCAGAGAAGTCATCCCAATGTACACTCCGAGGGCCTCAGATTCTACCACCAGACCTCTGTTTGGGGATCAGGAAGCCTGTCAGCCTTGTCCTAACGGTACCCGTATGAAATACAAACACCCAAGAAGAGGTCAAGTCATGAGCATTGTCAGCCATAACTAGGATTTCAACTCTTATTGGTAATTCTGATAAGAGTGCAGAGTGTGCTGTGATGCTCTAAAAAAATACAGATTCCTGGGTATGATTCAGTAGACGTGGTCACCAGCCGCAATGATCCCTGCCCCCTGATAGTCACACCTTTGTGTGGTCCCTTCTGCACCGGTGTGTGCAACCGACATATAGCATGTGGCAGAGGGATAGCACGTCACTTCCGAGATTACGTTATAAAAGATCGGGACTTCTGTGTTGGATGCTCGCCCTTCTCACCTGTTCTCGTTCTCTCTCTCTCTCTCTCTCTCTCCCTTTCTCTCCCTCTCAGATCACTTGCTTTGGAGGAAGCCAGCTGTCAGGGTGTGAGGACACTCAAGCAGTTTATGAAGAGGTCCACGTGGCAAGGAACTGAAGCCTTTTGCCAACAACCAAGGTGGAAGTGAAGGAGCCGTGTGAGGGGGCCAGGATGGAAGGAGGCCCTCCAGCCGCAGTCAAGCCTTCAGATGGCTGCAACCCTGGCCATCAGCCTGACTACAAGTCCAGGAGAGACCCTGAGCCAGAACCCCAGCCAAGCTCCTCCCAGATCCCTGGCCCTCTGAAAGTATGTTGTGGTAATCAGTGTGTGTGTGTGTGTGTGTGTGTGTGTGTGTGTGTTTTAATTCTTTAGTGTTTATTTTTTGAAAGAGAGAGAGACAGAGTGCGAGCGGGTGAGGGGCAGAGAGAGCGGAAGGCAAGGAATCTGAAGCAGGCTCCAGGCTCTGAGCACAGAGTCCATTGCGGGGTTCAAACCCATGAACCATGAGAGCATGACCTGAGCGGAAGTTGGACGCTTAACCGACGGAGCCAGCCGGGCGCCCCTCCGTGTGTGTTTTTTAAGCTGCTAGATGTTGAGCTATTTACTACGCAGCAGTAGATAATTCATGCAGTGGGTCTAGGTAGGGCCAGGAGGCTGTGGATGTAAAAGCTTCCTAGGTGAATCTGATGTGCGGTCAAGGTTCAATAGCCGTGGGTGTAGAGACTTACGCTGCTGACGGTTTTCTGGGCACAAAGCTGACTCAAAGTGGCACGTGTGCAGCGAGAATCAGAGAGCTACTGCTGTGTGGCTCCACACTGAAAACGGAGACAGGCAAGGGGTGAAGGCTTCCACCACCAGCAGCCCCTAAGAGCTGAAGTGTCACATGTAGCCCTCGAGAACTAGGAGTGCCTGCTGATGTACCGCTCCTGGAAGAGAGAAAGCCTAGAACGTGAAACCTGAGGGGAACCCTGGCCTGAGGATTTTCACAATTTGTCAAGGAGTAGAACCGTTTCCTCAAGAGAAACCGTTCCCAGTAGACTGGGTTAGAGATGCCGGCAGAGCAGTTCTGGGCGAGTCTAAGTAGGGGCCCCTGAGCCTGCTTCTCCAGTCTCCCCACCACCACTCCCCATGCTTAGCAGCGCTTCTGGGGCAGAGGTCCACAGCTTGATCCTCCCGACTTCTAGTGCAATCTTTCTGCACCACCACAACCCAGGATGCCACTTAGGAAAGGTACACAGGGTGGGGATGCGGTACCGGGATCCGCCCCCTCTCCCTGGGAGGGAGCACCTACTATGCACCAGGTATTTTTCCCAAAGCTTCACATGAACTCAGGTACTCAATCTTCTGCAACAACCCCATGAGGTGGATCCTGTCATTATCTTCATTTGACACAGGGGGAAACCGAGGCAGAGTGAGGGTAAGTAACTAGCTCGATTCCTTGGTTAGTCCATGGCAGGGCCAGGATTCTCTAAGGTCCGTGTCTGGGGTCCGGACACTAACCCTTAACCCCTGAGCTCTGCTGCCCCCCCCCCCCCCCCCCCCGCCAGCCACGGGCCCAGCCCTCCTTGCCCTCTGAGCAGGAACGAAAGGCCCTCTGCTTTGCTCTGCTCCCCAGGGAGCGAGGGGACAGGCATCAAATAGGAAAAAAATGGTCAGACCTGTTACCTTTCCAGCCAGGATGGCACAGGCTGCTGGCTCAAAGGCCATCGAGGGCTCAGCACCTCACCTAGGGCAGGGGGAATCGGGATCCTCCCCTGGATCTGTGGCTCTCAAATATAGTCTCCCTCTCAATAATGAATGCCGTAAACATTTAGGAATGGAGCAGTAATAGTAATTACTGAGTACTTTACCCTTTTGTCTTTTGCACCAAAGCTAGCTTTACATTAGCAGTGGTAATTTTTTTTTTTTAACTTTTTAACGTTTATTGATTTTTGAGAGAGAAACAGAGCATGATCGGGGGAGGGGCAGAGAGAGGGAGACACAGAATCCGAATTAGGCTCCAGGCTCTGGGCTGTCAGCACAGAGTCCGACGTGGGGCTCGAACACACAAACCGCGAGATCGTGACCTGAGCTGAAGTCAGGTGCTTAACCCACTGAATCACCCAGGCGCCCCTATAGCTATTTGACCTACACACCGTGGCTGAGGATATTGATTCTTTTGTCTCTCAAATGTACAGGACATTTGAGGACAGTACAAAGAATTTCCCTCCGCTCCTCATTCAGATTCCCAGACTTACTACTCACCACGTTTGCCCTTCATCACAGCTATGCACCTACATACTCATTATTTTTTTTCTTTTTCAAAACATTCGAGGACAGGCTGCAGACATGAAGCTCCATATCCCTCAAGTACTCTAGTGTGTATTTCCCCAACACAAGGGCACTTGCCTATATAACCATCATACAGCCCTTCAAGTCAGGACGCTGATGCCCAGGTAACACTACCGCCCCACCCACAGACCCCATTCACATTCCCTAACCATCCAACAAAGTCTTCTGGTCCAGGATCTCAGCGAAGAACACATATTGCATGTAGTCTGTCTGTTTAGTCCCCTCCAACCTGGAAGATTCCACAATCTTTTCCTGTCTTTCCTATCCAAGTTTTAGGGAATGCTCCCTACATTTGTTTCCTTATGACCAGACTCAGGCTGTGCTTTCTCGGCAGGAAAACCCCAGAAAGGGTGTCGGGTTTTCTCCATGCGGCACATTAGACAGCACATGGTGCCTACCCAACCTGTCACTAATGATGTTAACCTCATCATAGGGTCAAATTAGGCTCTTCCAGGTTTCTCCACCATTAAGCCACCACATTTCCCTTTGTAATGAGGTGAACCCTATGCATGTCCCAGCCTGGTGCCTGAAAGAGTCTTAACACATAGAGAGCCTAGTGTCTCAATGAGTTAAGGGGATAGAGTTTAAAATTCAGGGAGTCTGAGACAACGAGAATTTGCAAGGCAGGACACCAGAGAAGAGAAATCCAGAAATCCGCAGACCCTTGAGTCTTTGGCTGAGCACTGATTTGTGTATGTGTACGAGGAAACTTCCAGAGCCAGTAGAAAACCTTCTGAAAGGAATAGATGGAACCATCCCCTGAGATCATACAAGGCTAGAAATAGTTCCCAGCAGATGAGGTAGAAACACCTCCTAATACACAAGGTTCTCAGTAGCAATCTCAGAAGGGTATTGACTCAGTAGTGGATCAACATGTGTCCCAGACTAAAGGCTCCCCACCTAACAAAGGCTTTAAAAGCAAGCTGTGAAAAGATCAAACTGTTCTGAAGTAACTTAACTGTGTTCCAGAACAATGCCCAAAATATTTAAATGGATACTAACAAAACTCAGGCACCCAACAATGTAAAATTCCTAATACCTGGTATCTGACATAAAATCACCAGGCATGCAAAGAAAAATATGACCTATATCTAGAGAAAAAAATCAATTAATAGAAGTAGACACTGAAATGACATGAGTGACCGAATTAGTAGAGAAAGACCTTAAAAAAGTCATTCTAAATCGATTCTATATGCTCAAGGAGATAGGGGGAAGCAGGAACATGAAGAAGAGAGAGGAAAAAAAGATCCAAACTGAACTTCTAGACATGAACAAGACAACATCCGAAATGAAAAATATACTGGATGCAATTAACAGTAGGGTTGGACTTTGCAAGAAAAGACTAGTGAACTTGAAGACACAGCAATAGAAAGTATTCAAAATGAAACACACAGAGAAGACTTAAAAAAAAAAAATAGGCAGAGTTTGGTGAGCCACGGGAGCAGACGAAATGGCATGAGGTTCAGTAGAGAAAAGGACAGGGTGACGTGGTGAGTGTGGTGGCAGGTCCCTGACCAGGCAGGCTCTGTCACCTAGGAGGGCGACTCTCACTCTGCTGTGGCAGGCCCCACCCCCATACTCGGATGCAGCTAGATTCCCACTGTTTCTGCCCAAAGACCAGCACCAGAAGCATCTCGAGACCCAGATTTGCTGTCTCTTTGCTGAGTGAATCCTACTGTCCCGGAGCCAGGCTCGATCCAGGGAAAGGAGCCCAGTCGATGACAAAATCAGCAAGCACAGCAGACACCTGGAGGCTGGCAGGACATCTCCATTTTTCAAAAGCCTAAAAATAGCCCCAACCACATTGGCAATCCCAGCAGCCCCGCCCGTCCCAGGAACACACCGTGGGAGGCCACACCAGCAGAGATTTCAGGTCAAGGGACAAAAAACTTGGACAAGTGCGCCGAGTTGCCACAGCATGGCCCCATTTCACCTCTGGGGGATGTCAGGCCCGCCACCAGTGCAGAGAGCGTGCCACCACACACACATCACGATGGGACGCCCTGGGCCTCGTCAGGCACCCACCCCTGCCTCCCTCCCACCGCAGTATATCCAGTTACACCCTGCTGGAAGAATGGGCTAAGCGGGTGCCCAGGCTGTGCCCAGGCTGAAGATTGGGACCTGGCTGGAAGGTTGGGGACTCTCCTCCTGCACTTACCTGCCAGGCCGGGAGGACCTTCTCAATGTCATTCAGGTTGATCCCGTCCCCGTCTTCTAGCTTCCCTTTTCCACACCTGGGCCAGAAAAGACAGAAAGGCATTGAGGAGTCGGCACGTTCACGCATCCTACCCCAGCCCGCCGAGCAGGAAGGGCAGGGATGGCCAGGAGACACCCGGCCCTGCCACCTCCAGGCCTGCAGGATCAGTCTGTCCCACCCAGAGCAAACAGCTCTGGAGAAACATGCTTTCCTTCCCCAGGCCTGGCAACACGGGCCCTGCCCGCAGAACAAAGGACTTCGTGCAGGCGGGCATTCTGGGAGCAGTCCAGAGGCAGGGGGCGCTAAGGTGACATCCGACCCCCCAGGGAGGTGACAGAGGTACCAGATTTCCCCTCGACCCTTCCAGGCAAAGACGCTAATAAGCTCCTTGTTGATGAATACCCCAAAACCCGTCACAGCTCCTGCAAAACCTCATCATCTCGCCCCATTACACCAAAGGGGCAATGAGTGAACAGAAAGACCAAGCAACTTTCTTGAGGTCACACAGGCCCGCAACAGGGACTTCTCCCTCCTTGGCCTGACTCTGGGCCAGTCCAGCGAGCCCACTCAGATACCGATGCTTTGGCTTTACGCCCTCTGTGGGCAGACATACCATCAGGCCAGAGACGCTGACCCCAACTCGCCATCGAGCACCCATGTCTTCTGCATACTTAAGGTGCAGACTCTGGAATCAGACTGCCAGGCTGGAATGCCAGTTGCGTCCCTTACTAACTGGGCGACCCTACGCAAGTCACTTAACCTCTCCGGACCTCGGTTTTCCCACTTGTCAAATGGAGATCATTAGTAGCGTATAACATCACGGGGTGGTAGGAGGATGAAATTAATGTAGCTGATATACACACACGCACACCCATGTGCACCCTGTGCACACACAGGCACATCCATATTTACATACCATGTTTAATGGTAAATATGGGTAATAATGGCATGCAAGTATAGTAAAGTAAGTAATAAGGTAAATATATTAGGTCCACGAGGGCTACTTCTGCCAGTACTAGTCCTGTTTACAACTGTCTTACTAGCATTACTGTTACTCTTTTGCTAGTATTTTACCGCTATTACTGTTAATTGCTGCCCCAGGGAAGGATTAAGAGCCTAGACTCTGGAGCTGACCCAGGCTCACGCAAGTTGCTCATCTCTTTGCGCCTCCTAGTTTCCCCACCTGTCTAGGTGAAGATAATAACACTCCTACCTCCCTAGGTTGTGGTGAGTTTTCACTAACACGAGGCCAGCACTTGGAACAGTGCCCAGGATGGATCAGTGATCACTGCTCTCATTGGTGTGACTATGGACCCAGACACGGGGAGGGCCGCCCAGCGTGACGGCCCCAGCATTTTCCAGCTGCAGCATTAAGGCGACTCTCAAAATTTAGAGGATTTATTTGTTCAATATTTGCCGAGCATCTCTTGTGTTTTGGGCCCTGTCAACCTCCCTGGGAGTCATGGAAAATAAATCTGCTGTGGTTCCTGTCCTCCAGAACGCAACAGCTCTTCGGAAACACGTCCTAAGCTCAACTGACAAGGCGGTGACCACCAGTAGGGGGCAGCATGAGATAAGTGTTATGAAAGACTTAGGGACAGAGGAGGTGGGGTGGCCACATAACCCACCAAGGCTGGAGTGGAAGAGGGCAGGAGGATGCCATCTATACCCCCCTTTTGACAAGAGCTTCTGCGTGGGCTCTGGCTTGGGCTTTACCCCAGTGTAAACAGGGCATAGACTGAACCCAGAGGAGTGCTGCCCAGAACATCCAGAAGCATCCAGAATGATCTGGGGCAGGAGGAAGGTGGGTCATGAGCTGGCTAAGCAGAGAATCCTGGAGAATGTCCTGGGCAGAGGGTAGCGGGGCAATGGCCTGGAGCTAAGCCCATGTATGTTGCCAGCTGGGATGTCAGCATTCCTGCCACTGGAGTGGGGTGGGGGTGGGGGTGTAAAGGGGATGGGTAAAGGGGGAATACGGAGCTAGAAGGCCAGGAGGTGGAGCTGGGGAGGAAGGGGTAGAAGGAAGGTGGGAAGGCCACGTGGGGAAAGAGAGTTCTTACCCCCTCTGCCCCTACCCTCCACCCCCATCCCAGCCTCTTGATGTGCTGGGCTGCAGACAAAGAGGCAGAGCAACCTCTGGAAACATCCAACCACCTTTTAACTACAGGTTGGCCCGTGAAGGTACCAATGGCCTGCGTCTGTATTTCATATGCACCTTGGCAACAGGAGAGGAGAAAGCTGGGGACTGTGGGCCGAATGGAACAGCTGACGCCCTCTCCCCCAGGTCCTGTGTGCTATCCCCCCACTTCCGGACTCCCAGCTGCCCTGAGCTCCAAGCATGCGTTAGACGCCAGCCTAGCACAGCACAGGCGCAGCGTTTTATCCTCACCTCAGCAGCTCCTGGGGGCAGCAGGGGGCTGTGTGCAGGGAGCGCTGCTGTCCCCCAAGACCTGTCCTCTGGGGTTCAGAGCTCCCTGGGAGGACTGCAGGTACAGAGGGCAAAAGGTTGCTACAGACCAGCTGAGTCACTGCTTCCTACAGGGTTTCCAAGGCAACAGCTTTCTCTGATTTCTGTCCCTCCATGGAAACATGGGCTGCGGGAAGCCTTGGCAACCGAGAGGTACCCTGCTTCCGAGGGATGCTGCAGTGGCTGGGCACGTGGAGTGCATCCCCAGCATGGCTGGACTCTGAGGGTGACACAGTTCCTGCCTTAACCACAAGGAGGCCACCGGGTGCTGAACCCAGGATCCCCTAGGAACCTGGGGAGGCCAGGGTTCACCTACGCTCTCATTCCAACAGGGTCCCTCCATGCTGAAGGCCATCTCCCCTCACCACCCAAGGAAAAGTGACCTCGGGAATTCTGGCAGATCCCACACAGACAGGACGATGGAAAAAGGAGCCGTGGTGAGAGGCTGGGGTCCCCTGGGAGAGTATGAGGCACGCGGTGGGTCTCTCCCCAGAAAAATATACACAAACGCATGATTGTGCATGAAAGTTTAAGGGGGTTAAACTGATTCACGTGATGCTCTGGTGTGATGACCGGGGCCTTGGATGGCGTCGGAAGGCCTTAAATCATGGCTCTTCCTGGGCATGTCTGAGATGCGTCTCTCGCGACTGTACAATAGAGACCAGAGCCTCTCCCTCCCCAGGCTTTTTGTTCATGACTCTGCGCAGGTGGGAGCAGGGTGCTCAGAGAGGGGGTGCCCACTAGGGTGGGGTGGGGAGCAGGTGAGACGCAGTTATGTTTAATACGGCCAACAATATCAGTCATGTTTAGATGTGAAGTGACGGGAGGTGAGGCGTGGACAGGGAGGGGCTGGAAGGAAAAGTAAAAGCCGTCAGTCTAAGAAAGAAAAGGAGAACAGCAAGTGTTGACAAAAATGTGGAAAAGCCCCGTATACTGCTGGTGGGAACATAAGACATTCAGCCTCTGTGCGAAATAGTTTGGCGAAATAGTTCCACAAAAACTTAAGACATGGATACTGTGGGATACTGTGGGATACATGTGGGATACTGTGACTCATACAAGCTATATTTGGTCTTTGTCCCCCAGTCCTAGTATAGAACTCCTCAAATCCTTGGAATTTCCCAAGTGAGGACAGAAGACAAAGTTGCGTTTTGTTATGTTAATGAGGCCACTGTTGAAAAACCACGTAGGGAATCTAAGGGAGGGAGCCGGTTCAATCCTGTGATTGGAGGGTTAGAACTTTCAGTCCCAACTCTCAACTCCAGGGAGGGGAGAGGGGCTAGAGATTCAATCATTGGCCAATGGCCAATGATTTGCTCAATCATGCCTGTGTAATGAAGCCACCAAAAAAAAAAAAAAAATGAAAACAAAAACAAAAACCAAAGGAGGGGCTTTGGAGAGCTTCCGGGTTGGTGAGCACAGGAGATTCTGGAAGAGTGCACTCTTGAGAGGGCATGGCAGTTGGCACCTTTCCCCATCCCTTGTCTGACGCATCTCTACATCTGGCTATTCCTGAGTTCTATCCTTTGATATAAACTAGTAATCTAGCGGGTACCATGTCTTCCCGACTTCTGTGGCCTCCCTAGCAAATTAATAGAGCCCAGGGAGGGGGGGGGGTCGCTGGAACCCCCAATCTACAGTCTGACATCTGAAGCACAGGTGACAGACTGGACTTTGGACTGGCGTCTGCAATGGGGAGAGGGGTCGATCTGTAGGACTGAGCCCTCAACCTGGGGGGTCTGATGCTGTTTCTAGGTCGATGGTGTCAGCATGGAGTTGAATTGTGGGACACTCCACTGGCATCAGAAAACTGCTTGGTGGCGATGGAAAAAACCCCACACACATCAGAACTGGTGTCAGAATCGGACCACGTGACTCAGCAATTCCATTTCCCAGGCACCTACCCGAAAAGAGTTGCAAATAGGGACTCAACAAATACTTGCACACGAATGTTCAGAGCAGAATAACTGACAATAGCCAAAGCGTGGAAAGAACTCAAACGCCCATCAGCAGATGAATGGATGGACAAAGAGTGACAGACCCACATGATGAAATACACGCCACAGTGTGGACGAACCTCAAAAAATTTTATGCTGAGTGAAAGACGCTAGGCCCAAAAGGCCACATATGATCCCACTCATCTAAATAACCGGAAGAGAGAAATTCACAGAAACAGAAAGCAGATCGGTGGGTGCCAGGAATAAGAGGGAAATGGAGAGTCACCGCTTAGGGGACATCGATTTTATTCTGGGGGGGGGTTGAAAATGTTTTGGAACTACGTAGAGGGGATAGTTACACACTATTATGAAAATATGAAATGACACGCAATTGAACGCTTTAAAATGGTTAATGTGGGGGGCGCCTGGTTGGTTCAGTGGGTTGAGCATCCGGCTGTTGGTTTGGGCTCAGGTCAGGGTCTTGTGGTTTGGGACACTGAGCCCCGCCCGTGCTGGGCTCCATAGCACGGAGCCTGCGGGCTTCTCTCTCTCCCTCTCTCTCAGCCCCTGCCCTGCTCGAACTCACATGTGTACGCGCTCTCTCTCCAAAATAAACTTGAGATGAGACAACCTGGTATAAAATCAAACACTACACCAGGGGTTCTCAAAGTGGGGCCCCTGGATCAGCAGCACCAACGTCCCCTGGGAACTTGTTGTGGGTGGAGAGCCTGTCCAGACACCAGCCACCTGTGTGTTCCCAGTGCAGCAGAGATGCCTGCCCGCCCAGGGAAGGGCCCCTCTCTGCCCCGGGACAGCTGTAACCCTACCCACGCCTGTATAAAAGCCCCTGGTCACCCCTTACCCTTCCCGGTCGATGTGTGGCAGGGTCGGCTTGGGCGTGTGTCTCAGCTTCCGGTGGAATTGCGTGAAGTCCAGCTTTTCGGGCTGCAGGTCCCAGGTGGCACCACTAGAGGGCGAGAAAAGGTGAGAAATGTGAGGCAAGGGGGAGACCAGCCCAGTTACCCATGGCACCAGACAGCTGGGCACAAGCCTGGCAGGGAGCGTCTTCACAAAGAGGTGGGCAGGCTGGGGAGGACCCCCACCAGCCGAGGGCAGGGTCGACAGAGACCCCTCCCTCAGAATGGAGCTGGCGGTGTCAGCTCTGTGTTCAGATAGTGGGGCAGGAGGCTCCCCATTCCTCAACCCTGCTGTATAGCAATGCATGTCAGTCTGATGCCTGCTCTACAGAGGCCCCCCTAAAACACTTCAGAGCTTCCTTCCGGAAGGCTGGGAACAAAGGAGGCCAAACATCTGTCACGATGGCAGCTCAAAATGGTGGCAAGGCAGCTCTGAGGTACATAAGGCAAGTCAGTGGGGTGGGAGGTTGAGCCCCACAAAGTCCCAGACCCAGGAGACAAAGGTGCTTCCATTCTGGGAAAGCCTGGGTCTGAGCCACGGATGTGCCTGGAGCATGCCCAGCGTTGGCCAGCTCCAAGGCCAGGGGCGGAGGGGAGCTAAAGGGCCACTGCCCATCCAGAGCCCCAAGCCGTCACTCCCCAGGGGAGTGAACATATGGTAGGCACCCATTAGCAAACCTTTCAGGGGCACCATCTCCTCATACTGAGGAACCCTGGCCAATACCTGTTCTTCCGACCTGGCCCTTCAGGAACCTTCTAGAATCTGAGCTACTGACCACCTTTCCTTCCTCCAGACCTCTCTGCGGCCACCCCCAGCCTCCAAACCCTACGACCTCAGGTGAGGGGAAGTATCTGCAGCCACAGCCGTCTGTCCCCGGCTCTCACATGGGTGGCCTGGTGTCCACCATGTGCCATTCTCCTTTGCTCTTCCAACCACTAGTCAGTCCATCCCTTTGCCTTCTCTCCCTCTCCCCTGTGGTTAGACTGTTAGTGTCTGTCTTCTCTTTCCCCTCAACCCTCTCTCTGCCTCCTCTTCCTCCTCTTGGATGGTCTCCTCTCATTTTCCTTCCTTTGATCTTTCTCTCTCTCTCTCTGAACTCCTTCCTCAGCTGCCTCATCCTTGCTACTTCACCCCCTCTTTGTTTCTCTCCACTTTTTGATCAAAGAACATTCAACATTTACTCAACTTCCAAAGACCCCATGGGGCTTCTATAAGGACAAGACCTGGGGTCCCAGCCAGAGGCATATGCCACAGACAAGAGGAAGAAAGGCTTACCTGAAGGAATCAAAGGTGTTGGCAGCCCAGATATCCGTGCCCAGCATGTCCAGAGAGTTGTCTTTGCTGCCATTCTGGAAGAGACGGGATGAAAAAAGGGGACATTGTTGGCTTGGTCAGGACACTGAGTACACGTGGCCAAAGTCCTAATCCCAGAGAAGGCTGCAGAGGCCTTCCTTCTCTTCCCTCGATTGGTCATTCTGGGCAGCTTGTAGGCTGGAGAGAGCACTGGAGTGAGCATCCTGGCCAGTGCACCCAGTAAGTCACGAGGACCACTGCCCCCCGGCCCCCCACCCAGGTACAGGCCCTCACCGTTGCTCTATGTCAGACATAGAGCTTTACTATCAGGTACAGAAATAGCCTGGGTTTCTGCTATCCCCAGCCCATGGCTCCCCAGCCCACTACCAGCTGGATGGCAGTGGCTGCTTCCCAGGCAGAGGCTCTGGAGAGCCATACACACTGGCAGGTCCGTGTTGGAAGGCTGACTTCCTCTGGAGTTAAGCCCCACTTCTCGAAATCAGGTGGCCCTGAGAAGCCCCCACCGAGCAAGGCTATACCAGTGATTAAATTCTCTAACTCTCTAATTCTCTAAATTCTCTAAACCCCGTTCCAGTCTTTGTCCTCCAATGTCCCCTACACGATCCATCCCATAGACATACAGAAAGCGCTTTATTTTGTCCAGTTTCTATCGTTTGGTTTCTCCGCCCCTTGGCTGACAATCTCCCCAAGTTCTCTGACAACCTGCCTTACTCCTAATGCCCTCCATCCCCCGTTACCCCTAGTCTGCTTTCATCATCACACTCTTTAAAATCAAGATTTTCACCTCCAGGACCACTGGACATGTGCCTGCCTTATGACCCAGGACGTCACTCACAGGTATAAGCACAACCAAAACGTGCACAGACGTTCACCAACAGTAAGAAGCACACAGAAGTACAGAGCAGCACTACTCACAATAGATCCACACTGGAAGCCACCTAAATGCTTCCCAGCAGTTGACTAGACATGCAAATTATGGCATAGTCACATACTGGAATATCGCACAGCAGGGAGAATAAACAAATTAAAACCTACAACAGCATTAATAAGCCCCCCAAATGTAAAGAAGAACAAAAGAACCCAGATACAAAAAAAGTACCAACTCCATGATTCAATTGATATGAAGTTCAACGACAGGCCAACTAACTAATCTGTGGAGACAGAATTCAGGAAGCAGGGGTCCCAGGAGGGTCCTGGGCGGGGGGTGCTGCTAATGTTCTGTTTCTTGATCTGGGTGCTTGTGTGTTCAGCTTGTGAAAACCCACTGAACTGTATGCACGTAATATGTATACTTTTTGTTCATGTGTGTTAGGACCTCCTGGTTAGATTCCTGATAGTATCCCCAGCCTTTGTTTTTAGGACTGATCTGTCCCCAAACCTGCCACTTCTCAGGTCTACTAGCTCCTACACTGGATGATCATTTGAGAGACCTTTCCACGGGCCTAGGCCTAGGCAGACACTGAAGACACAGAAGTGGAGGAGTCACAGACCCTGCCTGCAAAGAGGGGTAGGTGTTCAATGACACACATGTAATAAATAATTACAAGACAGTGCGATATGTGCATTGATTCAAGGAGCCATAACGGGACCAGAGCGCAGGCAACTTTGCTGGTGACTCCTCCTGAGCAGGGGACGCAAGGACTCATGGAAGTGAGGCAAGCAGAGAGAAAAGCAGGGAAGGGGTCATTCTGGCAAAGGGGACAGCATGAGGGAAAGGCAGGACCCAACAGGGCGTTATGGGGAACTTCAGAGCCTCTGGCTCTGCACAGGGGCACAGCAGCCCAGAGAGTGTCTAGGATCACCCACACAGTCCTGGCCAGGGCCTACTAGGGGCCCCACAAGTGCTCCTCGGTGCTTGTTGGGGTTGAATTGTGGCCCCCCTCCAATTCACATGTTGAAGTCCTAATGCCCAGTACCTCAGAATGTGACTTTATTTGGGAATAGGGTGGTTGCCGGTGGAGTTAGTTAAGATGAGGTCATATGGGTGGGCCCTCATCCAATATGACTGGTCCCATTATAAAAAGAGGACATTTAGACACAGAGACAGACATGCACAGTGGGAGGATGCCATGGAAAATTGGAGTCACGCTGCCACAAGCCAGGGAACCACTGCGGGCTGGGAGACAGGCCTAGAACAGATCCTTCCTTGGTGACTTCACAGAGATCATGGCTCTCCCCACACCCTCATTTCAGACTTCTGGACTCCAGCACTATAGGACTGATAATACCTTTCACTAGGTTGAGCCAGTTTGGGGGTCAGAAGTGTGGAATCAAGGAGACCTAGCAAACTAATATGGCGATCGACCATCCACCCCTCTAAAAACTCCCTTTCTGAGGGTGGTCAGTCATGTCCCTTCCTCCTGCAGTCAGCAGATGCCCCCCCCGGCACCAACCCCAGGACCTTCTCACGTCCTCACAGCCACACTAACCACCTGAGGGGGTAGGGTCTCCTGCATCCTGCAAACAGAGCAGCCCATGCTGGCTCAGGCCAGTCTCTGACCTCCCAGCATCCACATCCCCAGGAGCCAGCCCGTGAGAAGTCCCATCTTCTATCCTCCCTGGTGGCGATTCCCCTGCAGACCACAGCCAACATCACCCCAGAGGCTACTGGACAAAGCCCCAGTGGACTAGAAAGGAACCCGAACCAGGCTCAATGACTCCACCTCTGCCTCTCCCAGCAGAGACACCAGCACCTTGACAAAGAAGCCCCATGATTTCGGGGTTTGGTTTTGTCTTTGATTTTCCTCGTCTTCCATTTGGTCAGAGTTGGTAAGCACGCTCTCCTCCCTGCCTGCATCGTACTCAGCATGCCTGACTCACCAGCCTCTTACGTGGAAACCAACCTAGTTTCCAGGGAGAGAGCAGTTTGCGGGTGCATTCCAGCTTTTAATCAATCTGAAGGCAAGGAGCACCCAGCGGAGGGGCCCAAGCGCTTGGACCTTCATAGACACCAGGCAGGAGACAAAGAGGGGGTGTGGGGAAAAGACAGAGCAGTAAATGGGGGAGCTGAGGGGACACAGGGGAGGATGCATGACCTCAGACCTCATCAATAAAAGGAGGACTGGCCCTGCCTGTGGCACCACCAGCCAGAAGCCCCAGGTTCTAAGTGACAAAACTTTCTGCTCCCACCATGCCCTGAGAGGCCCCACAATCCTCTCTTGTGAGTCAACCGGGTCATACGTAACCTCTCCATATGGTGCCACACGGTGGCTCTGTGCACCTCGGTGCTTCCTACCCACACCTGTCCAGTCCTGCATTCCCACAATCCCTTTCATTATTGACAGTGACCTATCAACCCCATCTTGCTCCTCTCCTGCTCACGTGACCACCTGGGAGGCTCACGTGACCGCCCAAACTGCAGTAACCTTGCTCTGCCCTAAACTAACCATCCGTGCAGGTGGAGTGAGGCAGCTCTCGTTGCATCTGCATATAGTGACCTTTCTCCCGCACTAGATCAGGGATAGCCACCTCTCTGGGTCCCCCAGGGCTCTTCGCCCGGTGCCTAAGAAACGTCTACGGGACTGACTTTCGCTTCAATCAACTTTCACTATCTTCCTCTTGCCATTTGTGACCTCAGTGAAGTCTGGGCTTGAGATTCTTTGTATTTAAATAAAGAGCGCTCAGAGTGTGACAAGATTGGTTCCTTCTGACCAGCAAGGCACGGACGGATGCTGCCACCACGCCCTCTCCCTCCAGTGGCAGACATCACTAATCAAATATGGCGTGATTTACAGTCCTCAAATCAGGTGACCCCTAATGTTCCGGGACCACCCCTCCCTCCCTCCCCGAGTTGCCTCATCACCCTCCCAATCCCAACTCCTGGTGTCTGGCTGGCTTCCAATTCAGCAGCCCTGGAGGAGGTGAGGGCACCGGGCAAGGTTGAAGACACCCCCCCCCCCCGGGGCTGCTGAGCTGGGGGAGCCCAGGCCAAGATGCCTATCTGTGCTGAATCAGAACAGGAAGGTAACCCCATGAGCAGGTAAGAGGGCAAGTCTGGAGAAGTTCACAATGAGAGTCTCGGTCACAGGGGACGACCTACTTATCTCCGATCTATGGGACACAGTAGCTGTGGCATATTACACGACTCTGGATGTTTCCTCAGAGCTCGTTGCAACAGAATGTGACGGGCATATAATCACGGCATGCAACCGTTTCTCAACAGGGGCTGGGGAAATTGCCTGGCAGTTGGAGGCAAAATCAATCTCCATCAAATCTTGGCCCACAGAGGGAAGACCCCGCCTGCTGAGGCTTCCTTTGCTTCCCTGTCAATGCCGAGGTGGTGGCCCAGGCAGTGCCCAGAGGGGTCAGACTGAAGGCAACGGCAAAGCTGGACCACCAGGAACCAAGAGCTTCACGCTCCCGTCCCTTGCGCCCCAGCCCTGGGCTGGCAGCCTCCAAGCTGACCATGAGGTCACCTTGCCACAGGGCTTCAGATCCTGCCAAAGCCTTTAGGGTGTCTGGATATTCCCGTTTCTTGAGTTCTGGACACCAGTCCTCAAACCTTGCAACTCCCAGCACACGCGTGTGCATACGGGTCACCTGTTCCACAAACCCTCCTATTATTACAGAGAAGTCACAGAGGGGCAGGGGTTTGCAGACAGACAGACCGACAGACAGGCAGACTGCAGTCTGACTTCTGGAACCTCCCACCTGGAGCCAGACCCACCCCACCGTCCAAACCCCCCCCCCCCCTTACTCACACTGAGCTGCATGAGAGGCAAGGACAAGCAGAGGACAGAGCAGAGGGTGACCAGCGCTTGGCTTGTCCCCAGGTACTCCCTGCTCTCCCAAGCCCCAGGCTGCAGCCGACTACTGCAGGAACCTTGGCTTCCCTGGCACACTAGTAACATACAGTGTTAGTGTGAAGGGCTCTGAGGTCACACCAAGCTACCCAAGATAGGGGCTTATATTCCCCTTTGCACCACTGTACCCTTCCTAGACTCACAGAAAACAAATGTCCTCCCCAACCCCAGTCTTTGTTTCTGAGAGGCTCCAGCTCAAGACCCCTCCTCTCCGTGGCCGAGCATTTCCTCGGCTGACGCTAGTGCCCCAGGAACCCACAGCACGTCCAGCACTTCCCGACTCTTCGACTGCTGTGCTTCCCAGTGGTGTTCTAGAAACACTAATCCACTGGCTCTTAAATGTCAATGTGCATCAGAATCACGTGGGGAGAGGAGCATTGCCAGGTTAAATTTAGTGCAGCTGGGGTGGTCCATGGAACACACGTCTAGAAACTGGATGTTCAAAGGGTTTTGTGGGGAAGAAAAGTTCAAAAAGGCTCCCTTGTCAAATGTTTGGGACGCATTGAGTTAAAAGATTGCTGTTGTTGTTGTTTTTAATGTTTATTTATTTATTTATTTATTTATTTATTTTTAATTTTTGGGACAGAGAGAGACAGAGCATGAACGGGGGAGGGGCAGAGAGAGAGGGAGACACAGAATCGGAAACAGGCTCCAGGCTCTGAGCCATCAGCCCAGAGCCTGACGCGGGGCTCGAACTCACGGACCGCGAGATCGTGACCTGGCTGAAGTCGGACGCTTAACCGACTGCGCCACCCAGGCACCCCAATGGTTACTTATTTTGAGAGAGAGAGAGAGAGAGAGGGAGAGGGGCAGAGAGAGAGGGAGAGAGAGAATCCCAAGCAGGCTCCGTGCTGTCAGCGCAGAGCCCGACATGGGGTTCAAGCCCACAACCGTGAGATCATGACCTGAGCCGAAATCAAGAGTGGGATGCTTAACGGACTGAGCCACCCAGGTGCCCCAAAAGACTGTGAAATGAATTACTTTACTGCCAAACTTCTTGGTGCCTTTATTGGTCTTAGATGGATGTTGACTCTGCAAGTATTTCCCAAACTCCTTTGGCCAGAAAGCCACCCCATCCTTCCTCTTTATTCCACAGAGGACTAGGGTTCCACAGAACCTACTTTGGGAAATGGTCTTCTAACACTCTTCCTCAATTACGCTGCATCCCCTCAACGAGGAACCCTGGCTTCACTTTTTGTTGTATCCCTCTACTCACTCACTTCTCACCGTAGCCCTGGGACCCAGCATCTTTCATTAAATATTTTGCAGCAAGGATTCAGGTATCTAGGCACTGAGAGCCCACCACAGAACTGCACTGGCTTCTTCAAGAGCATCCTCTGCTGTGCAATTCCTGTGTCTAGAGCTCTTCTCTGAGCCCCCTCCCCTCCCCAGCCCTGAGGTCACCCGGGCCCTGCCCCCCAGGTTGCTGCAAGGCCAAGGTTCTCAGAAGCCTAATCAGAAGCAACCACCCTTTTCAGTGGATCGTTTTTAGCACTTAAACGCTGCCGAATCCTTCACAACAGGCCCTTTTCCTGGCAATTAGGGGGCCTCATGCCAGTGTGAACCGTGCTGTTCTCAGAACAGATCACAAAGGGATAATGAGCGCTTTAAACCATGTGGAAGAAGAAATGGAAACAGCCCGCCTACGGGCGGGGAGACTGGAGCCGCCTGAGAGCCTGGCCGGTGCACAGCTACCCCCAGCTCAGGGGAGTCCGGACTCCGGCAACGACAACAGCCAACTTTTCGCTGACGTAGCACTCACTGGACGGCGGGCACCCTCTGAGCACTTCACTTTGGTCACAACCCTAGGAAGCCCCACTTCACTGATGAGAAAACGGAGGTTCGGAGAACTTGCCTGTGTTCAGAGAGCTTGTGCCCAGGATGGGAATGTATACAACAGCGTGGCCCAGAGTTGATGCTCTTACCTGTTGCACCGTGTGGTGATATTATTCAGATAAACTGTGGCCTCACTGCAGACTGCTATAATGCAGTCAGGTATCCATCCCGTCCAGACATTTGGGTTCTCTGAGTCCACCTCTGCCTACGTTTGGGGAGACAGTGCTGGTGGAGGGAGCAAATCGCCTGCAGTGAAGGTAAGAGGGAGTCTGGGGGTGGGAGATGGAATGTATAAAGAAGCGGGGTGGGGGGGGGGCTCTGGACCTGAGTGAACGAAACAAGGTAGCAGTGGATCACTGTACAGTAGAGAAACATGCTAAGTCAGGAGCAGTGAGAAAATAAACCCTCCTCTGTGCTGCTGGGTTCTCTTTACTAGTACACAACTGTGGAGTGATTTACATGTCGGTGTGTGGGTAGGTATGTGTCGACAACTCCAGGCTACAAGGGTTTAGAAACTAAGCGGAACTTGACTGTCTAGGACAGCGCACAGGAGGAGGACCGCTTCCATTATCGGGAGGGTCACAGGTGAAGTTCCATCTAGAGGAAGCTGGGGCACGTCAGTCTGGACTTCCCGCAGCTTGTCTGCTGTTAGTCAGCTGTGCCAGGGGACACGGAGGCAGGGGTGGCCAGCCTTTGGTCCTGGCTTCCCACACCTGAAAGCCCAGTATGGGAGCAGCTGCACAGGGCCTAGTGCTGGACACCAGGCAGAAAAGGGCAGTACAGCCCCTGCTCCCCAGATGGCTCACGGTCCCAGGACATCTCCCTTCCTGGTGCAGAATGTTCTTCCACAGATTCTGTCCATCATGAGGGCCAAGAGCAAGGCTGACCCTAACATGGATTGTCTCACTTCATGGACCCAAGTTCCTGGCATAGCTGATGGGGAGGGCCATCCCTTTAGACATAGACAAAATTTCTCTCCTTCCTCTCCAAGGATCCCACCGCAACTCCCCTGCCTCACCCTGATCTATCACCCACAGAAGTGGACTAGTCCTGAGGTGATCATCCCTGCCCTCACAGGGCTTACCATTCAACCAAGAGTCACAGAAACAAAAAGAACACTGGAAGATGGCACGTAGTCAAGCACCATGTGACAAGATGTATGCCACCCCTGTTGCTGGCTTTGGACGAGACAGCAGAGTGGCTCTGAGACTCTGGGAAAACTTCCTGAGAGTACCAACATGGTTTGGACTAAGAGTGGGTAAAACAGGACTCCAGGCCTGCAAGCTGCTTACTGGAGGGCTCAGGAGAGTCACTCAGCATCTTGCACCGATGCTGCTTTCTCTGTCCCATAAGCATTTGGACTGGACCAGTGATTCCCCAGTCGGGGTAGGGAGAACAGGCAGAACATACGAGACACTGAGACCAAAGGCCCCAAAAGTATCTCCTGGGCCCAAACAGGGGCTTCCAACAGGTTGGGTCTGAAACTCCTCTTAGGCTCACATTAAACCAAAATTTGAGATACAGTCCTGTCCTAGTAACAGTGCATGTGTGTGAGTGTGTGTGCACGTATGTGCATGTGTGTTCAGCACCAAGGACAGCACCTCACATGCTGGTGGGAAAGACCATGATGGACCACCCCCCCCCCCCCAATATTTTAATGCCCTTACAACAGAAGGGTCTTTGAGGCAGGAGAAAGGCAGAGCAGAAGCCAGAAGAGAGGGCTTCCTGGGTATCACCAGAGCAGAGTTCAGGAGCCAGAAAAGGCATTCCTTTCATTATGAAACTTTCCTGTCTGCCCATTCTATCCCTTCCCTCTCTAACCTCAACTGTTTTTGTTTTTAATTTTTTTAATGTTTATTTATTTTTGAGAGAGACAGAGACAGAGCATGAGCAGGGGAGAGGCAGAGAGAGAGAGAGGGAGACAAGAATCTGAAGCAGGCTCTGGGCTCTGAGCTGTCAGCACAGAGCCCAACTCGGGGCTTGAACCCACAAACTGTGAGGTCATGACCTGAGCTGAAGCCGGACACTTAACCAACTGAGCCTCCCAGGCACTCTGTACCCTGACTGTCTTTGAATTAAGAACCAAAGGGAGAGGTAAGAAATAACGACCGAAGTCTGTGACCAAGTATACTTCTCCTAATCTTACCCTTTCTGCAAACTCTCTTGGCTGAGTTTGTGCTTGCAGATTTAAATGGCCATGTTATTTGAACCTGGACTGGTCAACACCACAGGCTACTTCTGGCTGCCTTCCTATTTGGCATCTGCTGAAATAATGCAGGCCCATTTAAGCATCCCCAGTCGTCCACCCTGCATGTCCTTATGCAGAGAAAGGATCCCATCCTCCAAGACTCCTCACTAGGAGGCCTCTTGAAGCTCCCCAGTCCCCAGAGATTCTCCCTTCCTGCCAGGCTCAGACTCAGACCCACGGAAGTCCAGAGAAGAAAGGAACTGAGAGATCATCAGGTCCGGGGGTGACCTGGGGGTTCTGCAGAGGTGCTCCCAGAGCATTGAGGCAGATGGAGTAGGAGACAGCAAGTGGGTTCCTCCTTCCCTTGCCTCCCCAAGCAGTTTTGCCCCTTTTGTTTTCCATACGGGATTTCCCTGAAAGCTTCGGATAAGACAAAAGGTTCTATTCTTTAAAAAAATTAACTTTTATTTTAGATAATTGTAGATTCACATATAGCTGTAAGAAATAACACAGAGATGCCCTGCACCCTTTACTCTGTTTCCCCCATGTGGAAACTTGTAAAAGTATAGTTCAATATTGGCGCCTGGGTGGCTCAGTTGGTTGAGCGTCCGACTTCAGCTCGGATCATGGTCTCGCACTCCATGAGTTCAAGCCCCGTGTCAGGCTCGGCACTGACAGCTCGGAGCCTGGAGCCTGCTTTGGATTCTGTGTCTCCCTCTATCTCTGCCCCTCCCCTGCTCATGCTCTGTCTCTCTCTGTCTCAAAGATAAATAAAAACATTAAAAAAATTTTTTTAAAAAGTAAAGTTCAATATTAAGACCAGGATATTGACATTGATATGGTCAAGATGCAGAACATTTCCATCAGCACAAGGTTCCCACCTGCTGCCCTTCTGCACCACACCCATTTTCTCCTGCCCCTCCCTTCTCTACTCCCTGTAACTGCTAACCTGTTCCCCATTTCTATCATCGTGTCATTTCAAGAATGTTATATACATGGAATCATAGAATATGTAACTTTGGAGGATTGGCTTTTTTCACTCGGCATAATTCCTGGGAGATTCACCCAGGTTGCTGCATGTGCCAGTAGCGGATTCCTTTTTACTGCTGAGTGTCACAGCTTGTTTTAACTGTTTACCTGTTGAAGGACATCTGGGCGGTTTCCCGTTTGGGGCTATTATGAATAAAGCTGCTATAAACATTTGAATACAGGTTTTTGTGTGAACATAAGTTTTCCTTTCTCTGGGATAAACACCCGGAGTAAAATGACTGGATCAGATGGTACTTGCAGGTTTAGTTTTTTAAGAAACTGCCAAATTGTTCTCCAGAATGGCTGTACCACTTTGCACTCCTACTGGCTATGTGTGAATGATCCGATGTCTCTGTATCTTCACCAGCATTCGGTGTTGTCACTACATTTATTTTAATTAGCTATCTTGATAGGTGTGAAATCTCTCATTGTGGCTTTAATTTGCATTTCCCTTACAAAAAGATGTGGAACATCTCTTTGTGTGCTTCTTTGCCGTCTGTACATCCTCTCTCTTCAGGGAAAAATGTCTCTTTGTGTCTTTTGTCTTTTTTCTAAGTGTATTGTTTTAAATGTTGAGTGTGGGGAGTTCTTTATATATTCTGAGTACTAGTCCTTTGTCAGATACATGTTTTGCAAAATTTCCTGTCATTTGTCTCTTCATCCACTAAACAGGGTTTTCCTGTTTAATTTTGATAAAGTCCAATTTCTCATCTCAGTGGTGACATCTACTGATCGTCTTTTCCCATTTAGTTTGAAATATTTCTGGTTCTTAGGATGACAAATGATTTTTTTTGTTGCAATGGGGACACTTTCATGTTGTGTTATGAAACTCTGAATCATATTTAAATCTTCTGTTTTTGACTGGCTTTTTGTGATGCTACATTGCCAGGGAAAAGGGAGGGTATAGCCTCACAACTGCCATTGGAGGTAGAAGTCCAGGGTAGTTGGCACTTGTTGTTATGGCTCCATGGAGGTGGGAATTTCAGGACTCCACAGTTCCCAGGGACCTTGCATGAAGGTGGCCTCATTACCACTGGGCAACAGTGGAAGTCCCAACTCTCTATTGAACTTACTCTGACACAACCCAGTAGGGAGGGGAGGGGCACCTCAATACTGCTGAGTTGGGGTGAAGTCCAGTTCCCAGATGGCCTCCAATAATACCTTGGGGGTTGCAAGGACCCTTTGTATAGGCTGGCAGGGATAAAAGTTCCAGCTGCCCGCCTGGCCTTCTCTGACAACATCCCAGTTGGGGGGCAAGGGGAGGGCTCATTACAACCCAGTGAGGGTGGCAGTCTAGACTCCCACTGGGTCTTTGCTGGTGTGAGCAAGAGTGGGGCTGCACTTTGTTCTATGCTATCTGGCTGGAGTAGAGCAGTAATTTTTAAGGTTTTTTTTTTTAAGTTTTTAAATTTATTTTTGAGTAAGAGACAGTGTGAGTGGGGGAGGGGCAGAGAGAATCCCAAGCAGGCTCTACTCACAAAACTTTGAGTTTGGGGGCCTCAAACTCACAAAACTGTGAGATCATGACCAGAGCTGAAACCAAGTGTTGGACACTCAACCAACTGAGCCACCCGGGCACCCCTAAAACTTTTCTATCTTAATAGAAAATATCTTTGCCTAGACCTTTGCTTAGAGACAACAGACTTTCATTGGTACCTTAAAAAAAGATCTGTGTCCACTGCCATTTCCTAGTTACTTCCTTCTTCAGCCCCAAGTCTGGGATGTTAGAGGCAAAAAGGAAACTCAGGAAAGTTACCACGATGTCCTTGCTCAGGTCCCCCAAACCCTAGCTGGTCTGCCTTCTTATCTCTACCTTTCAGAATTTTCTTACGTTTGCTTCATACAGAATGTCCGGGATCTTAGTTGTACTCAGCAGGAGGAATATAGAAAAGAATATATACTCCATCTTCCCCAAAGCAGAAATCTATGTCTGTATTTTTAACAATATATTTTGATGGTCTTAAGTCTAGATCATCTCGTTTTTCAGAGGGAATCGGGCTATTGCAAGATGATGTGTCTCACCCATGACCCAATGGTAAGTCAGAGGTACGGAAGCTAGGACTCACGTCTCCTGGCTCCCGGGCCAGTGCCGTTACCATGACAGCATGGCTCCTCCTCCCTCCTGCCTGTGTATCTGTGTATGTGGCCTCCTCTGCCAGCTGCCAGTTCCCCTGTAGATACCAGCCCACTCCTCCCTGTATTCACACACTGCTCTGGACTGTTGCTTTCGCACTAGAGAAAGTCTTGTTTCTTTAAGCAGACTCCAGGTTCTCTGAGGACAGACACTAGGCCACATGGCTCATAATGTTTACAGCAGGGGCTCCAAGGATGGCTGCTGACTGTTCTCCCTACAAGTCAACCATCAACACTGTTTTAAGTGTTATATCCTAGTTCCTCCAGATAAGCTGGAGCCAGAAGGCTCCTTGAGGACAGGGACAGGTGATATCTTCTAGAAAATAGAGGCTCATGCTGGGAGCACCAGAGTTTGCAGAATCAGATCACACCAGCAGGATCGTGTACAGTTCGGGGAGGCTCATTAGGAAGAATCATAGTTATAGTGCTCCTAGGAGAGTAACCCAGGACAGGACGGGACCTAAGAACCATCGTGTCATGTCCCAGACATCTCAGCACTGCGGGATAAGTGCCTGCTTTCTCTCTAACCTCTATGTACGTAGAGACTGAGCCCATCACTTCATCACCCTGCTTCCTGCCTCCCAGCCTCCCAGCAAGGTGCCAGGCACACAGGCAGCCCTCAGAGATGATGTGTAGACTGGATCAATGCATGAAAGACCTGATAAGTAAACAGAGGGATGAAGCAACTAAACCATGACAAAGGAAACAGCTGCAGGAACTAATGTATTTAGCTTAAAAAGCAGACTGGCCATGCTGGACTGCTGCGGGAGAAACGAAACAGCCATGGGCAAAGGGAGTAAAACTAAAACCATCAGCTGGGATTATGAGAGGTGGTTTGGAGCTGAACCAAAGAAAGACACTGTAGGGGCACCTGGCTGGCTCAGCTGGTTAAGCATCTGGCTTTGATTTTGGCTCAGATAATGATCTCACACTTCATGAGATTGAGCCCTGAATTGGGCTCTGCGCTGACTGTGAGAAGCCTGCTTGGGATTCTCTCTCTCTCTGTCTCTCTCTCTCTGCCCCTCCCTCATTACCATGTGCATGCTCTCTCTCTCTTTCTCTCTCAAAAAATAAACATTAAAAAAAAAAAGAGGAAGACTGTACTCAATGGAGCTGCCTCACGACGTTCTGAGATGCCTTTTGAAGCAGTGAGCTCCCCATTTCAGGAAATGTCCAGCAGCTCAACAGCCACAGGAGGGGGTTCCTGTACTGCAGGTTGGGAGGGTGGATCAGATGACCTCTGAGCTCCTTGTCATCCTGAGAGCACGTGATGTCTTTAGGGTTCCCAGGAGACCTGCTTAGCTCTGGATTTGATGTGGTTGGAAGAGGTCAGCCCCAGCTCCTGGTGAGCTTCTACTAGAGGTGGGGCGTGTGATAATCACTCGAGCCAGTCACCAAACAGCTCTGGTTCCCCCCATTCCGGTTCATAGTGGGATGATACTTTTTATGGTGCTTATGGTTGGGTAGGGCCACGTGACCAGTTCTGGGCAACAAGCAAGGAGGGGAAGTGATGTGTATTATATCTAGGTCGGAGTGTTGACTCGGCAGTGCAAGACCCTCCGGTGGTCCTTTTCCCTCTGTCATGGTGACTGGTGAAAATGGCAACTGGTCCATCAAGCTGGGTCCTGAATGGGTTGTTTAAAGTTACTGACATTCAAAGTTGTTTGTTACTGCAGCATTACTTAGGCTATCCTGACTGATGTGAAGGGACAGATTTTACCTGTATGGAATGGAGAGAAAATGGAAGATATAGAAGGTACACAAGCAGGGGAAGGGGTGGAGAGCAGTTCCAGCATCTCAGCTGAGCACACAGACACCTCCACATCCACCGTCCTCCTTCCTACCACTCCTGTAACACCCAACACAAACTGCCCACTCAAGGTGTACTCTTTCCTGCTGCCCTAACATCCCAACGTTACACCTAACTTCAAGCCTGTGAACACCATTCCTTCTCTTTTCTCTGGTCAAACATCCTAACCATTCCTGAAGGCACAGATCAGGTCTCATGTCCTGCAAAGCATCTCTCTACTTACAGAGACCAGAAGGACCACTCTTGGGAATGACTGCAGAATCTGTGGTCAGGACGTGTCTTTGAGGGACTTCACTGGGTGCCTTCAGCCAGCCCTTTCCATGTGAACTGGCCTCTACTGTACAGACAGGCAGTGAACCCAAAGGCTCCAGCTTATATGTGTCTGCCAAGATCCCAGCAGATACTCAAGAAATACTAACTAAATAGAGAGCAGTGCCATGAACACATTTCTTAAATATCCACAGAAGCTGAGTAAAAATCTAGGCACTTCTACTAAGATATCATTTGTGCTCATGAGTTTAGTTGGCACTAGACCAAATACTATAATTACTGGAGGGCAGCAAGATAACTGGCAGAAAACTCCTCCCCTTTCCTGTGGGTCAGAGGTAAGCTGTGTATTTGAGGCTCACCTCTGCCTACCACCGGCCATCTCTTGGATCAGAGTCAATGTTGGCCCCTAGAAGAAACCTGGCCACAGGATGGCACAGGTTATCAGGGAGAGTAAGGGGACGGTGGAGAAATCAGGAAAACCCACACTTGCTGCTGCTTTTAGCAGCTATTTGCATCCAATTGCTCATTTCTGGAGACCCAGGAACAATGAAAGAGATTTCCAGAGAGGTTCAGAGAAGTCTATCATTTTGCAGAAGAGGCATTGAAATGTGTGCTACACCTGGGTCCACATCCGGTTCTCGTGGCCCTTGGGACAAAGGCTCTTTGCACTCCTTCCTGAGGCTTCAACGTGCTACCGGGCATCATGATACCACAGGGAAAGTGCCCTTCTCTCGTCATTCCAGGGAATGTGGGATCCAGGCCAACAGCCAGGACTCAAAGACCTCACTTCTAACACACCCACACCTTTCCCAGGGCTCGGCATGAACCCGCCTGATAAGGAGGGGTGCCATGAGGATCCCAGTGAAGATTTCATCACCTTGTTCTACAGCCAACACCACGGGCCAATAAATTCCTCAGTGAGGAAGTCCTTCTCAAGGACTAATCAGAGGCTCTGCTGCTGTTGTACACATTCATTTTCTTTCCTTGGCACTTCTGTGCAGGTAGACAAGAGCTGCTAGTTCCTGACCTCATACAAACTCTCATATGCCTTTGGCTTTCTTCCCTGAATGCTAAATCCCATGCTGGTACCTTGAGACATTTTCTAAATGCACCATGTTGCACACTCTCACATCAGCTACTTTCCTGCAAATCATCTCCACCATGATTCCCCTACTACAGTGAAAAGCTGGAAACTATTGCAACTTCCTAACTCAGTGACTAGGTGTTGGATGAGGTCTCTTGGAAAGAGGCTGCCAGGATGCTGAATAATCCCCAATACAGCCAAATCCCAACTGCAGGCAGTTGAACAAGCCTCTTCAGGACTATCTGTAGCCCATTCTCCTCTGAGCCCCTCCCTCCCATTTCATGGGACCTAACCCACCCTAGGCTACCCCCACGTCATGCCTCTGAAAGGGGTCAGAGAAGGCAATGGTTTTTCCTGTATCCTTGCATTAGTTGAAATAACAAAATATAAGCTCAGTGCATGGCTAATCCCCAAATGGTGCCTACACCTGGGCTACACATTCAGGACATGGTTTGGGACCCGCCATCCAGAGCTTCCTGGGCAGAACACAGAATCTCAACATCCTCCTGCCGACCCCACTTTCCTGGGCCCGTGTGGCCAAGGTGGAACACCCACTCAGCCAGCCACCCCCATCTCCAAGTACCTTTAGTTTCCTCCTGAAATTCTCCCCCATGGGTGAATGTGGGGTAGCAGAACCACCCCGACTATCCCAACGACCTTAGAAACAGCAAAGTTGGTGTGGCCAGAGCAATTGGCCCCACCAGGGACTGACTGAATGGACTGGGCCTGTGCCAACTCAGTGTAGTCTCAGGAGTCTTAATTGAGCTACTACTAGGTGTAAAGCCCTGGGCCAGGGGTGGTCAAGGATGTAGAGGCAGCCCTAGGACGCATCTCAAGGTTGACCAGCTGCCTGAGGGGATAGGCAGATGTAGGTGGAACAGCTTGATTATAACATGAATTTGAGTGAGGGTGTCTGTGTGGATGAGAGGGGGCAGTGAGAACAGTGGGGAGGCTCATGGGGCTGGTAGGGGTTCCTAAGAGCTGGGGGCCAGTGCTTCTGCACCTGGTGGACCAGGATGAAGGGAGCTTTGAAGGATGTACCCATGCACCCATCAGAGCTGCACCCAGCAAATGCACCTTTAATGGCAGCTCCCTGGTTCCCCCTCCATCAGGGAGCTACTTTAGGACAGTGTAGCTAAGGGCTTTCCTTGTAACACAGTCACCTGGGATGCTGTCCAGCTTTGATCCCTCCACCTGAGGGCATCAGAAGATGGCTACTTCATGAGGGGAAGTCCGAGGCTCCTGGGGTCCTGGGCAGGGCTCCCACTGGCAGGAGCACGGACATGAGCCAGCATGGGCCACTGAGGACAAAGGCAATGCTCTAGAGCAGGCAGAGCAATGAGAAGGAAGGAGACTGTCCTGACACTGTTGAGCTGCCATGCCAATCCCAAATACCCACCCGGGCTGGTGGCGAGAGAGAGAGAAATTTCTACCTTGTTTACACCACGCTACTGTTTGTACCCTAAATTAATTGAATCACTCATGTCAGTCAGGTCTTTCACCACTGAACCAAGAAGACATTATTTCAATCAGACTCGTGCCTCTCCATCTACTATGTATACAGCGCCAGAGTGCAAAAGGTGGCCTTCCATCCAGAGGGTCTGGCTCAGTCCCACCTTCCCTGCTCACCCCACCTAGGTTCCTTAACTGTGACACCTGAGGTCGGGCCACCCTTTGGACACCTATGTCTCCTGCCCTGAGCATGTCTTGTCCTTTACACTATGTATCTTGTCCTTCTAACTGTATGGTAAGGCCCTTGAAGGCAGAGGCCATGCTTCAGGTGAACCCAGGGCTTAGCACCAAGCCTCTACAAACACCCCCTGGCTGATGAATCTGTAGGAAACCCCTCCACAAACACCCTTGAAGTCTTCCTTGGATCTAAGCAGCTTCACAAAGCATGGGGTGCAGCCTCCCCAGGACTCAGGCAAAGTAGCCTTCTCTTTCACCACAGCTGATCCCGACAACCCACAAGACACACACCTGAATCCTCAGGTGGCTGAGGCCGTGGTTGTCTCAGTGCCCTGGCTGTTCTTCTGCTTCTCTCCTCCACCCTTCCTCCCTCTGAGATGATCGGATGGAGGGACACTACATGGGGGCGGTGGCAGGGTCGATGGCCCCATGACTTGCAGGAGAGCCCTCCCCAAAAGGCCTCGTCCTCTGGGCACATCAGGGAAGTGAGACAGGTTTGTATTAACCAGACCCCATCTCCACCTTCCTGGGGCTCTTCCTCCATAATGAACCTGTGTCTCAGTTCCACCTGCCAAGAAAAAGTCTAACATGAACTTTTATGATTTCTTCTTTAAATTCTGTTGCATTTCATCTCATCTAACCCCGCCTACCCCAAGCTAACTGCTAAGCTGCTCCCCAAAGGCGGGAATGGGGGTCAGCTGGTGCTTGTGGTGCCAGGGTGCCCGGTCCCACAGGCCCCCAGCCTTGCTCCATCAGCCTGTCTTCTGGCCAACTCCCCACCCACCATCCCCCAGGGGCATGAACCTGGCCATGAAAGGACGGCACAGGATGAGGGAGGCAAGCAGGAGCACGAGCCATTCTCAGCCCCTTTGAATCCCGTTGGGAGTGACAGGGGAATAAGACCGGAGGGAATCAGTGGCAAAAGGGGGCACACAAAAGGTGATATGGGGTGGGCGAGGGGGGGAGAAGAGTCTGGAAGATTCCAGAACGAGGCACCTACTGACAAAATAACAGAGAGCTAGCTTTTTGGTCTCTCATTTATCAGCTGCTTGTGTCCCCCATCCAAGAACTTCAACTGTTCCCTGGAACCCTTTATCCGGTCCTTGAGTCCCCAGATCCAAGCCCACTTCTGCCGCTGAAGAGTTAAGGGAATCTTCATGTAGGAAACCCCAGGGTAACTGGCAAATGGTGCTCCTGATGTGCCAGGCCTTAAGGGCACTTAGACCTTAGGGATTCAGCAAGGATAACACGGGGTCCCTGACCCAGCGCTGGCAGTCTAGTGACGAGGATAAAAGTCCTCCATAGAAGGACACCTACTACAGTATGGCAAGGTAAATGGCCAAATGGGGGAAGGGTACAGTGAGAGACCTGGGTTCAAGTCCCAGCTTGGTCAGGTCATTATACCTCCGTGGACCTCAGTTACAAAATGGCATGGAGAAGCAAAGGACCCTCAGAGGCCATTGAGTTTCCCGATTGTTATATGAGGAAGCTGAGGATGAAAAGAATTTCTACCAAGTTTGTGGCAGAGCAAAGAGGAGAACCTGGGTCTCGTGCCTCCTCCCCTACCCACAACCCCACCCCAGGGTTCTTGTTAATGGCCTCCTAGCCGAGAATCAATGAAACACACACAAACAACTTATAGTGTGAGAAGGAAGCTATCCCTACACACCATGGTGTAAAAAGCCCTGCAACCTAAGAAAGATCGGGAACGGAGGGCACTGACCATCTTCCCTTAGGACAGAATAGAGAGGAGTTGATTTAACCAGTGCCATGGGACAGAAGTCGGACACAAACTAGTGGGTCCAGGGCAACGTGTGAATGAAGCTGCTTTGAAATTCGGAGCAAGCGAGTGCAGGAGCCCAGAAAGGCTCCCCATTTATCTGTCTGGACAGACACAGTGTGAGGCTGGGCTGACGGCTGGGGATGGATGGTTTTTTTGGCCTCTGGACACCTAAAGGGTACACAGGGCCTGGGGGTCACCAGCACTGCCACTTCATCCTTCCAGGCCGCACAGCCCACACCTGTGTGGTTATCCCCCA